>NC_134267.1:104949111-105319882 GCF_031893055.1 Leptodactylus fuscus
CTGTGTGCAGGGGCTACTAAGGGACATAATACTGTGTGCAGGGGCCACTATGGGGGATAATACTGTGTGCAGGGGCCACTATGGGGGATAATACTGTGTGCAGGGGCCACTAAGGGACATAATACTGTGTGCAGGGGCCACTAAGGGACTTAATACTGTGTGCAGGGGCCACTAAGGGACATAATACTGTGTGCAGGGGCCACTAAGGGACATAATACTGTGTGCAGGGGCCACTATGGGGCATAATAGAATGCGCAGAAATGTGTAGGAGGGGGTCGGTCAAGGTCTTTGGTGTTGGTGGGGGGGGCCCATGTCAAAAGTTCGCCATGGGGCCCCGCCATTCCTAGTTACGCCACTGCATGGGGCCCACGCAATAATTTGCTCTGTCCTTAAGAAAACTGGTCCATCCTCATAAATGACCAATATCTCAAGACCATTTTACCCAAATGTCCAGGTATCACATTCAGGATCACCAGGACTTATTGCATTGATTAGATTGAGAACAAAATAGAAAGGTCTAAATATTTAGGTTCCTAGTCGTGTGCCCGACAGTTTCAAATGCAGGTATATCAAGTGTAAGTGCTGCACATGTATCATCTATAGAACCACCAAAATAGTCAGCTGCTCTACAGGGGAATCCTTTCCTATAAAAATTAGGTTGAATTGCTCATCTGCTTTTATTTTCTATGTGTTAGAGTGCCCTTACAGCCTACAGTATGTAGACCGCACCATTATGGGTTTCAGAGAATGAATAGGCATTGCGCCAACATCCTAAACGGATATTTGAAGCACAGTGTTTCTAGGCATGCTGTTAAGATGCATAATAGTGAGTTCAAAGGTCTCTCTGCAACCCCCCAGGACCATTTCCCCCCAGCACCAATACAAATAGATTCCACTCCCTTAAGAAAAAAGGAGATGTTTTAGATCCACAAGCTAAACATTCCTGTCTCAGAGGATCAAATGAGGCACTGGAAGATATTACAGGATAGGATAAGATAAGATAATCCTTTAATAGTCCCACAGTGGGGAAATTTCAGTATGCTACAGCAGCATAGTAATACAGATACAGGATAATACACAGTAATATATTAGGGAAGTAGACACACATATGCTGAGAAGAGAAGATATACTAGAAGTCCATAGCAGCTAAGGAACAGAAGAAGAAAGAAGGAAGACGTCACAATAATAATCATTAGTTTTCTGTGCGGGGTGATCTTTGCTTGGTCTGATGTAGATTATACAGCCTGGTCGCGGTTGGAAGGAAGGACCTGCGATAGCGCTCCTTCTCACACTTAGGGTGAAGCAGACGGTCACTAAAAAGTGCTACTACATGCCATCAAGGTCCCATACATGGGGTGGGATTTGTTCTCCCGCATGGAGGTCACCACAGACAGTATCCTTCTGTCACCCACCACCTGTACTGGGTCCAGGGGGCTCCCCAGGACAGAGCTGGCCCTTCTGATCAGCCTGTCAAGTCTATTTCTGTCCCTGGTTGATATACTGCTCCCCCCGCAGGCCATACCGAAAAAGATGGCTGAAGCAACCACAGAGTTGAAAAAGGCCCTAAGAAGTGGCCCCTGGACTCCGAAGGCCCTCAGCCTCCTGAGCAGGTAGAGTCTGCTGTGGCCCTTTCTGTGCAGCGCCTCCAGGTGATCATCCCAGTCTAGATACTGAGTGACCTTATAACAAACTAAGAGGTATGTGTATTACAGTCCACAAATTCAATCCACTTTAAATGTATAGCGACATTTTTATAGTTCAGCATAAGAAATTTCCCACATTTTGGAGGACATAACAGATAAGGGGTACATATCGTCATCATGGGTTCTGTGTAACTTTTAGCTCACGTGTTCTCTTTACACATATTTGTAAACAGACTGTCTCTCTAATGGGATGAAATTTGCTTATTGATTTATATCCTCATTTATTTAACTAATTTATTTGTCTCTATATATTTTTATATCGTCATGTATTTAATCAATTCATGTGCCTATGTATATATATTTTTTCAAGGGTTAGAAGGGGTCTGTCCTAATATCAAATACAGACATATTTTTAGGTATTCACCTGCTAATTTTTATCTATCATCTATCTATCTATCTATCTATCTATCTATCTATCTATCTATCTATCTATCTATCTATCTATCTATCTATCTGTCTGTCTGTCTGTCTGTCTGTCTGTCTGTCTGTCTGTCTGTCTGTCTGTCTGTCTGTCTGTCTATCCATCCATCCATCCATCCATCCATCCATCCATCCATTCATTCATTCACCTAGATTCATTTCTTTACATATGTTATGTTTCTACTCTTTTTTTTATAAGGAGTTTTGCTTATTTATTCATGTCGAGAGCTTTAACATCTACCTATACTGGGCATGCGCAGAAAAGGCAATCCGCACATGCCGAGGATGTCACGCAACCAAATTTACAGATGGCTGTTTTTTTTCATATTTTTATGAGGTATGTTTGCAAATGCCTAGCTATTTTTATGTGGACATATTTGTACATGTTAATACTGTGACATAGTTGCTCCTCCTAGTGAGAGTTGTATTAGCCTTGTACCCCTATATAAGGCCAGGGTTTATGATTATTGTCATTCCAACATTGTCTACTCTTGAGAAAGGGAAAGCTTGACCCTGAAACATGTTGTGTGTGTTTGTCTTCTTATCTTGAAATAAAAAAAATGCGTTTTAGCAATTTTTTTTGGTAAAAGTGGTTCCTTCAACCTCACTTCCATTTCCGGATGTGAGTTTAGTCTAACAACTTGCAATTGTCCTGGCGTTCTCCAAGGTGATGTGGTTCCTGCTGCTTCTGTAAACCCACTAATAAGGATTATTCACATTATCATCGTTGTCGCCCTTTACGCAACCTTCTACCTGCTTGCTATATATGTATTTTGTGTATAAATGGAATTACATTATGTACAACTCGGCGCTCTTTCTTTTTATTTCTTTTTATTAAAGAAAATGGCCACAGGCATGTGCAGTTGGCTCTGCTCAAGGCCCAATGGCAGAACTGACTGCGCATGCCTAAAAGTTTGAAGCCCCTAGTGCTGTTTGAGCGCTGGGACCTGCTTCCAGTGCTGCAAGAGAACTCATTTGCATACAGAAGAAAACCGGAATTTGTACCGAACAGCGGTACGGAGAAGACATCTAAAGGTAGGAGAAGAATAGCCTTTCTTAAGGCTATTCCTACGTGTTAGGGACAAAAAAATTCTTTTAATGATTGAATCCCTTTAAGTAGTAGAAGAATTGGAGTAGAAGCTGTGCTGCATACCTGGGGACAGGTAATATATATATTTTTTTTACTTTAGGCCATCTAATTTTACATGACTTTTCCACATTGTTGGGTGCTATACCCCTAAAAATAAAAATAAAAACTCTAAGGCTGGGGCCAAACGCTACAGTTATTGAGTCAAACCTGAGAATGGCTACAAAAGAAATGGAACATATAAAGGAAACATGTACACTTTTCCCTTCTTCTTATTCCACTCCTTGTTTTGGCTCAAAACATGGAGCCATGGTCTATAAAGCGCTTTATTGGACAACCCTAGAGGATGGAAGAAAAATAATGCAATAACTGCTTTGGTTGCCCAACAATTAAAAAAGTTACGGCAATTAAGACAACGTGTCCAAAAACACTAAAATATTCCTGGTCTGTAAGAGCTTTTAAGGGACTAGAAACTGTATAGTAAATGTAGAGTCCACTTACGCTATTAGATGAATAGAATATGAAATATGCATAACCTTTTTCTATACATGGCACAGATAAAAATTTGTGGAAACTAGGCTTGCCTTTGAAGAAGAAGTTATACAATCTGCAACACTGTATTCTCAAACTGCTATTCCTCTAAATTAGGTAAGCATGTGTCAAACAGTTAGACACAGACTGAATTCAATTTATCTTGTGTCTTGCCTCCTTGGTTGGGTGAAAGGTTAGTTTTGTTTGTGTGCTCCCTCATTCTACACGGACAATTAAACCGTGGTCATGTGGGAAAAACCTGAGGCCTCTATGTAAAAGCGAAGAGCTTTATATCAGTGTGACCGTGTCTGTTGGGCATAACTTGATTACTGAAGGCAGCTATACATTACATTCATATAATAGATTTGAAGTGATTATTATAAAATGCATATGCTAATTAATATAATTATTTGATTAATGAATATAAAAATACGTAACTAGTCATTATTTATTTATGCTTTGAACGGTGGGTCCTAATTTAAACCAAACAATGAAATTAGAAAGAAGAATAATTGAGAGTCATCTGGTTGACCATTTATTGGTTATCATATTAACGTTATGACGCACTTGTATTTTTCTTAATGTGACAGCAGACAATAATCGATATTGATATTTCTAAAGAGCCGATCAATTCCGAATGGAAAATATCACTACTAGTACAGAAATGCAGAAGTGGCATTGTTTCAAAACTAGCCTCATGTAAATCTCATTTGATAATGTTTTAGAAAATAAGAAATTTAAGAAATAATTATAGCAAAGAATCAGTCAATTGTTTAGATTTGTACTTGACCTTTCCATGGCATGATATGAGTTACTGAGAAATGACTTCCATGACTTGACAAAAGTAGATCTGTAGGTTTAGCCAACCCCCCTTTTTTCTTCTTTCGTTCTCTCTCTCCCTCCACTAGTTCCCAGATATTGTTGATGGGCACTTTCTCTGCCTTAGTTAATAATAAAAACTTTATTTATATAGTGCCAACATATTCCGCACATCTTTATAAATCAAAGAACACAAGAACAGACAATATAAGACATTACAATGTGACAAAGAAGTTAACCTATCAAACATTAGGAGTGAGAGCACACATATTTTCTCCCTGTGAAATATTCTCTGCTCACAAGAGCTTACAATCTATGAGGAGTTAGGGGGACACACAAGGTCAGAGGGCTTGTTTGCTACAGTGGTCCAGCCATGTTTTAATAGAAAAGGTAATTTAACTGAAGCTGTATGAGCCCGTTACCTTATCTGTGAATAAACAGGTACTAAGTGCAAGGAGTGCAGTATAATTTCTAGATGAAGAGGACAGGATCTGAGGAACAGAAGAGGAAGAATAAAAAGTGTTATTGTTCTATACTTCCACACTCTTTACTATGATCAGGTCATGTGATAAGCTCGACCAAGCAGATGTGGTTTTAGTTAAGTTTTAAAGCTGCTGTAGTTGGGGATTAATTGGATTGTCTGCGGTAAAGCATTCCAGAGCACTGGTGCAGCTCGAGAAAAGTCTTGGAGACGGGAATGGGATGTTCGGATAACAGAGCATATAAGTCTAAGGTCATTGGCAGAATGGAGAGGACGGCAACCAGCACATTGACTGACACAAGGTAGATGCATCTGTTTACCAGTTTGACAGAAACATTAGTTTGGCAACTGCATTCAGGACAGATTGTAGAGGGGAGGGTTTAGTAAAAGAAAGCCCAATTAGAAGAGAATTGCAATAGTGAAGATGAGACAGAATCAGAGCAACAATGAGGGTTATTGATATTTCCACAGTGATAAAAGGGCAAATTCTAGAGATGTTTTTGAGGTGCAGGTGGAAAGAGTGTGCAAGTGTCTGAATATGTGGGCTAAATGTGAGATCTGAATCAAATACAACCCCGAGACCACAGACAGAAATGGAGATATCAGGATTAGATTAGTTAGTAGACAGAGGGAACAGAAAAAGTTCAGTTTTTGAAAGATTAATTTTCAGATAAAGAGAAGACATGATGTTAGAGACAGCAGAGAGACAGTCTCCGATGTTCTGTAGTAGTGCAGAGGTGATGTTACGGGATGAAGTATATAGTTGGGTATCATCAGCCTAACGATGGTATTGAAGGTCAAATCTGTTGATGGTTTATCCAATTGGTGCTCTGTACAAAGATAAGAGGAGGGGCCTAGGACTGAGCCCTGAGGGACCCCAACTTCAAGGGGCAGAGGAGAAGAAATAACACAGTGAATGATACATTAAATGAGCGATTAGAAAGATAGGAAGAAAGCCAAGAGAGAGTGGTGTCCCTGGGGCCAATAGAGTGGAGCATAATGAGGAGGAGTTGGTGGTTTACAGTGTTTGAAGCTATTGAGAGATCCAGTTAGGGTAGCATTTACCACCGCATTTACCTCTAGAATTTACTACCCACTATTTCCATAGACCTGCTGTATTACTTGTTTGTTTAAAGTTTATTCTTTGATACCATTTCCCAGGTTTCTGTACTTCTGCTGACAAAAGCCTAATAAAATAAAGAATTAAAAAGAAGAAACAGAATCTAGATCAACATGACAACTGAACTACCATCTCCCTTTCATTTCAATGAAGAGTGATTGTCCATGCATAGTAATCTCTCCACCAACAATGGAGACTACTTTGTTTCTTAGAATGAGTAGAGACTCCTGTAGTAGGACAAGAAACATTACCTGTTTAAAACTTTAACAGACACATTAAATCATTTCCAACATCACCTTAACCAAGATCTTAGTATAACAGTGCTTCTCTATTTCCCCGGACGATACCTGTAGCTGGATTATTAGAAGAAAATATCACAGATTCTGTCTGACATCTTGGTTATAGAAATCACTTACAGCAGGTATTAGGCAAGACACTGTATCCCATGTAGCCTTGCCTATGCATCAAAAAGATAGGTAGAACCAAATTACACCTACAGAAGCAGACGTTATAGTCAAATTGTAAGCAGGATCTAGTCCTGACACCATGTACAATGACAGTACTGACAGCAGCTATAAAAGTCACCTAACCAATGCACTCTGAAGAGATGAATGCACATTCTCTAGCGTGATGAATTACCATTTTATCAATTGATAGTCTGCAAAGAACCTGGGTTTAGTTAAGTTCATAAACACAGATTAGAATGTATAATTCCATAACTTCTAAGTCTGATGAAGGAGACATAATGTTTGATATGGAAGAAAACCTGTCCTGTAACCTGACCTCAACTTAACTGACCATCTTTCATAACTGAATACTGTCTAATCCAGGATTTATCACTCAGCTTCTATGACGTTGGGGAATATGGTGAAATGAGTTTAGGTAAGGTAAGTTATCATAAGGATCCTCTGTTTTGGAACCTCATCTGGTCAAGGTGGAAAGCGACTACAAAGAAAGTCACTCTGGCGGACTTGCCCTATCCATCTGATTTGAATGGGCACTGAGTAACTCTCTGTGTTTCCTGTAATGGTGATTCATATAAATTCAACACTTTTTGCCAGGTTACCACAGATAAGCTAATTTTTGAGGGACCCTTCCAGCAAGTAAAGATTGTCCAAAGCGGAGAACTTCAAGTCAGGGCCTGGCATGCTGTAAATAGTACTGGTTTTGCCGATCTACAGTCAATGTTAGTTTTCATATTTTCCGATATTGTGGTAGAATTCTTCCTTTTAATTGAATCACATATAAAACAATAGTTTGAATTGGTTCCAGTCTGGAAAATGTTGAACAACCGCAGTGGCAGCTATTACACAACCATCTGACATTTTTACTGGTCATAAACTGGAAAATACAATTAAATAATACAAGAGAAAGGAATAAAATTATATTTTCTGCATTGTCAGTATTGTGTGTGTATGTTTTTAATCTAAAATTTATAAAATAAAACAATCCCATCGGCCATGGAACAGTTATTGAATATACAGTATTGTGATATAATATACAAGCGTATTATATTACTGTTACATTTACACGACACAACTTCATTGTAAAGCTTCTATAAGGGATCAAAACTATGAGCTTCAAACTATAAACGAAAGTAGTTCAGTTCTAGCGCAATGAACTTTCATATACTACAATGTATTATTTGCTTCTTACCAAGACCCTTTAAAGAGAACTATGCATTTATGAACTTATGAAAGTATGTGACCTTTATTTTCATAGATTATTGATGGCTGTGCCTGAAGTTCTTATGGTGACGGGTAATTAATCAAGTGGCAAAATATTTCTGACACATTTTGGATGGACTAGTACACTAATACAATGATGAAATGTTTTCATTATGACAGCTATAAGGTAGAAAAAAATCATTCTAGCTGCTTAAGATTTTGGAGCTTTCAAATATTTCCTTTTGCAAATCTCCACTATAGATTACTATTATTATAGGTTCCTTATTGTTTGCTTATTCATTTTTTTTAATAGACCACCTCTTATATTATGAAGTTATATGGTATTTCAGAACTATATTTAGAATTTTGAGCTGTCATGATACCTTTGTTTCAAATTCCTCCAAGAGATAACAGGAAGCAGCAAATGTTCACATGTTGAAGAGTTCCTAATTTGTGTCAAGGCATAGTAAACAATGCTGTGGAAGTCCCAGTGATTTATGACAATGGAGGAAATCCGAGTAAATAGACACAAGGGAGGAATAGATTCCTGTTTCCCTCTGTTAGCAGATATACACTTTGAGCCACCTACCACATACATCAGTCATGCAAAATATAGGATATCCCTGGGAAGAAAAAGAAATGGTAGGAAAACAGACAAAGATGTCTAACTTTATTATAACTAGTCCTCATACATGTCAAAGGTTTATCTCACTTGAAATCTAGTATTTGAACATTTCCAGTATGACGTCAGAGTCAAGAATTATACATACCAAAGTGCACGTCTTGAATAGCAAGAATCGTCAAATACAGAATAAGTAATATTTAGGGAATTAGTATCATTATAATTGTAAAATATAAATACATTCAATAATATTGTGTTAGGGATTCTTTATTGTATTCCTATTTACCAAGGATCCCTACAGATTGGGCACTATATGGTAATCATTAATCATTAAAAAGCATTTCCGGTGTGTTGGATGAAAAAAACTTGTGGCTAATATTTTTCAGGCAGCTATGTTATGGACTTGGCTACTCTTATGCATATCCATATGACCGCTTATTGTTTAATACATAGTCTAATACATAAACTGAAGGTGTCTTGTGGAATTGATGGCACAGTTCTTCAGGGCTTTAGTTCCTTCCTGGCTGACAGACCACAAAGGCTCTCTTGGCTCATCATTGTCATCGCCAGATCCCAATGCTGTTTGCATGCTTTCATTAGGCAAAATAATCCAGAGTCATGGCCTGGCCAATCACTGCTATGCAGATGATACTCAATTCTATATATCTGAAGTTCTATAGAAATTGAGGTTCTTATGGAAGGAGGTCAGCGCTTAATGGCAAAATGGCATCTTGTATATCCACCACTTTTATCTCTAGGAACAAAAACCTTCAAAGCTCAGACTGTGTGCAAAACTTGGGTGTAGTTATCGATGGGTTATTGCCTCTCAGGCACCAGGTATCCTGCATTATTAAATATTTGTGCTACTGCCACCTCAGGAAAATTGCAAATATCAAACACCCTATTCCAACAGAAGAAGACCTATAGGTCCACGCCTTCATAACCTCACATCTGGACCACTGTAATGCCCTATATGTAGGTCTTTCAGATAAATAAATATATCGCCTTCAGCTAGTCCAAAATGCTGGAGCAAGGTTAATAACCAAACAACCTCATAACCCTATTCTACTCTTGCTGCCATGGCTGCCCATAAGATGGAGAATAACTTTTAAAGTTTGCTTGATGACCTGCAAATCCATTAACAATTTCGGCCCTGATTACTTAAAAGAACTTCTGAAGCTCCAAAATCCTTGCTGACCTCTCAGATCAGCAGTCACAAATAAACTGTACATTCCAAGGATCTACTTGAAGCCAGTCACTAGAGCTGGAGCCTTCTGACATGCAGCCCACGCTCTTTGGAACACATCACCTGGACCAATCAAGACTCAAAACAAATCCATTCATTCTGGCCCTAAGGGGCAATAATACCCTCACTATACCTAGAATACTTCAAAATACCATTTAGTTACCCACTGGACTGTTCTTTGAGCCTGTTGTGAGAAAAACACATTACAAATTTGGTTGCATATTCTATGCTGAAACAATTCTGTTAATTCTGTCATACCACATCCATTTTTCATTTTACAAAACCTATAACATTCTTATTATTCCATTCACAGAACACTGAGGGCATATTTTTTGCCTGGGAAAATTTGACTTCCTAGTGGTACCATGTAATATTCCTTATAATGTACTGGGAAACTGGAAAAAAAATCTGTAAAAAAACGCACTTGTATCATTTTCTTATTGGTTTTGTTTTTTAGAGTTCACCGAGTAGCCAAAATGACATGTTCGTTGTATTTTGTAGGTTAGTACAATTACAGCTATATCAAATTTATATAGCCTTAGTTATGTTAGTTAAAACCTTAAGGCTGAGGCCCACGCATTCTAATGTGTAAAAAAAGCCATCTGCACGCTATTTCGATTTACACACAAAAAAACCTTTTTTGATTATTTTTATCATTTTGCCTACTTACTACTTGCTAACCACTGAGTTGCTTTTTATCCATGTGCCCTTATATCTCAATCTTGTGAATGATATATAGGGGCACATGGTATACCTGAAGTCTTCTCTACATATCTGCATATTTGCAGTACACTTGGTGTAGATGAGCATCAATGGCTCCATAACTATGACTTGCCTTAACTAGATGTAAAAAAGAAAGCTCTACCCACGATAGAGATCACATCAGTCAAATGACTACTGTCTTGTCTCTCTTGTAGCCAAAAGCTGGAATGAATGCATCTTGAGATAAGCCAACCATGGATGCTGAGAACTAATGGGTATATGGAATCTAAATGTGTTTTGTTCTTGAAAGATACATAGAGGATGTGTCAGGCCCTCTATATAACTTAGGATCCTGTTGTCACCTTAGTCTTCACCTACTTGACACAAGCCTCTAGCAATAACTATGTTGCTATGTACTGTAGTTACATTATAGCAGCAGATGGCCTTAAGTAATCTGATTTCAAAAATGAATTGGCCTTGATAATGAATTCAGAATTAATCATTCTGATAACTCATGAATATTAAGTATATATTATAAATTGTATGGCTGTTATTAATGCATTGTGTAATATTTGTGGGACTACCTGTCTGCTTGTTGTGATGTAAACTTGACCTCTACATTATTTTTGGGCAATAAAACGTTTAGCAAACACGTCTCCTAAGACTTTTAGTCCCTAAAGGAAAGCGATGTGAAAAAGCATCTAAAATAATTGGCCTGTTATATCTATTGAAGTAACATCTCTTTATTTATTTTTTCAAGAGCATTATTGTAGGTAGATAAAAGAAACCAGCTCAGTGCCGCAAAGTACTACAAAAATAAGCCATATAATAACATGTAATAAATTCATTTTCCTACTGATTTAAAATTTGCACTCCTTTCTCAATGTGAACCAGTTAAATCCCTGCACAATACTGTTCTCAGTTACTTGCTCCTTCAGCATTACAGTAGTCCACCATTTAGCATCTCCAGTACTTCCCTGTCCCTTAAGATATTTGAGCTGACACTTTTATTTAGGCTCATTATTGTTTGTGATTTTTCTATCAGGATAGTTTGTTAATGCTTATCTACTTTGTTCTTCTCATGACACCGCTGGGTTTTGGGAACAGGGAAAACACAGATAAACTTGATCAACATAAATGAATTGTATGTAATAAAGGAAATACTGGGGGGAATTTATTAAGACTGACATTTTGTACTCCAATCTTTTTCAATTTCTTTGCAAGCCTGAGATGCGTCAGAATTGTTAAGAGGTTCGCTGGAATTGAAATCTACACTAGCCAAGGACTGACATAGAATTCAGGGAGAATGTACACCAGTTTTCTGATGTGAGTTAAGGCAATTCTGTCACTCTATTAATCCCTTTCTGACATCCGCTGCAATATTATGGTGGATGCCGAGTCTTTAAAGATGGCTGATGTGGAGGTAATGCCTGCGCTCACAGTTCACTATGATCATGGGCTTTTTATTCCGTTGTACCCCACCAAACTGTATAAAATGCCCCTGTACCTTTTACTTTGCAGGCTGGCTCCTATGCCGTCTGAAGGTTCTCAGGACTGCCTTAAGAATATTATTATAGAGGCAATATATATTATTCTATTGCAGTCTATGGGACCTGCAATCAAAGGATTGCAGGTTTAAGACCTCTAGGGAGGCTAATAAAATAGTAAAAAAATATACATTTAAGTCACCCTTCCCCCCTCTTTACCTACATTTGAAATAAAGATAAATAAATAAATAAATATAAATAAATTATACATCCCTACATCCCAAAACATCTACAAACATATAAAAGTATTATTCCCATATGATGAATGCAGCAGCAGGAAAAAAAAGCCAAAAAGCCAAACTGCATTATTTTAGTCATTTCTCCTCCTATAAAATTTTGAATAAAAAGATAACAAAACATTAGATTAGAATAAATCTAAAAAAAAAAAAATGAAAAATTTAATTCATCCTCCCTTTTCCTAGAATACATATAAAAGTAAAAAATTACTGTGAGGCCGGGGTGAGAACGGAGATGCTGCGGGAAAAAAATCGCTGCATTTTACAGTGCAAGCAAAGGTGATGGAATTCATGCGAATCCCATGCCCACTTTGTGGAAAAAAACGCAGTGCGGTCACGCTGCGATTTTCAAAACCGTTGCGGCCCGTGGGGCCTTAGCCTGAAACACATACACATTAGGTATCCCTATAACCAAAAATGACCGGTCTATAAATTTATACCGTAGAGGGAGAAAACTAAAAAGTGCTGAACCACAGGTTTTTTTTTGCAGTTTCACCTCTCATAAAATTATGAATAAAAATTGATCAAATCAACAGACAAAAGGGTATAACTAACTAACACCTGGCCCCACACAAAAATACACACCAAGCATCTCCATACAAGGAACTATAAAAAAAAAAGTTATAATTGTCAGTTTAGTGTATGGAGATACTTAGGGCATATTTTAGTGACTTTAAGAAATTTTTTTTTTTTTTTTTTAACGTTTAGAATTTTTTGTAAGGGGTATGAACTGTATAAATGTAGTCTCCCCGGAATTATACCAACACATAAAATACACCGACGCAGCATGCCTGCTGTCTCAGGGTTGTATTTATCTCAGACATCTCCTTCATCCCACATACTAAGATATTTGCAAATTTAAGTCACCTGCAGCTCAAAACATCATCATCATTACCTCTCTGATTAAGTCTCGTCTTGACTAATTCTCTACTAATTGGGCTTTCTCTTACTAAACTCTCCCATCTGCAATCTGTCCTGAATGCACTTACTCACCAATCTTTCCATAGTACTGCACCTCTCTACGGTTTCTCCTTTGTCACTGTCTACCATCTACCACCCTAACCAGGAGAGTAATGATTGGAGTAGTACAGAGCACCATGGCAGTGATCAGGAAAAGCCTTATTCCCCAACTACTATACATATTGATGATGGAAAGACATGCAGGGTCCCTTTCCAATAGTATCCTGCCCAGGGAGGTAATTAAAACAAATTCTTATACTCTCTCCTGGGACTCTGATGGGTCCTAGCATCTGCTTCAGGGCTCCTCTGGCCTGTGACAGCATAATAACATCAGCGTGACCACAGTCACAGACAGAAGATGACCGAGGAGGATGTTACAGAGAACTAGATCGAGCAAAGATGCTCAGGAGAGGTGAAGTAAGATCAGTATAAGTGTTTTTTTCCATAACCTCCCCTGGGCCTTATACTCTGGGGTCGGAGGCAAACCCAGTGTATAATATTAGCACCAAAACTAACCGGAATGCCGAACCTCACAAATGTTTTTCAAATTTCATGGGGTTCGTCTGAAGCGGCTCAAAGGGATTTCTTTATACTGCATTTATCTAGCATTTATACTGCTTGAGGCCACTGTAGGTAGCATATTATAATGAGTGGGACCACTGTGGAGCATATTATACTTTGTGGGAGTCATTGTGGAGCAGATTATACTGTGTGGAGATCACTGTAGAGCATATTATACTATGGGGGGCACTTTGGAGCATATTATACTGTGTGGAGATCACTGTAGAGCATATTATACTGTGTGGGGGCACTTTGGAGCATATTATACTGTGTGGGGTCACTTTAGAGAATATTATACTGTGTGGGGGCCACTTTGGAGCAAATTATACTGTGTGGGGGGTTACTGTGGAGCATATTGTACTGTCTAGGAGCCACTGTGGATCATATCATACATTGTGTGGCAGCCACTTTGGAGAATACATTATATATATATATATATATATATATATATATATAGTGGGGCAAAAAAGTATTTAGTCAGTCACCAATAGTGCAAGTTCCACCACTTAAAGAGATGAGAGGCGTCTGTAATTTACATCATAGGTAGACCTTAACTATGAGAGACAAAATGAGAAAACAAATCCAGAAAATCACATTGTCTGATTTTGTAAGAATTTATTTGCAAATTATGGTGGAAAATAAGTATTTGGTCACCTACAAACAATCAAGACTTCTGGCTCTCACAGACCTGTATCTTCTTCTTTAAGAGTCTCCTCTTTCCTCCACTCATTACCTGTAGTAATGGCACCTGTTTAAACTTGTTATCAGTATAAAAAGACACCTGTGCACACCCTCAAACAGTCAGACTCCAAACTCCACTATGGTGAAGACCAAAGAGCTGTCAAAGGACACCAGAAACAAAATTGTAGCCCTGCACCAGGCTGGGAAGACTGAATCTGCAATAGGCAACCAGCTTGGATTGAAGAAATCAACTGTGGGAGCAATAATTAGAAAATGGAAGACATACAAGACCACTGATAATCTCCCTCGATCTGGGGCTCCATGCAAAATCTCACCCTGTGGGGTCAAAATGATCACAAGAACGGTGAGCAAAAATCCCAGAACCACGCGGGGGGACCTAGTGAATGAACTGCAGAGAGCTGGGACCAATGTAACAAAGCCTACCATCAGTAACACACTACGCCGCCAGGGACTCAGATCCTGCAGTGCCAGACGTGTCCCACTGCTTAAGCCAGTACATGTCCGGGCCCCTCTGAAGTTTGCTAGAGAGCATTTGGATGATCCAGAAGAGTATTGGGAGAATGTCCTATGGTCTGATGAAACCAAACTGGAACTGTTTGGTAGAAACACAACATTTCGTGTTTGGAGGAAAAAGAATACTGAGTTGCATCCATCAAACACCATACCTACTGTAAAGCATGGGGGTGGAAACATCATGCTTTGGGGCTGTTTCTCTGCAAAGGGGCCAGGACGACTGATCCGGGTACATGAAAGAATGAATGGGGCCATGTATCGTGAGATTTTGAGTGCAAACCTCCTTCCATCAACAAGGGCACTGAAGATGAAACGTGGCTGGGTCTTTCAACATGACAATGATCCAAAGCACACCGCAAGGGCAACGAAGGAGTGGCTTTGTAAGAAGCATTTCAAGGTCCTGGAGTGGCCTAGCCAGTCTCCAGATCTCAACCCTATAGAAAACCTTTGGAGGGAGTTGAAAGTCCGTGTTGCCAAGCGACAGCCCCAAAACATCACTGCTCTAGAGGAGATCTGCATGGAGGAATGAGCCAACATACCAACAACAGTGTGTGCCAACCTTGTGAAGACTTACAGAAAACGTTTGACCTCTGTCATTGCCAACAAAGGATATATAACAAAGTATTGAGATGAAATTTTGTTACTGACCAAATACTTATTTTCCACCATAATTTGCAAATAAATTCTTACAAAATCAGACAATGTGATTTTCTGGATTTGTTCTCTCATTTTGTCTCTCATAGTTGAGGTCTACCTATGATGTAAATTACAGACGCCTCTCATCTTTTTAAGTGGTGGAACTTGCACTATTGGTGACTGACTAAATACTTTTTTGCCCCACTGTATGTATATATATATATATATATATATATATATATATATATATATATATATAAAACTTTGAGGTGCTCTGGGGAAGATATAGACACAGAAGATATAGTAGACGCGTATTGGCTTACTTTGAACTTTACATTTTACATCTGAAATTGTGTAGTATATGGTAAGATCATCCTAGGTGACCATCAGTCCAGTAAATGTAAAGTGACCTTTTGCATTTTGTAAGGTCACTTTGTGGTTGTGTGAGCCCCCTTCACTATTCATCTCACACCCTATCTGTTTTATTGCAGCTGTGCACTATTATTACAGGCTGTAATTACATTGTGTGGTCACTGTAAAACAGATCCTTTGGGATGTAAAAAGTGAAGGGATCACAGCGTGCACAAAAGCACCAGAGTCCCTTCAAACAGTCAGACCCCCACTGATCTCTTAGATTGTTAGGACCCCGCAGATCAGATATTTACCAGAACATGCAGCTCTTAGTATTGTTTCTATACTGAGCGCTGCTCACTCATGGTATTCTTGATAATTGCAGTTATGGATACTATAGTTGTATCCCTTTCAAGTATCTGAGATACCACTCAAGCAATCATAACCATCCCTATCAAGAGTACAATGTAGGGAGTGGGCCCCTGTAAAAGTTGGCACCTGGGCCCACAAGAGTTTAGTTATGCCACTGATCCAAACTGTCCTCTGCATTCTGCCAATGACCTTATAACCTATGACCTAAAACTTGTATCCTCTGCTATCAAATCAAACAGGATTTATTGGCACGTCCGAATAGATATTTGGCATTGCTAAAGCTAGTAAAGTGGGGGGGGAGTTGGAGTTGGGGGGGGGGGAGTGGTGGGTATGGGGAGGGGTTGATTTGGGGTATAACAGTCCGTGGAGTCTCATCTTCCTCTTAGTTGGTGGCTGCTATATGGGGAGGTGGGGTGGGTGGTTTGGGGTATAACAGTCCGTGGAGTCTCATCTTCCTCTTGTTTGGTGACAGCTGGACACGTATGGGGCAGCGATCTCCACAGTGGCCTCTTCTTCTCCCAGTAGGATGTAGAGTTTCCTCTTCTCATCTGCAGATATGAAGTCTGGGATGTGGGCAGAGAGTCTTTGGAAGTAGATGGCCCTCACAGCTGAGTATTTGGTGCAGTGTAGCAGGAAGTGAGTCTCGTCTTCTAGGGCCCCCTGGTCACAGTGCTGGCACAGTCTGTTCTCCCGTGGCTTGTACGTCTGCCTGTGTCGCTCCATCTCCAGGGCTGTAGCCAGTTCATTGATGTAGATGTTGAAGAGCGTTGGGCTCAGGCTACAGCCTTGTCTGACCCCTCGGGCCTGTTGGAAGTATGCTGTCCTTTTCCCATTTCCCTTCACACTTTCCGGTGTAGGAGCTCTTGATGACATCATATGTTCTTCCTCCTATGCCACTCTCTAGGAGTTTTAGGAGCAGGCCTGGGTGCCATACTGAGTCAAACGCGTTGAAATGCGGTCTATGGGTCTATGTGCTTTATGGCCTTGTGCACTGCCCATCAAAAATTAGCTCATGTTCTTTTTTTGTCCATTTCCAGGCATCCCTGAATAGACTCCAGTCTATGAAGGATCTGTGAAAATTGCTGCCCCACACATGCAAAACAGTGTGAAAAAACTGGCCGGTTCATCTGTTTTCACAGCTGTTTTTATCCATGATTATGTAAATAAAGTCTTAATATATAATGAAATACATATAATTATTTAAATATAATTATAGAATTAAAGTAAATTGCATCATTATGTGACATGATGTCTGGTCATAATCTCTTAAAGGCAGCGCATGAAGAATGCTATATAGCTGACCAACGGTGTCACAAGTAGACTAGGTGTGTAGAATAGGTGTGGTTAGATGAATAAATATCACATAGACATAGTCTAGACTGCACTAACCTTTGATACGATGTCCTTAGTCATGTCCATGCTTCATGTTTTATCCAGGATTGGACTAAACAGCTGTGGGTAAAAGCGAATGCTTAGCAATGACTTGTTTAGCTGCTAATGAGTTTATCTGTATTTGTGCTGCTTTGTGCCATGGGAACGATTAGAGCTATTCAAAGGTCTAGTACTTGTGCTGAAGCAATATACGGCTCATTATTATTGTTTCAATGCTAAGAGATATTACACCAGCAGAAGTAGCTCCTTAATCCATTAAAAGCTTTTTTTTTTTTTTTTTTTTGCTCCCAGTCTTGTCAATGGTCTGTGTCCTATGTGGGTTCCAGTAGGTTCCAGTTCTCATTGTTCTAGAAAACCATCATAGTATACTATAAATTGTTGTCATTGGTGTAGGTTCTAATTATACGAGAGTGACCTTTTTAGTGGACATAACCAATTGGATATTTGAATGCTATTTTTACCTTCTACATTATATAGAGGCTTGAAGTATTTCTAGAGCCATATACGATGGGTGTGTGACAGCTTCATCACAGGGTATTCGTACCACTAAATCTATGACTAGCGCTGACATTCTGATGATAACAATGTTAGACCAAGGTTCCACATAGCAAAACAAAGGTAAAATGCATTGATTTTTTCTTCAACGTTTTTTAGTTAGCTGTTGCTACATTTTGCCATGTGGTTTTTCTTCCCCTATTAAATCTATAAGAAAATTGCTATTGATTCCGCAGCTAAGATTGACATTCCACAGCTTTTTTCTCCCCAAAGTGGATGAAATGAAATCTTATTCAATTTGCTTATACTTTAAAATGCAGCTTTTTATTCCGTTGTCTTTGTGCAACATCCAGAAATGCTGAATTTCTACAACATGGGGCCTTAGCCTAAGCCCCCTTGCAGACGACTCTTTGAATGGTCAGTGTGCTATCCGTTTTTTCCCATATAGTGAACTGACCCATTCATTTCTATGGACCTGTACACATGACCCTGAATTTCCTATACCTGTCTGATTTTGCGGCCCTGTTTCCGTGGCTCCAGACAACAAGTAAAGTATGTTTTATCATACATACATTTACGCCATGTGGGGCCCCGACTTTAGATAGTTTTTATTATTTATTTTATTAAACTGTACATCAAACTATATTAAGATAATATTCACTTAACCCACATTACGCCACCATATGGTTCCCACATAATACTACTATCATTTAATGCCCAATATATGTATACATTTTCTGATTTTCTCTTTTATAATGTTGCAGAAGTAATATTTTGCCACTCTCATATTGTGGCCATAAATAAATGGTTTTCACATTATGTTCTGAGTCTGAGAAGAAGAATCGGAATGTTTTTTGACAGCTTACATTCTTATCCTTTAAAATGTACCTCTTTAACTACAGACTTTCTGCCTCATTGTTCCTAAGTGGTCTTATCTATAGTGTCTACTTGAGACAATTAACACATCACCATCAGCCGACCATCATAAACTGCTGAGCTGAATAAAGCTGTCAACACATACAGTACTAAATCAGTTCTCCAGTAGGGTAGTATAGGTAGCCCTGTGGTTAGGAGCCGATACAGATACTTCAGCTGCCTCCTTCAGCTCACCCGTCACATATTTAAAAGAAAAGCTATTTATTAGCAATAATAGGTATATTTTGTGCAGAAGTAGAAATGCTCACATCTCATTTTTCTTAAATTTCCTACCTTCCCACAGCATGCAGTACATATCTGCAAGCCTTTATAATCATCAGAATATGGATATGCAATGCATGTTTTCTTGCTGCTGTTATTATCCCCCCAAATATTCTCTTCCAGGTGTTAGCTGCATGTTCACTATAGGATATGGGAGGGCACAGCTTTATAGGACCCAGATATTAATTATGGTAGTCATGTATCTTTGGTCAAATTATAAATAAAACAGATTACCGCATATACTCGAGTATAAGCCGACCCGAATATAAGCCGACCCCCCTAATTTTACCACAAAAAACTGGGAAAACTTATTGACTCGAGTATAAGCCGAGGGGGGGGGGGGGGGACAGCAGCTACTGGAAAATTTCAAAAATTAAAATGGTCAGAGTTTTTGGGTGCAGTAGATGCTGGGTGCTGGGGAAGGGGAGGGGGTGTTTTGGTTGTCTGTCTGCCCCTTCCCTGAGCTTGAGGACTGTTTTTTTGTTCCTCCACTTGGAATTCAGCCTGGCTGTATATAGCGTATCTGCAGTGCTCCTATTATCCCCTTCCCGACGGAATATGAGCAGTGCAGATACCCTATACTTAGCCTGTCTGTAGCTAGGCTGAATTCCAAGTGTGTGTGGGAATATTATACTTTTTATTTACTAATACCTTTTTTTTCACTCTTTATTTATTTATTTATTTATTTATTTATTTTTGCATCTATTAGATCCCCTAGGGGTCTTGAACCCCAGGGGGTCTGATCACTAATGCAATGCATTGCAATGCTAATGCATTGCAATACATTGCAAAAATTGTCATTTCTTTAGAGGCATAGAGCAGCCTGCAAAAGAGAGGCACTGCCAGCCGGGGAGCCTGTACAGGAGTTCTGAGGGGAATCCCCGGCAAGAGTTCTGAAGGGAATCCCCAGCCAGAGCTCTGAACAGAATCCCCAGCCGGTGGGACCTGAAGGAGAACTGTAGCTGGCCGGCAGCAGGAGCGCTGAGGGGAATTCCCGGCAGAAGTGCTTCTGCCGTCAGCCGGCCACAGTTCATAGGATCCCTCCTCGCTCGTACTGGGACATCGTAGAACATCTCTGCTGCGCTCGGCCACGCCCCCTTTCCGCTCGACCCCGCCCCCTTCCGCTCGGCCCCACCCTATTCTTGCAACCCCGCTCCCTCAGCTCCTCGGGGGGGGGGGGGGGGGGGGGGCGGCTTTCTGATGCCCAGAAAGCCCAGGTTCACCCCTGATTATGCCCCATAGTGGCACTTGCATACACTATTATGCCCCATTGTGGACCACCCATGAACAATTATTATACTCTGATATATTTTCCTTGGTAGCAAATAGTTGCTTGGAATCTGGGCCACTTTATATATTTTATTGAAGAAAAAGGGGAGGATACAAACATAAAAAAAAACAATGTTACTTACCTCTCCCTGGCTCCAGTGCACTTCCCACTACTTTTGGCCATCTTCAACGTTGGACCAGACGTCATCTTAACCAGTGCATAATGACGTCGGCCTGGCCCACATGATGTCTGGGAGGTCACCAAACAGGCCCACAGACTGCTAGAATGAAGGAGAGGTAAGTAAGTGTTTTTTATGTTCTCACACACCCCCTGGCCCTCTGATTATTATACTCTGATGTCTGAAAAGACCCCAAAGTATAATGATAGCAGTGTGTGTTGGGTTTTATGGGCTTGCATTCTTACTTACTGATCCTCACTCCTGCTCACAGCTGTCTCCACTAACGTAGGAGGGGAAGCGCAGGTGGCCACGAGCAAGAGCGAGGATCAGTAAGAGTAAAAAGGCCCCGTTACCTGCTGAGGTTACTCTAGCAGGTAACAGCTTATTAAATGCAGCTCCATTCTCATAAATATCCGTGCATTATTGTTATACAAATTAGCTGAAAAAGACTTTGGGGGTGTGTCTTCATTTTCTTCTCTAGATAATCATTCATGTTCATGAAAATGGAGCAGTAATACAGAATAAGAAAGGCATCTTTGGAAAGTGTAGAAGCCACCCTACAAGGTACTATCATTACTTTTATACAGATTTTCCTGCTGACAGACTCCCTCTAGTGCACAGGGGATTAAGACTGATGAACAATACCTGCAGTTTTTAAAAAAAAATAAATTAAATTATACAAATTAATCTGCAATTGCCAGTTCTGATCTGTTTTATAACATTTGATATGCAGAGGTTTTCAAGTATTATGTTAAAAAAGAAACTGAACATAAATATCGAATAAGAATATCATGATTCACAGTGGTAAGGCCTAGAGCTGAAAATAGGCATAAGACAGTGGTTGGATGACCAATATCTATTTGTGCTACATCATAAACATGCAAGTTTGGTGCTGTCAGCAGCATTTCTCTCATGAATACAAAGAAATCTGCCATTGGGTGACAGCAGGACCCCATACACTTACTCACTAACCTTTCAGACAACTTAGTCTCATTTCATAGAGCATGTGATTCTGGTCCAAAATGTAATGTATTTTAATTACAAAATGTGGCTGCTTTCTGCCTGAAAAAACCTTTCTAATGTTTCTGCCATTAACTCTCTCCCTTACACCTAATATACAGTTTACTCCCCGTTGTTAGTCAATGTTGTCGATAGATACATTGGATAAGCAAAATGAAATCACAGTGGATGAGGGAGATATTTTTTTTCTCTTCACACAGGGAATGTAGATGGGGAGGGGTTGATTCTCTTCAGTCTCCACAAACACATGTCTGAAAACTGTGGCTTTGGGCAAAGGACTGAAAATTCTGCTAATATTACAGTTTATGATGTTAATATAAAGTCTTCCATGTACTTGTATCTACTTCTGGCTACTGTGAATACTGATCAAATATTAATCATAGTCAGTAAGCAACCTTCCTTACTGAGCTCATAGATTGATTTTTTGGGAGTTTTACTTGTTTGCCTGCATGTATTCTCCCTGTATTTGCATTCCAGTGTTCCCTTGATCTCCCATATTATGGTCATTTGGGCTTTTCTCAACTATTTGTTTGCTATTGTACATTTACTCCTGGCAGTATGACAGAACTGTATCAGAAATAGATAGTGTAAGTGGCAGACTGCTCCTTATTGTACATACCCCCTACCTTAGAGTTCTGGGAACTGGGATAGAGAACTGGGATATTAGCAGACAAAAAATACAGTCATAGAACACACTGCCCATCAAGACCCTACATATATTTCAACTTTTCATGAAAAGTAAGGTACCCTTTAAGATTGTTGTCCAATTCAGTTATTATTGGCAAGTTTGAAAGGCTTTCACTTGTGTATAGTCAGCTTAACTAAGGACGGTGCACAATCTGTATTTGCCTGCAATTGCTATGCAATGAAGTTACATCATTGAGGACATTTACATTCCAGCCTCTGTCTAAATTTACATCTTACATTCCAAGGCACATTTTTTAAATTCCCTTTGCAATCTTCTACCTTGACTCAAAAGTCAGGATCCATAATAGGGGGGACAAGTACAAATATCATATTTTACATTCCAAGTGTTTGGAAACATCTGACTTTAATTTTTAACTACTTTTTTTTTTATAGAGTGGTATAATTTTGTATGGAGGAAAAGCAATATAATTCTCATTTGCTGAATGAAAAACAGTTGTGAAAGAGCCAAAGTATGCTCCATGACAAGTACAGATTAAAGAAGTTATATAAATTATCTTTGGCTTTGATTATGCAATAAATTTGGAAAGTGTCTGTCATGCATTACATATGCAATATGTCTGTAGCCATTTACTTGTAAAAGCAAATTTAGTAACATATTTATTTCTGAATATTTAATATAACATATGCTTTTCTTTCTTCTTACTACAGAATTGTACAGATATTTACTATGCAGGCAGTTAGCCTAAACCTTTGTAATTATTGTAATTGCTGCCTTTTCAGTCCCTTGATGTTTAGAGATGTGCTACATTACGGTTGGTTGCTAGATCCCTAATGGCTTAAGGTTTGCTCCCCACCCTCATATGTACTTTGTCCTTGGCTTATTTTATGGCCCGCTTAGGCGTTTTATCACTATCGTATTGAGAAACTGGGAGCCTCAGGGATAGGCTGCATAGTAATGACTAAATATATCTGCTATTTATGAATCAATTTGTCAGTCTGTTACTCAACATCAATAATACACAGAACTAGATAACATTATGAATATACATCATATCATACTTTTAGACATTGAATATTCTGCTGTTACAAGTTGTTTGCAGGAAAAACAATAACTAATAGAAAACCAACTTTCTTGCACCTAGATGAGACCTGCTTTGCACCAAAAATCTTTTCTATTTATCAGAAAAAATTGCAATGGCTTTCTACAGATGTTTGCAACATTTCATTGTGTAATAAGGAAACAATAAATCCTGAAAACTAAGACAAATAAACAAAAAAAATCATGAAATAGTTCATACCTAGTTCTCTCTGCAGGGCATACTGCTAAACTGCTGCTTTTAGCAATTTATCAATAATCTTGCAAACATGTGATTGAAAGACATTGCATCCTGCCTTCCCGCAGCTACATTTTTGGCTGAATACCAGCTAGAAGCCGAAGCATGACATCACAAGAAGTTTGGGAGGATTAGCTACCATTCACTAGAATGCTGTAATGGAGTGCCAATGACTGTAATGAAAATAGTGCAGTTCCAGGGCATGGACATACCTCCCAATTGTCCCAGATTCTGCGGGACAGTTCCTGATTGTGGGTCGTATCCCATGGTCTCAGTCGGTGGGAGGTATGTCCCGGTTCAACTCATCTGCATCTAGAGAAGACGCACATGAGTTGAATACAATGGTGAAGCAGGAGTGGACAGCTGAATCAGAACCCCCTTGTCTCCTCATGCCAGACAATATAACTCTCCCCAGTCTCCTCCCAAAGTGATGTCATTAGTGATAGAAGTCCAGCTCTCCATCCTTGAAATCAAATAACTAAGAAGAGTCATGATTCCTTACCAGATGATCATAGGGTTATGCCAGTGGTATGATGGGGTTCATAGTGAGGTCCCCATCGTGTAGAGAGGGACATTAAACTGGTGGCATTTGAAGGGGGCAATTAAAATGGGGGAAGATGAAGGGGGAGCATTGAACTAGGAACAGATGGAAGGGGGATATTAAACTGGGAACAGATGGAGGGGGGACATTAAACTGGGAGGCAGATGGAGGATGAAATTAAACTGGGGGAAACTGGAGACCAGCATTAAACCGTTAGGGTAGCTGGAGGGGAAAATGTCTGCCTCTAGTTGCCCTCAGTTTAGTTTGCCCTTTAGCTACCTCCACGGTTTAAAGTCCCCCTCCAGCTGTCCCATTTTAATGTCCCTTTCTAGTTGCCTCAAGTATAAACTAAGGCATGAGAAGAGGGAATTCATACTGTGGGGCAATTGGAGGGGAATATTATAATGTGGGGGCATATAATTTTAAGGTGACTGTGTGGGTGCACAGATAAAAATGGATGAGAATGGGCAGGGTCAACATAAATTTATCCCTCTTTCTGTCCTTTGAAAGTTGGGAGGTATGCATGAAGGCAGAGGCAGTGGCGTAACTACCGCCATAGCAGCAGAGGCAGCTGCCACAGGGCCCGGGACATTAGGGGCCCGGTGACAGCCGCTACTGCTGCTATCATTATACTCAGGGGTCTATTTGGACCCCCGAGTATAATGATTGGCGGACCGCGAGAGGTAAGAAAGATAAAAAACATGTTACTTACCTCTCCACGATCCTGCCTGACGTCCTTTCTGACGTTTCTGACGTCACATGAACCCAGCCTGCGTCCCGGGTCATGTGTCGTCAGACATCATTAAACAAGGACGGGAGAGGAGAAGGCAGCAGAGAAGACCACGTAGGAGCCGGAGACAGGTAAGTAACAGTAGTTTTTTATGTTTTTCTCCCCCCTGGGTCTCCAATTATTATACTCTGGGGTCTGAAAAGATTGTTTATGGGTGTCCACTATGGGGCATAATACTGTGTGCAGGGGCCACTATGGGGGATAATACTGTGTGCAGTGGCCCCTATGGGGGATAATACTGTGTGCAGGGGGCTCTATGTGGGATAATACTGTGTGCAGGGGCCACTATGGGGGATAATACTGTGTGCATGGGCCACTATGGGGGATAATACTGTGTTAAGGGGCCACTATGGGGGATAATACTGTGTGCAGGGGCCACTATGGGGAATAATACTGTGTTAAGGGGCCACTATGGGGGATAATACAGTGTGTAGGGGCCACTATGGTGGATAATACTGTGTGCAGGGGCCCCTATGGGGGATAAAACTGTGTGCAGGGTTCCCTATGGGGGATAAAACTGTGTGCAGGGTCCCCTATGGGGGATAATACTGTGTGCAGGGGCCACTATGGGGGATAATACTGTGTGCAGTGGCCACTATGGGGCATAATACTGTGTTAAGGGGCCACTATGGGGCATAATACTGTGTGCAGGGGCCACTATGGGACATAATACTGTGTGCAGGGGCCACTATGGGGGATAATACTGTGTGCAGGGACCCCTATGGCGGATAATACTGTGTTAAGGGGCCACTATGGGGCATAATACTGTGTGCAGGGGCCACTATGGGACATAATACTGTGTGCAGGGGCCCCTATGGGGGATAATACTGTGTACAGGGGCCACTATGCCACTGGGCATAGGTGAGGATTACATTTGTTGTTTTTATCTACTTTGTGTGAATCACCCAGCTTTCTTAGATTCCCAGCTGAGTCGTTCCTTGTTCATAACTTAGAAAGAAAGCTTTTCCTGGGACTGTCAAAGGCAAATCTGAATTGGAATGACACAATTACAGAGTAAGGAGGGAGGTTAGGCTCCGCCCCATATAGCATAAACAGTTCCTGTTGACTGTGGAAAAATGTGCACACCATGTTAATTATACCTATGGAAATGCTTCCATTATAGGTATAATGGAAGCAGAAAGTCCACAGAGGAAACCTCTGCAGACATGCTGTGAAAAGAAATGCAGGAAAAACCATGATGCGTTCCCGCTGCAGTCTTTCCTGCGGTGCTTTTTTGCTGCAGCCCGCTATTTGGGGCCTTAGCCTGGGGAGGTTTATTTAGGTACAATCTTCTTGAGTGGTATGTATTACAGCCTACCATGGCATGTGCACAGCTTTCCTGGGACCATTAAAAGCAAATATGGCATGTTATTGGGCCTATACAGAGCTAGGATGTGTAATTATATAGGAACATAAGTGCTCAGCAGTATCTATTACAGAATTGGCTGGTATGTTACCTAGCTTTCCTGGTAACCTGGTGAAAAGCGCACTGGAGTGGGCAATCTAAGGGTCATTGTTGGTAAGTGTTAGTCCTTGCCTCTATAAGGTCAGTATAGGAGGACATATTATGAATTATGTACTTTTGTTGCCTGTATGGTATTCTCTTGATATATGATGACACGGTTCATAAATTAGCTCTTATGCACTTTTGTTGTTAAACTGTGTCAATAAACTTCACTTATATGTACTTTTCTATTCATTTTGTTATTGTGTTATGCTTTGAAGAAGTAGGTGTTGGTATACTTTTGGTAGCAGTGGAGATGGCAAGTGTTAGGTGTTTTTAGGTTTGTTGTAGGTGTATGGATTTGCATTATTACAGCATTACCCGGTATGCTAAATATATGGTTTTCAAAATACCTATCCATTGGTTACCCAGCTTTCCAAAGTTCCTGTAAAGTACATACGAAATATTGCAGGGATACAAAAAAGAGAGGAATTATCAAAGTATTACTACTAGAGATGAGCGAGTACTGTTTGGATCAGCTGATCCGAACAGAACGCTCCATAGAAATGAATGGATGCACCTGCACTTCCGCTTTGACGCCGGCTGGCCGCTTAACCCCCCGCGTGCCGTCTACGTCCATTCATTTCTATGCGAGCGTGCTGTTTGGATCGGCTGATCCAAACAGTACTCGCTCATCTCTAATTACTACACATATTTGCCAAGTTGGGTGACTTACCTGTGGAGCTGTACAGGGATGTACAGCTTCTCACAGACCCCATAGACTATAATGAGGTCCATGTGTTTTCCGCGCGGTGTCCACATGAATTATACGGAGAGAAAAGTGCTGCTTGAAGTACTTTTCTCTCCGCATAACTCGTGTGGACACCGCACAGAAAACACATGGACCCCATTATAGTCTATGGGGTCCATGTGCTTTCATTGCTCAACACTCTATAATATGTTAGGTATTCCATACCGGGGGTCCTCAAGCGGACTCCCCAAATGGAATACCGAACGAAGATGTGAACCATGCCTTAGTTAGTGAGGCACACCAAGCTGGTGCTACTGTGTGTATGATACTGTTGGCAATGTTATTACTGCTAGTACTAGTGGTACCACAGCTGGCACTGTTACTGCATCTGTTTTATACTGTCAGTTACATAGGGAGTTTCTATCAACAACAGCCACATTTATTGAATAGACAGTATTCAGTCTAAGCCCAGGATTCTGCTCCTATACTTCCTGGCTCACGCGCCCTTCCATTAGACGGGAGACACTTGCATTAATATTTGCATGAAGGTTTGTAAAATGAATAAACCTTCCTAGTAGAGATGAGCGAACACTAAAATGTTCGAGGTTCGAAATTCGATTCGAACAGCCGCTCAATGTTCGTGTGTTCGAACGGGTTTCGAAACCCCATTATAGTCTATGGGGAACAGATACTCGTTAAGGGGGAAACCCAAATCCGTGTCTGGAGGGTCACCAAGTCCACTATGACACCCCAGGAAATGATGCCAACACCTCTGGAATGACACTGGGACAGCAGCGGAAGCATGTCTGGGGGCATCTAACACACCAAAGACCCTCTATTACCCCAACATCACAGCCTAACAACTACACACTTTACACACTCAATACCACCTCTCTGACAGTAGGAAAACACCTTGAAACATGTGTATTTGGCACTTGCAGTGAGGAGAGCTTGTCACCAGCAGTGAATTTGGCCCTTGTAGTAAGTTGAGGTTGGCACCAACATTTGTTTTGAAAATCAGGGTGGATTGAGCCTCTAACCAGCAGAGTTTGGGCAAATTCATGGTGGAGGGAGCCTCTAAAAACCCCAGTTTGGACCAATTCATGGTGGAGGGAGCCTCTAACCAGCCCAGTTTGGGCAAATTCATGGTGGAGGGAGCCTCTAAAAAACCCAGTTTGGACCAATTCATGGTGGAGGGAGCCTCTAACCAGCCCAGTTTGGGCAAATTCATGGTGGAGGGAGCCTCTAACCAGCCCAGTTTGGACCAATTAATGGTGGAGGGAGCCTCTAACCAGCCCAGTTTGGACCAATTAATGGTGGAGGGAGCCTCTAACCACCCCAGTTTGGACCAATTCATGGTGGAGGGAGCCTCTAACCAGCCCAGTTTGGACCAATTCATGGTGGAGGGAGCCTCTAAAAAACCCAGTTTGGACCAATTCATGGTGGAGGGAGCCTCTAAACAGCCCAGTTTGGGCAAATTCATGGTGGAGGGAGCCTCTAAAAAACCCAGTTTGGACCAATTCATGGTGGAGGGAGCCTCTAACCAGCCCAGTTTGGACCAATTAATGGTGGAGGGAGCCTCTAAACAGCCAAGTTTGGACCAATTCATGGTGGAGGGAGCCTCTAAAAAACCCAGTTTGGACCAATTCATGGTGGAGGGAGCCTCTAAACAGCCCAGTTTGGGCAAATTCATGGTGGAGGGAGCCTCTAAAAAACCCAGTTTGGACCAATTCATGGTGGAGGGAGCCTCTAACCAGCCCAGTTTGGACCAATTAATGGTGGAGGGAGCCTCTAAACAGCCAAGTTTGGACCAATTCATGGTGGAGGGAGCCTCTAAAAACCCCAGTTTGGACCAATTCATGGTGGAGGGAGCCTCTAACCAGCCCAGTTTGGACCAATTAATGGTGGAGGGAGCCTCTAACCACCCCAGTTTGGACCAATTCATGGTGGAGGGAGCCTCTAAAAACCCCAGTTTGGACCAATTCATGGTGGAGGGAGCCTCTAACCAGCCCAGTTTGGGCAAATTCATGGTGGAGGGAGCCTCTAAACAGCCCAGTTTGGGCAAATTCATGGTGGAGGGAGCCTCTAACCAGCCCAGTTTGGACCAATTAATGGTGGAGGGAGCCTCTAACCAGCCCAGTTTGGACCAATTAATGGTGGAGGGAGCCTCTAACCACCCCAGTTTGGACCAATTCATGGTGGAGGGAGCCTCTAAAAACCCCAGTTTGGACCAATTCATGGTGGAGGGAGCCTCTAAAAACCCCAGTTTGGACCAATTCATGGTGGAGGGAGCCTCTAACCAGCCCAGTTTGGGCAAATTCATGGTGGAGGGAGCCTCTAAACAGCCCAGTTTGGGCAAATTCATGGTGGAGGGAGCCTCTAACCAGCCCAGTTTGGACCAATTAATGGTGGAGGGAGCCTCTAACCAGCCCAGTTTGGACCAATTAATGGTGGAGGGAGCCTCTAACCACCCCAGTTTGGACCAATTCATGGTGGAGGGAGCCTCTAAAAACCCCAGTTTGGACCAATTCATGGTGGAGGGAGCCTCTAACCAGCCCAGTTTGGGCAAATTCATGGTGGAGGGAGCCTCTAAACAGCCCAGTTTGGGCAAATTCATGGTGGAGGGAGCCTCTAACCAGCCCAGTTTGGACCAATTAATGGTGGAGGGAGCCTCTAACCAGCCCAGTTTGGACCAATTAATGGTGGAGGGAGCCTCTAACCACCCCAGTTTGGACCAATTCATGGTGGAGGGAGCCTCTAAACAGCCAAGTTTGGACCAATTCATGGTGGAGGGAGCCTCTAAAAACCCCAGTTTGGACCAATTCATGGTGGAGGGAGCCTCTAACCAGCCCAGTTTGGGCAAATTCATGGTGGAGGGAGCCTCTAAACAGCCCAGTTTGGGCAAATTCATGGTGGAGGGAGCCTCTAACCAGCCCAGTTTGGACCAATTAATGGTGGAGGGAGCCTCTAACCAGCCCAGTTTGGACCAATTAATGGTGGAGGGAGCCTCTAACCAGCCCAGTTTGGACCAATTAATGGTGGAGGGAGCCTCTAACCACCCCAGTTTGGACCAATTCATGGTGGAGGGAGCCTCTAAAAAACCCAGTTTGGACCAATTCATGGTGGAGGGAGCCTCTAAACAGCCCAGTTTGGGCAAATTCATGGTGGAGGGAGCCTCTAAACAGCCCAGTTTGGGCAAATTCATGGTGGAGGGAGCCTCTAACAGCCCAGTTTGGACCAATTAATGGTGGAGGGAGCCTCTAACCAGCCCAGTTTGGACCAATTCATGGTGGAGGGAGCCTCTAAACAGCCCAGTTTGGGCAAATTCATGGTGGAAGGAGCCTCTAACCAGCAGAGTTGTGGGAAAGCAGGGTGGAGGGAGCCTCTAACCAGCAGAGTTGGTGGAAATCAGGGTGGAGGGAGCCTCTAACCAGCAGAGTTGGGGGAAATCATGTTGGAGGGAGCCTAGTATTAGCAGAATTGTGCAACGCTTATGGTGGATGAGTATGAGGATGCGGAGGAATTGGAGAGGTTGAGTACAGACATGGAGTTTCATGTTGGGGTGCTTTACACAGGTGGGCACAAAAATGAAGGCTCTATCCAGTGGTGGTTCATTTTTATCAAAGTGAGCCGGTCGGCACTCTCAGCTGACAGACGGGTGCGCTTGTCAGTGATGATGCCACCGGCTGCACTGAACACCCTCTCAGATAGGACGCTGGCGGCAGGACAGGACAGCACCTCCAAGGCATATAGGGCAAGTTCAAGCCACAGGTCCAACTTCGACACCCAATACGTGTAGGGCGCAGAGGGGTCGGAGAGGACAGGGCTGTGGTCGGAAAGGTATTCCCGCAACATGCGCCTATACTTCTCACGCCTGGTGACACTAGGACCCTCCGTGGCGGCACTTTGGCGAGGGGGTGCCATCAAGGTGTCCCAGACCTTAGACAGTGTGCCCCTCGTTTGTGTGGACCGGTGAGAACTTGGTTGCCTACTGGAGGAACTGCCCTCCCTGCCGCCACTGTCACATGCTGGAAACATCTCCATCATATTCTGCACCAATTGCCTGTGGCAAGCATTGATGCGATTGGCCCTCCCCTCTACCGGAATAAAAGACGAGATGTTGTTTTTATACCGGGGGTCAAGGATAGCAAAGATCCAGTACTGGTTGTCCTCCATGATTTTGACAATACGCTTGTCGGTTGTAAAGCACCCCAACATGAACTCAGCCATGTCTGCCACAGTGTTAGTTGGCATGACTCCTCTGGCCCCACCGGAAAGTTCAATCTCCATTTCCTCCTCATCCTCCATGTCTACCCATCCGCGCTGCAACAATGGGACGATTCGAAGTTGCCCGGAAGCCTCCTGTATCACCATCACATCATCGGACAACTCTTCTTCCTCCTCCTCCTCCTCCTCCTCCTCCTCCATTAAACGCAGTGAAGCGGACAGATGTGTGGACCTACTCTCCAGCTGTGACGGATCGGATGCTATCCCTAACTCCTCTGTGTGATCTGAGTTATCCCTGATGTCAATCAGGGATTCTCTCAGAACACACAAGAGCGGGATTGTAAGGCTCACCATCGCATCCTCAGAGCTCACCCTCCTTGTGGACTCCTCAAAGACCCGTAGGATGTCACAAAGGTCTCTCATCCATGGCCACTCATGGATGTGAAACTGAGGCAGCTGACTTTGTGGCACCCTAGGGTTTTGTAGCTGGTATTCCATCAAAGGTCTCTGCTGCTCAACCACTCTATTCAACATCTGAAACGTTGAGTTCCAGCGTGTGGGGACGTCGCACAAAAGCCGGTGTTGTGGCACATGCAGGCGTTGCTGGAGAGATTTTAAGCTAGCAGCGGCTACTGTCGACTTGCGAAAGTGGGCGCACATGCGCCGCACTTTCACCAGTAGCTCTGGAACATTGGGGTAGCTCTTTAGGAAACGTTGCACCACTAGGTTGAAGACGTGGGCCAGGCATGGAACATGTTGGAGTCCGGCAAGCTCCAGAGCTGCTACCAGGTTCCGGCCGTTATCACAAACGACCATGCCTGGGCCCAGGTGCAGCGGCTCAAACCATATTGCCGTCTCATCGAGGACGGCATCCCTCACCTCGGAGGCAGTGTGCTGTCTGTCCCCCAAGCTGATCAGCTTCAGCACAGCCTGCTGACGTCTACCAACGCCAGTGCTGCAACGTTTCCAACTCGTAGCTGGGGTCAATCTAACAGCGGAGGAGGAGGCGGTGGCGGAGGAGGAGGCGGTGGCGGAGGAGGAGGCGGTAGAGGAGGAGGAGGAGGGGGGTGTTCTTCTCGTGTCCCTGCCAGGAATGTTAGGCGGGGAGACGAGGTACACCGGGCCAGTTTGGGAAGCAGTCCCAGCCTCAACTACATTCACCCAGTGTGCCGTCAGTGAAATGTAGCGTCCCTGTCCGCATGCACTTGTCCACGCGTCGGTGGTCAAGTGGACCTTTGTGCAAAGCGCGGAACTAAGGGCCCGCCTGATGTTGAGTGACACGTGCTGGTGCAAGGCGGGGACGGCACACCGGGAGAAGTAGTGACGGCTAGGGACGGCATAGCGAGGTGCCGCAGTTGCCATCAGGTCCAGGAAGGCGGGAGTTTCAACAAGCCGGAACGCCAACATCTCCTGGGCCAGCAGTTTAGCGATGTTGGCGTTCAAGGCTTGCGCGTGTGGGTGGTTAGCAGTGTATTTCTGCCGCCGCTCCAATGTCTGAGAGATGGTGGGTTGTTGTAAAGAAACGCCTGATGGTGCCTTTGATGGTGCAGGAGAAGGAGATAAGACAGGACCAGGGGAGGATGAGGTAGAAGTCAACAAAGTGGCGGAGGCAGATGAAGTGGTGTCCTGGCTCGTCCTCTGGAGTGCATCGCCAGCACAGTCAGCAGTGGCAGTGGCAGAGGCAGAGGCAGTGGCAGTGGCGTGAACGGCAGGCGGCCTTTGTCCTGCCGTTGCTGCCTGCCACTGATTCCAATGCTTGGATTCCAAATGACGGCGCATTGAAGTGGTGGACAGGTTGCTCTTCTCAGAGCCCCTAATCAATTTCGAGAGGCAAATTGTGCAGACAACACTATATCTGTCCTCGGCGCATTCCTTGAAAAAACTCCACACCTTCGAGAAACGTGCCCTCGAGGTGGGAGTTTTTCGGGGCTGGGTACGAACTGGAACATCTTGGGAGATTCCGGGTGTGGCCTGGCTTCGCCTAAGCTGCTGACCTCTGCCTCTGCCTCTAGCTACCCTTTTTGGTGCTGCACCTGCCTCAACATCCACACTACTTTCCCCGCTTGACATCCCCCCTGTCCAGGTCGGGTCAGTGTCCTCATCATCCACCACTTCCTCTTCCAACTCCTGTCTCATCTCCTCCTCCCGCACAATGCGCCAGTCAACTGGATGCCCTGACGGCAACTGCGTCACATCATCGTCGATGAGGGTGGGTTGCTGGTCATCCACCACCAAATCGAACGGAGATGGAGGAGACTCTAGTGTTTGAGCATCTGGACACAGATGCTCCTCTGTTAGGTTCGTGGAATCGTGACGTGGAGAGGCAGGTTGAGGGACAATGAAAGGAGCGGAGAACAGCTCTGGGGAGCAGGGACAGTTTGGGTTATTGTTCTGTAAAGCTTCGGAATTTTGGGAGGAAGGAAGACAAGACTGTTGGGTAATAGGAGGAGAGGAGGCAGAGTCTGACTGGCTGCTGGACAATGTGCTGTAAGCGTTCTCTGACAGCCATTGCAAGACCTGTTCCTGGTTCTCGGGCCTACTAAGGTTTGTACCCTGCAGTTTAGTTAATGTGGCAAGCAACCCTGGCACTGTGGAGTGGCGCAATGCTTGCTGCCCCACAGGAGTAGGCACGGGACGCCCTGTGGCTTCACTGCTACCTTGCTCCCCAGAACCATTCCCCCGACCTCGCCCACGGCCTCGTCCACGTCCCTTTCCGGGAGCCTTGCGCATTTTGAATTCCTAGTTAGAAATTGGCACTGTATACCAGTAGTAAAAATTGTGGGTGCACGTAACCCCAATATATTCTTTGAATTACCAGTCAGAAACTGGCACTATATGGCAGTAGCAAGAAATGAGGGTATTTATAACCCCAATATATTCTTTGAATTCCCAGTCAGACAATGGCACTGTATACCAGTAGTAAAAATTGTGGGTGCAAATAACCCCAATATATTCTTTGAATTACCAGTCAGACACTGGCACTATATGGCAGTAGCAAGAAATGAGGGTATTTGTATTCCCAATATATTCTTTGAATTCCCAGTCAGACAATGGCACTGTATACCAGTAGTAAAAATTGTGGGTGCACGTAACCCCAATATATTCTTTGAATTACCAGTCAGACACTGGCACTATATGGCAGTAGCAAGAAATGAGGGTATTTGTATTCCCAATATATTCTTTGAATTCCCAGTCAGACAATGGCACTGTATACCAGTAGTAAAAATTGTGGGTGCACGTAACCCCAATATATTCTTTGAATTACCAGTCAGAAACTGGCACTATATGGCAGTAGCAAGAAATGAGGGTATTTATAACCCCAATATATTCTTTGAATTCCCAGTCAGACAATGGCACTGTATACCAGTAGTAAAAATTGTGGGTGCACGTAACCCCAATATATTCTTTGAATTACCAGTCAGAAACTGGCACTATATGGCAGTAGCAAGAAATGAGGGTATTTGTATTCCCAATATACTCTTTGAATTCCCAGTCAGACAATGGCACTGTATACCAGTAGTAAAAATTGTGGGTGCACGTAACCCCAATATATTCTTTGAATTCCCAGTCAGAAACTGGCACTATATGGCAGTAGCAAGAAATGAGGGTATTTGTATTCCCAATATATTCTTTGAATTCCCAGTCAGACAATGGCACTGTATACCAGTAGTAAAAATTGTGGGTGCACGTAACCCCAATATATTCTTTGAATTACCAGTCAGACACTGGCACTATATGGCAGTAGCAAGAAATGAGGGTATTTGTATTCCCAATATATTCTTTGAATTCCCAGTCAGACAATGGCACTGTATACCAGTAGTAAAAATTGTGGGTGCACGTAACCCCAATATATTCTTTGAATTCCCAGTCAGACACTGGCACTATATGGCAGTAGCAAGAAATGAGGGTATTTGTATTCCCAATATATTCTTTGAATTCCCAGTCAGACAATGGCACTGTATACCAGTAGTAAAAATTGTGGGTGCACGTAACCCCAATATATTCTTTGAATTACCAGTCAGACACTGGCACTATATGGCAGTAGCAAGAAATGAGGGTATTTGTATTCCCAATATATTCTTTGAATTCCCAGTCAGACAATGGCACTGTATACCAGTAGTAAAAATTGTGGGTGCACGTAACCCCAATATATTCTTTGAATTCCCAGTCAGACACTGGCACTATATGGCAGTAGCAAGAAATGAGGGTATTTGTATTCCCAATATATTCTTTGAATTCCCAGTCAGACAATGGCACTGTATACCAGTAGTAAAAATTGTGGGTGCACGTAACCCCAATATATTCTTTGAATTACCAGTCAGACACTGGCACTATATGGCAGTAGCAAGAAATGAGGGTATTTGTATTCCCAATATATTCTTTGAATTCCCAGTCAGACAATGGCACTGTATACCAGTAGTAAAAATTGTGGGTGCACGTAACCCCAATATATTCTTTGAATTACCAGTCAGACACTGGCACTATATGGCAGTAGCAAGAAATGAGGGTATTTGTATTCCCAATATATTCTTTGAATTCCCAGTCAGACAATGGCACTGTATACCAGTAGTAAAAATTGTGGGTGCACGTAACCCCAATATATTCTTTGAATTCCCAGTCAGACACTGGCACTATATGGCAGTAGCAAGAAATGAGGGTATTTGTATTCCCAATATATTCTTTGAATTCCCAGTCAGACAATGGCACTGTATACCAGTAGTAAAAATTGTGGGTGCACGTAACCCCAATATATTCTTTGAATTCCCAGTCAGACACTGGCACTATATGGCAGTAGCAAGAAATGAGGGTATTTGTATTCCCAATATATTCTTTGAATTCCCAGTCAGACAATGGCACTGTATACCAGTAGTAAAAATTGTGGGTGCACGTAACCCCAATATATTCTTTGAATTACCAGTCAGACACTGGCACTATATGGCAGTAGCAAGAAATGAGGGTATTTGTATTCCCAATATATTCTTTGAATTCCCAGTCAGACAATGGCACTGTATACCAGTAGTAAAAATTGTGGGTGCACGTAACCCCAATATATTCTTTGAATTCCCAGTCAGACACTGGCACTATATGGCAGTAGCAAGAAATGAGGGTATTTGTATTCCCAATATATTCTTTGAATTCCCAGTCAGACAATGGCACTGTATACCAGTAGTAAAAATTGTGGGTGCACGTAACCCCAATATATTCTTTGAATTACCAGTCAGAAACTGGCACTATATGGCAGTAGCAAGAAATGAGGGTATTTGTATTCCCAATATACTCTTTGAATTCCCAGTCAGACAATGGCACTGTATACCAGTAGTAAAAATTGTGGGTGCACGTAACCCCAATATATTCTTTGAATTCCCAGTCAGAAACTGGCACTATATGGCAGTAGCAAGAAATGAGGGTATTTGTATTCCCAATATATTCTTTGAATTCCCAGTCAGACAATGGCACTGTATACCAGTAGTAAAAATTGTGGGTGCACGTAACCCCAATATATTCTTTGAATTACCAGTCAGACACTGGCACTATATGGCAGTAGCAAGAAATGAGGGTATTTGTATTCCCAATATATTCTTTGAATTCCCAGTCAGACAATGGCACTGTATACCAGTAGTAAAAATTGTGGGTGCACGTAACCCCAATATATTCTTTGAATTCCCAGTCAGACACTGGCACTATATGGCAGTAGCAAGAAATGAGGGTATTTGTATTCCCAATATATTCTTTGAATTCCCAGTCAGACAATGGCACTGTATACCAGTAGTAAAAATTGTGGGTGCACGTAACCCCAATATATTCTTTGAATTACCAGTCAGAAACTGGCACTATATGGCAGTAGCAAGAAATGAGGGTATTTGTATTCCCAATATATTCTTTGAATTCCCAGTCAGACAATGGCACTGTATACCAGTAGTAAAAATTGTGGGTGTATATAGCCCCAATTCTATTGCTAGGGGACTTGCAGGGTATTTCTGGGGTGAAGGTGGGGGGGCACACCGTTGGAACGGGTATCGGGGTATATATCGGGTATACGGGAATACACTGACAGTGTATTCCATTCAGGATCCTGGGAAAGCTGGGTTGCGGCGATTGAGCCCGTCAGTGCCACGTTACACTGACAAGCTTCTCCCTGGAATTTAGCTCTTACAAGAGCTGTTGGTTGTCTTCTCCTTCCTATCCTAGCCTGTCCCTGCCTACCCAGAATCTAAGCCCTAGCTAGCTGGACGGAAACCTCCGTCCTCGGTGAATTGCAAGCTCAGAATGACGCGAAGCTGGGCGTCGCTGTTCTTTTAAATTAGAGGTCACATGTTTTCGGCAGCCAATGGGTTTTGCCTACTTTTTTCAACGTCACCGGTGTCGTAGTTCCTGTCCCACCTACCCTGCGCTGTTATTGGAGCAAAAAAGGCGCCAGGGAAGGTGGGAGGGGAATCGAGTAATGGCGCACTTTACCACGCGGTGTTCGATTCGATTCGAACATGCCGAACAGCCTAATATCCGATCGAACATGAGTTCGATAGAACACTGTTCGCTCATCTCTACTTCCTAGTAATAATAATAGATCATATTATAATGCTGAATGGGTTGTAAGTTTCCATACACATACATTTATTGAGGAAAGAGGGGTGAGTGTACACCTAGGTTTTTGCCATTGATTTACCATTGATCTCTGTTGTAAATGTTTAATCTGCATTTTTGTGGTTTAGTTTGTTTGCCTCAATGACAGCTGGATAATAATCAGTCAGACCTGCTAGGATCACCATGCCACCTGCTCCATGAGTAGTAAAGACAGCTCATTTTATAGTGTTACCATACTTATTACCCAGTACATGATCGTCACCATTGTTGGTTTATTATGTTGCTAGCACTAGGTTAAAGGGGTATTCCCATCAACATAATCATATCGATATTTGTAGATAATTAAAAGTAAGGCCGGGTTCACACGGAGTTACGTGCCGCGAGATTTGGCACGTAGACGCCGCGTGACCCTTTGCGTGCCGTACACGCTCCCATTCATTTCAATGGGAGCGGGGAGCGTATGCGCCGCGCTAGTTTGCGGCCGTGAATAAATGCACGGCCGCAAACTAGCGCGGCGCATACGCTCCCCGCTCCCATTGAAATGAATGGGAGCGTGTACGGCACGCAAAGGGTCACGCGGCGTCTACGTGCCAAATCTCGCGGCACGTAACTCCGTGTGAACCCGGCCTTAAACAGTTTTGCAAATATAAGTAATTAAAAATTTTGCAGCATTTTAAAGATTTTCTCTAACCATCTTAGTGATGACGTCTGTTGTCTTGATCAGTTACCAATGGATTCGACCACCAATACAGAAACTTTTTATGGTCTGGGACTTGTCAAAAACCCAGCCATGATTTTCTTATTGTAGCTCAGTCATCAGGCAGCGACACTACATGTATCAGAAGATATCCCGGCCATAATAAGGAAATCATTGCTGATTTTCTGACCTTAGAAAGATCCTGAATTCATGGTCGTATCTAATGGCAACCGATAAAAACAACAAAACTGTGACCACGAGATATTTAGAGAAAATCTTTAAAACGCTGCAAAATGTTTAATTACTTATATTTGCAAAAATGTTTAACTTTTAATTATCTACAAATTTAAAAAGAATTATGTACATGGGAATACCCCTTTAACACTAGCGGTCCAGTATTCCGTTCCCCATTCTGCTTATAATATTTTCACTCTGCCGATTTTGGGTGTCTATGGGGTCCACACCTTTCCACAGGTAACCACCTTTTAAGCGGATAGGGTTTTGTTTTTTTGGATCCCAAAGCAGACCCGAAGAACAGAAACCTGAATGCTAGTGGGAACCTAGAGTAACTGGTAATATCTGAATGCAATAACGTTAGTTTTCTTCATGTATTTTACCTTGCAGAATTAGATGTCATACTTTGTCCCTGTATTAAGATAATTTCAGCTGAACTAGAGACAAACAAAAGACATTTAGAGAAACATTGATAAAACTGATGAGATTCTGTTAGAGATAAGCAGTGAAATATTTGACATCAGTTCCTTTACCCTGTTCTACTGAAATACCATGCATGTCCCACTTACATAAGGGTGTGTATTATTTTAATGGGGAAGTCAGGACTTAGAGATACAACAGATATCTCCTATACATGGCTGCCTACCTCAAGGACTACCCAAAGAGACATGGAGTTAGAAGGGTTCTGTAACTTTTACTAAATAAAGCTGCCAATACACAACACGTCTGTTGTTGGATTCATAAACAATCTCATGTCTATGAGAGTCTTCTGACTGTCCTGTCAGAAGATTTGGGAGGATAAAAAGATGGTTTTGCTGGAAGGTAAACTTGGAGAGCCATTGGTCTCCCCATTGAAATAAGCATGTATCTAGGTTTGGAGAGATAACTATCAGCTTAAAGGTCATTGTGGGTATAGCCAGATCACCACAACAACACCTGCTCATACATTGTGTCCTAGTACGGAATATTGATGTCATAAAGGTGTGATCCCTCTGCAAGAGCTTCTACTGCAGTGATGGAGTGAGTGACTCTATGCAATTCAACCATGGCCATATATTCTAATTAACATTTGGTCTCTGAACACTGATTTTGATGTTTAGCTGTAATAGTTTGTACAGCCTCATATATGGACTGCATATGTACTTTGAAGTCTTAGTTTGTATTTTATATGTTGTCCGGATATGGGCAAGGGATTCATTTCAGGTTCACTATTAAAAGACCATAATACCTGTAATATCACTAGGCTCCACAAACTCAATAGCTACTCCCTTCTAGAATTGCAATATGTTTGAAGGTATCTTAACCTTTCACAGACGTTGGAAACAAAATATCCAACTTAATATTGTATTTTTATACCTGGTCACAATTCCTGTCTGCATAACACAGTGTTGTTTGAGCTGACAATTGCTAAAGCATATGCTGCTGTTAATAAATATACATCTTTTATTTGTCTGCAGATTCTTTTCTTATGGACAATATTTTCATATTTTCATGTGTATCTACATCTAATGAAACAAGAATATAATTATTAGTGCCCATATTATGTCACAGACTTTTTTCTTCTGTTGGGGCAGCATAACATACACTTGAAATTATAAAGGTAATACCAAGGTTATAGTAGGTTGTGGTGGTCTTAAACATATGTTTATGTGACACAGAAAATGTAGCATTATATGGTGACTATTTAGATCAATAAATGTAATACCTCATGTAATACATGGATGACTAATTTGGGGATCTCCTAAATTACCTTTAGGGCATAGGACAGGGATCGGTCATAGGAGACAAGCCATTTAATGTCCTCTGAACGATGACGTTAAGTGATGTTGTGGTATAAGCTCACATCTTTCTAGAATATAGTTGGCATAAGCCAGTGCTACGGTGCCAAGCAGAAGCTGGTATCTATTAATAATTCACTTCTGCTAACAATACAAGGTAGGGCTATAAAAAAGATTTTTGCCAACTTTGATTTCAACTTGTAATAGTAGATCTGGCACAACTTCTTTGTTATCTGTCATTACAACATATCTAGATGATAAGAACCTCTAATGTTAAAATGCAACATTTTATTGTCTTACGCTTTATATTTTTATGATGGTGGTTAAAAGAGTGTTTATGTCTTAGATGTGCCTAAGTAGTTGTTTTTGCCTTTAGTTTCATATGTTTCTATTTATAAATTGATCTTGAACACTAATATTGGTGGGAGCTCTGACACTAAAACATAAATATATTTTCTAAGTATGTTTTTTATGTTTTCTTACCTCAAGTATTTTTCAGTTTTTGCACAAAATTATTTGCATACAGTGCCAAAATAGTTCATGCAGTGTCAATAAGACCTTAAAGGGGTTGTCCAGGATAAACAGTTTTTCCTCTGGAGGCCAGGGAAGGTGAAAAACAATAAAATTACTAACCTGTCTCTGGTGCTCTGTTGCCCTGGGTCCTGTTCAGGCAGAAGTTTTTGCAGCACATGACTGCAAAATCAGCAGCCTAAGAAAAGGACCTGGGACATCACTCATATATTTCACCTGTAACGTCCAGGGTCCTTCCCATAGGTCACTAAGCCCTCAATTGGCCTTAGTGGTCATGTGCGGACAAGGACTTCCACTGGAACAAGCGCGAGCAACCTAGCACTGGGGATAGGTGAGTATTTGGCCATATATAATAGATGAATTTCAGCAGAATCTTAAGGTAGATCTTGTAGCTGATATTTGCCATTCTCCTCCAATGGCAAATGTTAGGGAAAAGGATGGTCGGGCATGTGGAATTGACTATACTGAGAACCACACTTCTCCACATTTGCAATCCATTATCCAGGCCTTCACCATTTTGTGTGCATAATTTGGGGGCAAGTATATTAGGATTGTCCTCTGGAATATGATGGTAAGGTCTGTACACTTAACCAGCATAATTTGTCATGAAACAATGATGACAATTGATTTCCTTTTGAATGTGCCTCAATATCTCTCACTTTCTTCACTACGATGTGTTTTATAATTATGTTTTATAGGCTTCATAAACTTACATCTACAATATACACTGCTCAAAATAATAAAGGGAACACTCAGATAACACATCCTAGATCAGAATGAATGAAATATTCTCATTGAATACTTTGTTCTGTACAAAGTTGAATGTGACGACAACAAAATTATTATTATTATTATTATTATTATTATTGTTTATTTATATAGCACCATTAATTCCATGGTGCTTTACATTTGGGGGTTACATACAATACACAAAATATACAGGTAGATGTAATACTAACAGTGACCGACTGGCACGGTGGGGTAGAGGGCCCTGCCCGCGAGGGCTTTCAATCTATGGGGGAAGGGGGTAAAGACAGAAGGAGAGGGGGAGACAGTTCAGATGGTGGTGTGGTTATTAGTGTATAGTGTTATTGGAGGTTGGAGGCTTTCCTGAATAGGTGAGTCTTCAGGGCCTTCTTGAATCCTGTGAGTGTGGGGATCAGTCTTATGTGTCTTGGTAAGGAGTTCCAGAGTATGGGAGATTCACAGGAGAAATCTTGGAGGCAGTTGTGTGAGGAGCGGATGAGAGCAGATCGGAGTAGGAGGTCGTTGGAGGATCTGAGGTTATGTGTGGGCAGGTAGCGGGAGATTAGTTCAGAGATATATGGAGGGGCCAGGTTGTGGATCGCTTTGAATGTTAACGTTAATAGCTTGAACTCAATTCGCTGGGCTATAGGAAGCCAGTGGAGGGACTGGCAGAGGGGAGCAGCCGATGAAGATCGGGGGGGTGAGGTGAATTAAGTGAGCAGCGCAGTTTAAGGTGGACTGGAGGGGGGCGAGGGTGTTTGCTGGGAGTCCATGGAGAAGGGTGTTGCAGTAGTCTAGTCGGGAGATTATGAGGGCCTGGACGAGCATCTTGGTAGTTTCAGGGGTGAGGAATGAGCGGATTCGATGGATGTTCTTGAGCTGGAGGCGGCAGGAGGTGTTGAGGATTTGAATGTGTGACTTGAAGGATAGGTCGGAGTCCAGGGTAACCCCAAGATATTGTGGTGTGGGACTGGGGAAAGTGGGGTTCCGTTAACGTTGATAGATGGGTCAGGTGGAGGGGCCATACGGGGTGGGGAGAAGATGAACTCCGTTTTCTCCATGTTCAGTTTGAGAAAGCAGGAGGAGAGGAAGGAGGCTACAGCCACTAAGCAATCTGGAACTCTGGCCAGCAGGGAGGTAATGTCTGGTCCAGAGATGTATATTTGGGTGTCATCGGCATAGCAATGGTATTGAAAACCATGAGTTGGCCCAGGCCAAGGGTGTAGATGGAGAACAGGAGGGGTCCTAGGACGAAGCCTTGGGGGACACCTACGGAGAGAGGGCGTGGTGAGGAGGTGGCTTGCTTAAGGGACGGGGGGGGGGGGGGGAGAAGAGGTCACCAGGTTCACGGGTGGGGGGGAAGGGGTAGATCTAGGAGGTGACTGTAATCTCAAAAGGGGGAGAAGGGGGCCGGGGCACGGGTGGGGGGTAAGGGGAGGGCCAGGGGCGCGGGTGGGGGAAAAGGGGAGGGCCAGGGGCACGGGTGGGGGAAAAGGGGAGGGCTGGAAGCGCAGCAGCGGGGCCGTGGGGTCCTGGCCCACGATGCTGTGGGAAGGGCCCGCGCAGGTGTTTCACACAAGCATGAGGGGGCTGCCGACGAAGTCACGGGTTATAGCTAGTTTTTTATATAAATTTATTTTATATCTATACCTTTACATATAGGATAATTTGTTGTATCATGGTCTTACAAACAATTCTAAAACTTATCACAAACGTGTGTATAATGATTAAGGTCTCATAACAAACCGTAACAAAATGCAGTAAAACAAAATAGTGCAGAAAAAAAATACAGTGGAAATGCAATGCGTTTTTTTTCCACAGTGTTTTTCATTGTGCTTTTGTTTTTGTTTTTTTCAACAGGTTTTCTTCCTTTATTAAACCTATAGGGAAAACGCACCTTTTTACCACAGCTGTTTTTTTTTCCTGCAATGTCTGGATAGGATTAGCCAGAATCCCATTTACTTTGCAGGTACTGTAAAAAGCAGAGTTCTTGCCGCATCATTTCCGCAGTGGCAAAAACACAGATTTTTTGCAACGTGGGGCTTCAACCTAAATCTAAACTCTCTGAAAATAAAACAATGTTAGAGGCTAAATATATGGGTACTGGTGCTTTTCTGCATGACATTCTGACTCTCTTTAGGTCCTTTGGAATGAGCGCTTTCTAATCCTTCTAATTTTTACATTACATGGATGCCTGTTATGTGCCAAAATAAAATGTCTTCTGAAGTTTTGACACTTCCCTTTGTTGTGTCTAGAGCTTTGCAGAGGGACAGCTGCTGTTGAACACATCATATAATATCCGGCAGTTTTTAAATTAGTTTTCAAGCTTATATTTGCAGATATTATGTGTTTATTCCAATGGAAATGTTTCCATTAATGCACTACTAATGCATTCCGTGAATTTTTAACAGATAACCTATCCACCCACTTGGATCAGCTGTCTGGAGGAGAAGCAGCGTTTCACAGGCCATGTGACATTATATTCAGTGGTCAAATAGCCTCATCACAGCTCAGTCCCATTCAAGTGAATGGGCTGAGATGCAATGTCAAGCACAGTCCCAAATTTATGACAGTGCACTTGATAAATATTGAAGAGGCTGCAGCGCTCACGTGACTGCTGCAGCCTCTTCAAACAGCTGATCAGGTCAGGTCCTTGGTGTAGGAATAGAAATGGGCAAACAAAGATATGTTTAGGGCAAACAATTTCAGTACAAAACACACCTTAAATTGTCTTAAAACATACTCTAGAACACTCTTAGAGCTCCTAGGAACCTATCTAGCCAATTTCTAGCCATCTAAGGAAAACACAGCCAAAGTTAAGTCAAAGTGAATGTGAATACAAACTCAGTGATTAACCTTGCACTGTGCTGCAACTTGCTTTTATGTGTCAGCGCAAAATTGAGATATAAGTTAATCACAGTACCTTGTAGGACTGCCAGCACAGTTTACAATAATGTATTTCTTATTCAGGACCACTGTGCCATTCTTGTAAAAATCGTCCTTTCATCCCTATGCAAATGAGTAGTGTAGGGATTTATGGGCATTACTTTCTATCAATGGGCTTCATAATCTGCTGCTGTTAACTGCCACTCAGCTCTGGACCTGCTAGTCGACTGACATCTCTCTTCTCTGCCTCAACACACAGTACTAATAAATGGGTAATTTTTGTAGCATTTTAAAGGGTCTGTACCATGCATGTTTGATGACACACTGCAGCGAGAAGAGAAAAAAACTGGCTTCAGTTGCCTCCATCTGCCGCCAGCTTCCTTCACTTCTGGGTACAGTGTGACATCATCAGGCATACATGGTATGTCTGATGATGTCACAGAAAAAGCTGTGTGCCCATGGTTTCTAAGAGACACATGGTGGATATTATTGTATATTGTACAATAGCCTGTATTGATGACTTGTAAGTGCTACAGGCTTATTGTTGTTATTTGAGAGACATTTTTTGGCTGTGAGCCTAGTTGAGAAATTATGTAGAATTGCCTTTTAAAAAAAGAAAAAGAAAACCCTTGATGGGATTTTTTTTTTGTTAATACCAAAACTGAATTCAGCGCACTGTCGGCTTTCCAGATCTGTGCCCAAGAGCTATCGGTGCCGGTACCGTGGCTCTTCACAGTCAGAAGGGCGTTTCTGACAGTCTGTCAGGAACGTCCTTCTGCACAGCAGCGCCTATAGCGCTGTACAGTGTGAGCGGGGAGGAACAACCCCTTCCTCTCCTGATAATACTCATCTATGGACGAGCACTGTGAGCGGTGGGAGGGGGCGTTCCTCCCCGCTCACACTGTACAGTGCAATAGGGGCTGCTGTGAAGAAGGACGCTCCTGACAGACTGTCAGGAACGCCCTTCTGACTGTGAAGAGCTACGGTACCGGCACCGATAGCTCTTCACTCGGAGCACAGATCGAGAAAGCCGACAGTGCACTGAATTCAGCGCACTGTCAGCTTTCCAGCGGTATATAACACCGCATGTGCCCAAATCCATGAAAGATCCTCTATAAGTTTTAGAACCGTCAGATGACTGGGCACATATTTCTGTTTCCTAGAATTACATTCCCTTATGGATGGATAACATTGGTGTGGAGGACGAGGAGAAACAGTTGGTGATGATCATGATAATGATGACCATGTGCTAAGTGTAGGTTTGGCCCGCCTACAAGGAAGGGATAAGTAGTAGAACAGCATTGCTCACTTTCCCCTCCAGTGCCACTTCCACTGTCAAGTCTATTTTTCCAAATAAGAGAATGATGACTTTTCATGTTAGTACATAGAGATGTCATTCCTACATTTGCTACTTCACAGCCACGGCTAAGTTTCTGCTTACAGATCTTGCACATACCCATGGATTTATTGTTTGGAAATGTACACAAAAAAATTCCCACATGGGAGATGACCGCTTGTAGTTGTTGCTGCCAATAGCAGAGGAAACCTGTTTGCTACTATCAACACCAGTGTCACCATCCCCATCTTGCAAGCTGCCCCAAGATTTGCCTCAGGGAAAGTTTTTGAATGTTGGGTCTGTGCAGTGGTTGGAATCATTGCTATCACCACTGCCACCATGCTCTTCATCTGATGTCACCCCAACCCAGTTGATAGGTCCTATCTGCAAAAGAATTACCATTGGCAATATCATCATCATTAGTTTGCCACACATCATGGCCAAGCACACCGTCAGAATTTCCACCTCCAGATATCCCCCTTAGTTCCCCTACCAGAACAACTACTAGTAGTACTACACCCCCTGCCACTACTACCTCCACCACCAACAGTCATGTCTTCCCCCTGCACACAACGCTGACTGTAGGTCTAGAAATTCCCTACAGTAAATTATGTGCTATTAAGGAGGAACACAAAGAAGCCTGTCTCAAGATCACATCACTCTTGGATGCAATATCCTCCTGTGACTGAGATGAGCCAACTAAATAATCAAAAACTTGACTTGCTTGATATGAAAAAAAAAAAAAAAAAAAAAATTCGGGCTATACAGCATAACAGAGCCTAAGGGGATAGATTTTTCAACCATAAAAATAACAGCTGTTATACATAAGAGTCAAGGGAAGTGATCATCCAAATCTTCTGCCAAATTAAAGAATATTAATACTGATAGGGAAGGGAAGCACCTGTGAAGGTGTTGTGCCAATGGGAAATATTAGTGTTTGCTTCCTAGGATATCGCACTTCATGATCGCAGTGGACAGGGTTGGAAAATACATTCATTAGCTTTATCGTCACCGATCATTCTGGTCAAGCTGACCACACATTCTATATACTACAGTTCAGAAACTATGGTCTGAATCATTCGTTATCAGTAACGTTAGTAAAAGAAACATTGTTTAACAGTATTATCAATTCCTCATAGAGCTCATAGTTTAATTTAAGTCATCTATTGGTCAAATCTCCTCTTTTTTTTTTTACATTTAATATGTCATCTGTAAGGTATGAAAAATAGAATAAAATTTCCACATTGTCTTTTAACAAATCTCCAGAAATAAATGACATTTATAATTAAAAATTCTACAAAATGTACCTTGGTTTGAGGAAAGGTGCCTGCCATGTTTTTTTTAATACACACATGGAGGTTATATCGGAAAAAGCAATGATTTTTACAAAAAAATAGTTTTGGTACTTATTAGTTCAACAGGTTTGTTATTGACTGAATGAAGATGAAAGAAAAAGTTGGAAAAAAACCCATCAAAAATTATCCCTTTATGGAAGCAGAATGCCAAAATAGCATTGTATTAGAAGAAGCAATATCTGATTTTGCCTTATTTGGTTGTTAGTATGTCAACAATGTTGTAGTGCAAGTGACAGTTACAGAAATCAAAGAAATATTTGGAGCAAACTGTCAATTTGCCTGGTTAAAGAGTAGAATATTTTTTTTATTTTAATATGATGACAAAAATGATCCCTTTTAACAAGCAGATAATGTACTAACATGGTGGTATTGGAAGAAGCAATGCCGACAAAAATTATCCCTGTGGGAGCATGTCGCACCAATATGGGTTTGGTTTTTTTTGGAGAGGGGATCTTTTTTAATACTCTTCTTTTATTATGCCAAGACTGTGGCATCAGCAGTATGGAATAGATAATGATATGCCAGCCTGTACTGGATGTCTGGCTGACTAGTAGTGGTGGTGATACCTGTGGCAACCTAAGTGAAAGTTTAGTATACTATAGAACATGATGGACAAGGAGATCTTTGGCTAAATGGCGGTGAAATAGGTAGCTGTGGCAACATTAGTGGCAAAAATCTCTTCATCTCTTTCCCGACATCCACCATAATATTACGATGGATGTTGATTCATTAACCACTACATGCTGCAGGCATTTTTAATTTTTAGCTCGCCACCTTCCAAAAACCATAACATTTTTATTTTTCCACTCACAGAGTCATATGAGGGTTTAATTTTTGCAGGACAAATTGTATTTTGTAATGGTTCATATTTAAAGTACTGACATCCACAATAATAGTACAGTGGATGTCAGGAAAGGATTAAACATGTCAACTGTTCAGGTATTATATAGTGGAGCCTTGTTGGCAAAACCTGCAATCTATTTCTTTTGCCTTCGTTAAACCTGACTTTACCAGTACCACCTTACTGACATTTTGGCTAAGATTTCCAACCTCCGTGACAAGATCCGGGAACAGTGATCTGTATTTAGGCTTCTGGGAGCCTATTGAATGTTTCCATTCTTCAATAGGGTCCTTCTATAGGATGCGATAGGCAGCCTGTGATAAATCTCTGTGTATTTCACAATACATTGCAATGAATTAGCACTGTATTAGTGGTCAGACCCCCTGAGATTCAAGACCCCTAAGAGTATAAAAATAAAAAAATATAAAAAGAACTAAAAGTGCAAATCACACCCATTTCCCCATTGTGGGACTATTAAAGGATTATCTTCTCTAGAACACATATAAAAATAAATAACCAAAGTAAGGCCGGGGCCCCACGGGACGTAAACGCCGCAATTTGCCCACTTTGCGGGGAAAAAAAAGCAGTGCGGACACGCTGCGATTTGGAAAGCCATTGCGGCTTTGCAAATCGCAGCTTGTCAATTATATCTACGGAAATGCTGGCGGCTTTCCTGTAGATACAATGTTAAGAGGAAGTCCGCAGAGGAAAACTCTGTGAACTTTCTCTTAAAAGCGCTGAGGAAAGCACCGCAATGTGTTCACGCAGCGGTTCTTTCCGCAGCGCTTTAGCGCTGCGATTACGGCCCGTGAGGCCTTAGCCTCAAGGGGTTTTCAGACTTGTGCCTCGTGTCCGGTATGTCCATTCCGCCAGGTTTCCGTCCTCAGCCCCGACGAAACTGGACAGGGGACAGAAACCCGGCGGTCATCTTTAAAACCCATTCACTTGAATGGGTTTGTAAAGGTAACTGCTGGTGTTCAACTGCAGCTTATCTGCGGGGAAACAATTTTTTTAAGCCAGACACAAAGTCCTGCATCTAAGACTTTGTTTCCAGCTAAAAAAAAATGGTTTTCCCGCGGACAGGCCGCAGGCGGACACTTTTAGAAACTCATTCAAGTGAATGGGTTTTAAAGCTGACCACCAGGTTTCTGTCCCCTGTCCAGTTTTGCCAGGAATAAAGCATTATGCCTGCATCTGAGAATGCCCAAACTACAAACTTTTACAGATATTTTTCCCATATAGTTAATGCTGTAGCGGGGAAAAAAATCAAAAGATCTGAACTGCCATTTTTTTGCTTAAGAAAAAAAAAAGGAATAAAAACCAATAAAAAAAAAAAATCAGACATTCTCCAAAATGTCCAAAAGGCCCTGCAAAAAAGACGCCTTATGCAACCCCATACACGCAAATATAAAAAGTCACAGATGTTTAGATTTGGACAGTTTAGAATTTTTTTTAAAGTATTAAATAACCAAAATTATATAAATTTGGTATTGCTATGTTTGCATGGGCTTGCTGATGTGCAAAGTGGTAATGTAGCATCGTCCAAGAAGCTCTACACTTTTGCTTGCCAGCTACAATTTTACTGTCTTGGATCTATGTTCATATGTATAAATTAATTTGTAATGTTCGAATGCTTTAGCTTGGATTTTTCCTTTTGTCACTACCATTATGCACAAATCTTATTAGTTGTAAATACCTCTCAAGTTTCCTTGTTAAAGTACGTCAAACCTGCATTGTGCTCAGCACCCTGTGTTAATTTGTTGTATTATGATCCGCATCTCTGTGCCTGTGCAATCTCCAAATAAATACTTTTTGGCTCCACACATTATATTCTCCTTGTAATGTTATAGATACCAAAACAAAGTACAATTTGTGTTGCAAAAATTAAGCCACATATGGCTCTGTGGATTGAAAAATAAAAAAGTTAAGTTTTTGGAAGGCGGGAGTAAAAAACAAAAATTAAAAGTTGAAAAATTTCTGTGGCAGGAAGGAGTTAAAAGCATTTCTTAGGCTAAGGCCCCACATTGTGGAAACGCAGCTTTTTGTGTTGCAGATTTTGTTGCGTTTTCTTGAGCTAAAATCAGAAGTGGATTAAGCAAAAGGGAGAAGTATAAGATCTTTCTATATATTTCCCATTCCTTTTGTAGCCATTCTTGGCTTTGGCTCAAAAAACCGCAACAAAATCTGCAACAAAAGAAGCTGCATTTCTGCAACATGGGGCCTGAGCCTCAATCAAAGATGAGATTTATCCATCCCATAGTATGTTTATTAATAGAGATGAGCGAACACTGTTCGGATCAAACGATCTGAACAGCACCCTTCCATAGAAATGAATGGAAGCACCAGGCACGTATGCTTTGCCGGCGGCCGGTCGCTTAACCCCCCGCGTGCCGGCCGCTTCCATTCATTTCTATGGGAGCGTGCTGTGAGCGTGCTATTCGAAACGGCTGTTCCGAACAGTGTTTGCTCATCTCTATTTATTAACAGTTTATATGCTACAATATTATAAACATTTAACACTATATATGCAGCAATAATTTATAAATACGTTTCATTTATTAATACTAATAATTATTATATTTACTTTTTGCCAGCACTTTACAAATCAGAGGACACATGAACAGACAATATTAGACATTACAATGTAACAAAATAATTAACATATCAAACAATAAGAGAGAGCTTACAAACTATCTAAAAGTATCTTTAGTAATTTCAGCAAATCTATTCCGTGCCATAAATCTTTTTTTCATAGAGCATGGGTCCCTGAAGCAGTTTATAAAACTATTTACATTCTCTTTTGCTTTGAGTACAAGGATTCTCCATAAGGGATACATTTGCCCAACCCTTCACATTATCAGTAACATCTGGGTCCTCGTCATCATGTGAGGTTACTGAGATTTCTACCACATGTCATTCCCAATTGTATAACAATGGGTGGAGTGCATTTAAGCTGATCATTTACAGCGATCTGAAAGCTGATACTGATGGCTGATATGTCTGTTTTCTAATCCTTTGCATGATGCAAACATAACTGAAGCCTAAGAAAGTTTATCATTATGCGTCAGGTTAATCTTGTATTAAAAATGTTTTATGTATAATAAAACCTCACCTTGCTGCATATCGAATGTGCAAGAAGTCCTTTATATCATATTTATTCGTTCATTTTCCCTCTCCTTAAAGGAGTGAATCTGCCATACATGTCATTAACCTTGTATGACCTATTTAGATTTCTAAAGCATCTGCTCTGCTTTCTAAGTTTCCACATTTCATCCCCTCCTGACATCCGTATAATAGTACAGTCAATGTTGGGTATTTACCGTATATACTCGAGTATAAGCTGACCCGAATATAAGCCGATGCCCCTAATTTTACGACAAAAAACTGGGAAACCTTATTGACTCGAGTATAAGCCGAGGGGGGGAAATGCAGCAGCTACTGGAAATTTTCAAAAATTAAAATAGTTGGTGTTTTTGGGTGCAGTAGTTGCTGGGTGCTGGGAAAGGGGAGGGGGTGTTTTGGTTGTCTGTCTGCCCCTTCCCTGAGCTTGAGGACTGGGATTTTTTCCCCCACTTGGAATTCAGTCTGGCTGAATATAGGGTATCTGCGGTGCTCCTATTAACCCCTTCCCAACGGAACAGGAGCACTGCAGATACCCTATATTCAGTAGACCGGGCACTTTCAGAAATAGGGATACCTAATGTGTATGTGTTTCACAGTAACTTTCTTTTGTATGTATGTATTCTAGGGAAAGGAGTGATTTAGAACTTTTACTTTTTTATTTTTTTTAAAGCTTTTTTTTAAACTATTTTATGGGAGATTCTATACATTGATATTGCGGCTGGTCATAGACCCTCCCCCCCTCCTCAAAAAAAAATAATTTTTTTTTCCTGACTCGAGTATAAGCCAAGGGGGGGCTTTTTCAGCACAAAATCAGTGCTGGAAAATTTGGCTTATACTTGAGTATATACGGTAAATATATATTTAAAAAATAGAAAAAAAAAAAAAAAATTCAAATCACCTCCCCATAATACATATAAAGCTACAAAAAATTACCGTGAAACATATACACTTTAGGTATCCCTGTGTCTGACTTGCCTGGTCTAAAAACTTATAGGCTAAGGCCCCACGGGCTAAAGTGCAGTTCTTCCCACAGCACTTTGAACAGAAAATTAACAGCGTTTTCCTCTGCACAATTTCTGTTACAATTATATCTACAGGAAAGCTGCAGGCATTTCCGTAGATATAACTGACATACTGCGATTTCTAAAACCGCACCAGTTTTGGAAATCGCAGCGTGTCCGCACTGCAATTTTTACTGCAAAGTGAGAATGGGATTCGCATGAATCCCATCCACTTTGTAAGTACTGTAAAAATCTTGTTTTCTTACCTGTATTCTTATTCCTGTCCTCTGGCTTTACCTTTAACTATTCTCTTGGATTCTGATTCTGTACTACGTTACTTGACTGTTACCAACCTCTTGGCTAGCTGACCTCCCTTTATTGTTGTTTGTTTTGTCTGTGTTCTGAGTAATCACATATATCTAGGAAGGGCTTTGTCGACCAGTTGTCCTCTGCTGCTTAGGGCAATGTCTTGCTGTGCCCCTCCCACAGGGTTCACCAGCAGCTACTGGGGAATTGCTCCTCTAGCTATTCTCTTACACACAGCTTATATGTGTATTTATGTTGTGCTAAAAGTATTTGCACCAGCTTGTGCTGATGTGCGAAGGAGCAATGTGGCATCATCCAATAGGGCCTGCAGATTTTCTTGCTACAATTTTAGAATTTTGGATTCATGTCCATAAATACAAATACATTTGTAATGTCAGAATATTTTAGTGTGAAGTCTTCCTTTTGTCACTACTATAATGTCCAAGTCTCACAGAGATACTCTCCTTGTAATGTTAGCCACCATATGAAGGACAATTTGTGCTGCAAGAATTAAGTAATCATATAGCTCAATGGATTGAAAAAAAAGTGGTTTTTGGAAAGTGGGGAGTAAAAAACAAAAATTAATAATATATTATAAGTCACATCTCTATGCCCATGCTTCTTTTGTCCCACTGCAATCTCAAATAAATACCTCACACAGTATAATGCTCTTTTTGTAGTGTTATGCACATAATATAATGTTCTCCTTGTGGTTCTCACACAGTATAATGTTCTCCTTATAGGGTTGCACACACACCCCAATTGTTATTTTAAGCTGTAGAATAATAATGGTTGCCCATTTTTATCAGACTCACTTAATTTTCATTTTTTGTAAGTGACTTACTTTCCACCCATTACACTCTAAGAAACCTTCCTCTGTGTAACTAAAGGACATGAGTGGCAATAATTCACCAGCATCGCAGTGCATCAGAGGGGCCATCATAGTGAATGTAATCTGTCACTGATTTGCCAAGTTTATAAGCTTCCAACAGTCCTAATTTTGCCACAATGCTCTATAAGGGTATGTTCACATGGCAGAAAATGGATCCCGCGTGTGAACATACCATGCAGCATTCTGCTCTGGAATAGGCCCGAATGAATGGGCCTAATCAGAAGGGAGTCTTACGCTGCGGATGCCGTGGCTGAGTCAGATGCAGAATCCGCGGGAAGGAGGGGTATGTTACTTGGGAGATGCTCCCATTGAAGTCCATGGGAGCCATTTTTGGCAGCAGATTTTGAAGCAGATTCCACATCAAAATCTGCTGCCAAAAAACTGTGTGAACGAGCCCTAACTGATCCACAAAATGTTTATTTTTTATGTTTATCCTACAAAAAAATCGGAATTCTTGGTATTTCAAAATGTTGCCATGAGAGGGGTAGCCATGCTAGGGTCTAGGAGGGGGACCATGCTGAGGACCATGATTTATTGTGCTACTATGTTAAGCAGTGAAAGGGGAGTCATGCTCGTGACTAGATGTAAGAGTAAGGGCATGATGGGGACCATGAATGATGGGGCCATTTTAAACTAGGAAGTGTTTAGGTCACTAAAGGAATAACACATATTTGGATCCCCCAATGGTTATGTGTGCAGGTTGGACTTTTCCATGTTGGTTGTATTAGGTCCTAGTATTAAGACTGGTTCCATGTAAACTACTGATTTCTTGTTCTGTACTTTATTCTTTATGCTAGGTTTTATAAACTGATGCACATAATACATGAAATTGTAATTTTTTTAAGTTTATTTTTGGATTTTGGAGGACCATGCATGCATGCTGACTCTATTAGACACTTTTATCTGCAGTCTATATATTTGTTTCTTTGAGAAGACCATCCCTAGGAAACTCCATTTATCTCTCAAAATGTGTGTGTTGGACTCAAAGAGGTTTTACTGTATTTCCATGGGTCAGTTAGAGTTTGTAGTCTAACCTGACATTATAGAGAATAGAGAGACACCGAGCACACTTATAGTGTAGATGGTCTATTATAAATATATAGATGAATTATCTGGTGTTTATGAAAAGAACTCAGGACCTGGTGGCCTCTCACCTGATCGGGTTGTGACTCCGTTCACAACTCCGTTTTCAGCAATATTAGGCTTCGTCAGAGTGAGAGTGGCAGCACGTCTCTATAACACTGGTCAAAAACCAGGAGGATGCACCAATGGAAGAACAAAAGGACGGCGCTCTCAGGTCCAAAGGAATTTATTCAAAAAGAAGATTGCACAACGCAAAAACAGTTGCCGCGTTTCGGGTCGGAACCCTTTATCAAGTGCGTAACTTCACTAATCGAGCTTCACTCAAGCTAGGAAGAAATAAACTCTATCCGGAGAGCTACTCGGCCTATTTAACCGTACCGCTCCATGTGCCACTTCCGGGTTAAATTCCTGATTCCGGGTTAAATTCCTGCTTCCGGGTTAAGTTCAATGATCTGCCATTGGAGCCACATGATGGGGAAGAAGAGGGTGACAAGCTCCAAGCATAACAAGAATATGAAACAGGGAGCTTATAGAAACATGTAAAACATTTAAAGCTACATTATTTAGATCCAGAGCATGTAGAGAGAAAAGTTAAAATGCAGTAATAGTGGCAAAGTGAAAAATTTGTGGAAAATAAGGATCTTTATTTGTTGCTTACCTCGAGGTGTCAATAAGGCAATCTTCAGGTAAAATTTCACCTCTCATGTTGATGTCCTAGCGAGTGAGACCAGTCTGCAGTAACTCAAATGTCAGGATAGATATCCAGTAGAAATGACTCCGAATGCTGCAACATATCCTGGTAGAGTGCGGAAGTCTCCATTTCAGGCCTGCTGAGACACACCAGTACCTCTGCCTTTTTCTATTCAGCTCATTCTCCAACATCTCCAATTGCTGGCCAAATTGGCTAGAAATCAGTCAAAGCAGAAGTATACAGTTCCCAAATCATGTGATTATGTAATGTATCTAAAGGCAGCTAAATGCCAGAATCCAGTGTAAAAAAGCAAAGATATCAGACAAAGCAATATCAATGGACAACTAAAAACAGATGCAAAATAGCTGATAAAAATTGACAAAGGAAAAAGAAGCAAAATGGGTGGCCAATGGCCTTCAAGAACGGACATTAGATCCATCAGTACGGTTGTGTACACTGCTGCGCTATGATTTGTTAGACTGGTCACTTGACCTTAGTAACTAATGAACAAAGACTGGTCTGCTGTGGTCATGTAATATTGTGTTAGGCTTCAACTCATGACGTACCAGTGTGAACTGAGGGGTAGCAGCAGTGCCACACCTCCCATGAGGCGACCTGAAGCGACCACTTCAGGCGGCACTATGTCAGGGCCCCAGGGAGGGCGGCATTTTTGATTACATAAGCCAGTCCAGGACAAGCTGTCCTGGACTGGCTTAGCACCGAGCGCTGGACTGGGGAGGCCACTGAAGCAGCGCTGCTCCAGCCGCCTCCCCTCACGCTCAGGCAGAGAGCAGGTCTTCTCCGTGCCTGCTCTCTGCCTGCGAACGTCGCTAAGCCACGCCCCCTTTGATTTGCCCCACCCCTCGCGCTCCGCCACGCCCCCTCCTCCCGGGGGGGGGGCTTTCTGTAGTTTGCCTCGGGCGGCGAAAGAGGCAAGTTCACCCCTGGGTAGCAGGGAGATTGACAAAGGTCGGTGGGGAATAATAAGAATCAATAAGGTCTATGTGGATTATTTATTATGTTTTAAAGGAAAGATCTGCCTACAACTGAAGCTCCAACAGGAGAAATCCACACTGCCCTGAGGACGCAGTCCACTAGTGCCACCAGGTACTATTAGTAGCTCTCTTCTACCATAGAGCATCATGAACTACTAGTTGTACAGCCTACAAGGCAAAAACACAGAAGAAACACATATACAGTATATGTACTAAAAGAAACAACGGCTAAAATCTCCATGTAGCACCAAATCTATAAAAGTGACAGACATAACAATCACTATAATGTGCTCTGTAACATTCTGGCAGCTATTGAATATGCTTGTGGGATGTAGTAAGCTACAAGATCAAGTATGACGCTGGCGCTGGACGTTCCCTTTAATGACTATGTTTCCAACCACATATAAAGAAGATGATCAATATCATCTGTACAACTGGATATCCTTTACCTGATGCTGTTTTGTAGATGTTCACACCATATATTGAATTATATTTATTCCACTTCCTTTTTATTTTATGACATAATTGACATAAACTATTAACGGTTCATTCACACGGAGTAACGTGCCGCATTACCTGGCACGTATAAGGCGTGTGAGATTTTGAGCGCCGTAAAAGCTCCCATTGATTTCAATGGGAGCTTGGATCGTATACGCCGCGTTATTTTGCCGCCGTGACTTTGCGGCCGCAAAATAACGTGGCATATTCGATCCAGACTCCCATTGAAATCAATAGGAGCTTTTACGGCGCTCAAAATCTCACACGCCGTATACGTGCCAGGTCACGCGGCACGTTACTCCGTGTGAATGGAGCCTAAGACTTCCATTTTGACAACATTCTTGCTTTTTCACTCCTGCCTAAAACTTTTGCATAGTACTTGGATATACACAATGGGGCAGATTTATGAATCATTTTTTGCGTACATTTGCAGTCTCTTAAGATCCTGCTATAATTCCCCTTTAGCGTTCTTCTTTTAGTTAAAATGTGATCAATCAGACAAAACATCAAAGCTAAAGCACTACTATGTGATCACTATATAACCAGAATCATTGCGATACCACTTATCACTTGGACTATAGAGATATATAAATGTACGGCTATATTCTAATAAGCTTTCTTACAAACTTCCCACAGGTTATTCATTTCCTGACTCTGCAGCCAGCCAAGCAGCCTAATAATGAGTCTGAGGAAGTCTTGAGAAGGATGAGAAGGATGAGAAGGATGACATGTCAGTTTTAGTTCCACAGCAGCTGCACACTGAAAGACTCTATCATGGATGTGCTGGTTGCTAGGAGACAATGACTGGCATGGCTTGTTTCTCAGACTTGCCTTGGCCAAAATACACCTGGCATGTGCAGCTTAGGCATCGCAGTAAGACACATTTACATAGAAGATATAGGTTTATAGACATTAGAGTTACTGACAGAAAACGGCTTTATGTAGAGGATTTAGTAGTAAAACAGTTCGGTTTGGTCCACTAATATTGTTTTGTATCTGCCTGTTTACAAATCATAAGTATCTATCTATCTATCTATCTATCTATCTATCTATTATCTATCTATCTATCTATCTATCTATCTATCTATCTATCTATCTCCTATCTATCTATCTATCTATCTATCTATCTATCTATCTATCTATCTATCTATCATCTACCTATTGTCTATCTATCCATACATATATTGTCTATCTATCTATCTATCTATCTATCTATCTATCTATCTGTCTATCTATCTATCTATTTTTCTATCTATCTATCTATCTATCTATCTATCTAATATCTATCTATCTATCTATCTATCTATCTATCATCTATCTATCTAGCTATCTATCTATCCATCTATTATCTATCTATCTATCTATCTATCTATCTATTTATTTATTTTTCTATCTATCTATCTATCTATCTATCTATCTATCTATCTATCTATCTATCTATCTATCTATCTATCTCATATCTATCTATCTATCTATCTATCTATCTATCTATCTATCTATCTATCTATCTATCTCTCTCATATCTCTATCTATCTATCTATCTATCTATCTATCTATCTCATATCTATCTATCCAGTGGCGTAACTAGGAATGGCGGGGCCCCGTGGCGAACTTTTGACATGGGGCCCCCCCTCCCCAAACCGATGCCGAAGACCTCGACTGACCCCCTCCTCCGCACTCTATTATGTCCCTTAGTAAGCCCTGCACACAGTATTATGTCCATTAGTGGCCCCTGCACACAGTATTATCCCCAATAGTGTCCCCTGCACACACAGTATTAACCCCTATAGTGTTCAATGCACACAGTATTATCCCCTATAGTGTCCCCTGCACACACAGTATTAACCCCTATAGTGTCCCCTGCACACACAGTATTAACCCCTATAGTGTTCAATGCACACAGTATTATCCCCTATAGTGTCCCCTGCACACACAGTATTAACCCCTATAGTGTCCCCTGCACACACAGTATTAACCCCTATAGTGTCCAATGCACACAGTATTATTAACCCCTATAGTGTCCAATGCACACACAATATTAACCCCTATAGTGTCCAATGCACACAGTATTATTAACCCCTATAGTGTCCAATGCACACACAGTATTAACCCCTATAGTGTCCAATGCACACAGTATTATTAACCCCTATAGTGTCCAATGCACACACAGTATTAACCCCTATAGTGTCCAATGCACACAGTATTATTAACCCCTATAGTGTCCAATGCACACACAATATTAACCCCTATAGTGTCCAATGCACACAGTATTATTAACCCCTATAGTGTCCAATGCACACACAGTATTAACCCCCATAGTGTCCCCTGCACACAGTATTAACCCCTATAGTGTCCCCTGCACACACAGTATTAACCCCTATAGTGTCCCCATATGTCCCACTGTGGACACCTATAAACATTTATTATACTCTGGGGTCTTTGCAGACCCCAGAGTATAATAATCGGAGACCCGGGGGATTAAAACCATTAAAAGAACAGAGACAGTTGCTTACCTGTTCCTGCCGGCTGCCACTCTTGTCCAGCTTTAATGACGTCAGACGTCACATGACCCGGGAAGCTGGCCTGGGTCATGTGACGTCAGAGACGTCAGACACGAATGACGGAGGCCTGGCAGGATCGTGGAGAGGTAAGTAACACTGTTTTTTATGTTCCCTTACCTCTCCGGTCCGCCGATCATTATACGGACTTAAAAAAAAAAAAAAAACGCAGCGGTAGCGGCTGTCACCGGGCCCCCTAATGGCCCGGGCCCTGTGGCAGCTGCTACTGCTGCTACCACGGTAGTTACGCCCCTGTATCTATCTATCTATCTATCTATCTATCTATCTATCTATCTATCTATCTATCTATCTATTTCTCTCTCTCATATCTATCTCTATCTATCTATCTATCTATCTATCTATCTATCTATCTATCATCTATCTATCTATCTATCTATCTATCTATCTATCTATCTATCATCTATCTATCTATTATCTATCTATCTATCTATCTATCTATCTCCTATCTATCTATCTCCTATCTATCTATCTATCTATCTATCTATCTATCTATCTATCTATCTCCTATCTATCTATCTATCTATCTATCTATCTATCTCCTATCTATCTATCTATCTATCTATCTATCTATCTATCTATCTATCTATCTATCTCTCTCTCTCTCTCTCTATCTATCTATCTATCTATCTATCTATCTATCTATCTATCTATCTATCATCTACCTATTGTCTATCTATCCATACATATATTGTCTATCTATCTATCTATCTATCTATCTATCTATCTATCTATCTATCTATCTATCTATTTTTCTATCTATCTATCTATCTATCTATCTATCTATCTATCTATCTAATATCTATCTATCTATCTATCTATCTATCATCTATCTATCTAGCTATCTATCTATCCATCTATTATCTATCTATCTATCTATCTATCTATTTATTTATTTTTCTATCTATCTATCTATCTATCTATCTATCTATCTATCTATCTATCTATCTATCTATCTCATATCTATCTATCTATCTATCTATCTATCTATCTATCTATCTATCTATCTATCTCTCTCATATCTCTATCTATCTATCTATCTATCTATCTATCTATCTATCTATCTATCTCATATCTATCTATCCAGTGGCGTAACTAGGAATGGCGGGGCCCCGTGGCGAACTTTTGACATGGGGCCCCCCCTCCCCAAACCGATGCCGAAGACCTCGACTGACCCCCTCCTCCGCACTCTATTATGTCCCTTAGTAAGCCCTGCACACAGTATTATGTCCATTAGTGGCCCCTGCACACAGTATTATCCCCAATAGTGTCCCCTGCACACACAGTATTAACCCCTATAGTGTCCCCTGCACACACAGTATTAACCCCTATAGTGTTCAATGCACACAGTATTATCCCCTATAGTGTCCCCTGCACACACAGTATTAACCCCTATAGTGTCCCCTGCACACACAGTATTAACCCCTATAGTGTTCAATGCACACAGTATTATCCCCTATAGTGTCCCCTGCACACACAGTATTAACCCCTATAGTGTCCCCTGCACACACAGTATTAACCCCTATAGTGTCCAATGCACACAGTATTATTAACCCCTATAGTGTCCAATGCACACACAATATTAACCCCTATAGTGTCCAATGCACACAGTATTATTAACCCCTATAGTGTCCAATGCACACACAGTATTAACCCCTATAGTGTCCAATGCACACAGTATTATTAACCCCTATAGTGTCCAATGCACACACAGTATTAACCCCTATAGTGTCCAATGCACACAGTATTATTAACCCCTATAGTGTCCAATGCACACACAATATTAACCCCTATAGTGTCCAATGCACACAGTATTATTAACCCCTATAGTGTCCAATGCACACACAGTATTAACCCCCATAGTGTCCCCTGCACACAGTATTAACCCCTATAGTGTCCCCTGCACACACAGTATTAACCCCTATAGTGTCCCCATATGTCCCACTGTGGACACCTATAAACATTTATTATACTCTGGGGTCTTTGCAGACCCCAGAGTATAATAATCGGAGACCCGGGGGATTAAAACCATTAAAAGAACAGAGACAGTTGCTTACCTGTTCCTGCCGGCTGCCACTCTTGTCCAGCTTTAATGACGTCAGACGTCACATGACCCGGGAAGCTGGCCTGGGTCATGTGACGTCAGAGACGTCAGACACGAATGACGGAGGCCTGGCAGGATCGTGGAGAGGTAAGTAACACTGTTTTTTATGTTCCCTTACCTCTCCGGTCCGCCGATCATTATACGGACTTAAAAAAAAAACAAAAACGCAGCGGTAGCGGCTGTCACCGGGCCCCCTAATGGCCCGGGCCCTGTGGCAGCTGCTACTGCTGCTACCACGGTAGTTACGCCCCTGTATCTATCTATCTATCTATCTATCTATCTATCTATCTATCTATCTATTTCTCTCTCTCATATCTATCTCTATCTATCTATCTATCTATCTATCTATCTATCTATTTCTCTCTCTCTCTCTCTCATATCTATATCTATCTATCTATCTATCTATCTATCTATCTATCTATCTATCTATCTATCTCCTATCTATCTATATAAATTTCAAAGAAAAATAATTACAGCAGCACAAGCAAATCTGGGGATTATCCCACAAATTGCACGGCAGAAACCCCTCTCCAGGCAAAAGGGTTTGCAATAGAAAAAACAATCCGGTCTGTCAGCAACTTGTATGGATGGAAAATGTCCTTTTATTGGAAAAAGCAGTACACCACGTATCCGATACGTGGTGTACTGCTTTTTCCAATATATTGGAAAACAATAAATTACAATATAACAAAACAATATATTGTTTTATCTATCTATCTATCTATCTATCTATCTATCTATCTATCTATCTATCTGTTCTATCTATCTATCCAGTGTCGTAACTACCGCCATAGCAGCAGAGGCAGCTGCCACAGGGCCCGGTGACAGCCACTACCGCTGCTATCATTATACTCGGAGAGTATAATAATTGCTTATGGGTGTCCACAGTGGGACATAATACTGTGTGCAGGGGCCACTATGGGGGATAATACTGTGTGCAGGGGCCACTATGGGGGATAATACTGTGTGCAGGGGCCACTATGGGGGATAATACTGTGTGAAGGGGCCACTATGGGGGATAATACTGTGTGCAGGAGCCACTATGGGGGATAATACTGTGTTCTGGGGTCACTATTGGGGATAATACTGTGTGCAGGGGCCACTATGGGGGATAATACTGTGTGCAGGGGCCACTATGGGGGATAATACTGTGTGAAGGGGCCACTATGGGGGATAATACTGTGTGCAGGGGCCACTATGGGGGATAATACTGTGTGCAGGGGCCACTATGGGGGATAATACTGTGTGCAGGGGCCATTATGGGGGATAATACTGTGTGCAGGGGCCACTATGGGGGATAATACTGTGTTCCGGGGTCACTATTGGGGATAATACTGTGTGCAGGGGCCACTATGGGGGATAATACTGTGTGCAGGAGCCACTATGGGGGATAATACTGTGTTCCGGGGTCACTATTGGGGATAATACTGTGTGCAGGGGCCACTATGGGGGATAATACTGTGTGCAGGGGCCACTATGGGGGATAATACTGTGTGAAGGGGCCACTATGGGGGATAATACTGTGTGCAGGGGCCACTATGGGGGATAATACTGTGTGCAGGGGCCACTATGGGGGATAATACTGTGTGCAGGGGCCATTATGGGGGATAATACTGTGTGCAGGGGCCACTATGGGGGATAATACTGTGTGCAGGGGCCACTATGGGGGATAATACTGTGTGCAGGGGCCACTATGGGGGATAATACTGAGTGCAGGGGCCACTATGGGGGATAATACTGTGTGCAGGGGCCACTATGGGGGATAATACTGTGTGCAGGGGCCACTATGGGGGATAATACTGTGTGCAGGGCCCACTATGGGGGATAATAGAACGCGCAGGAATGCGTAGGAGGGGGTCGGTCGAGGTCTTCGGCGTCGGTGGTGGTGGTGGGGGGCCATGTCAAAAGTTCGCCACGGGGCCCTGCCATTCCTAGTTACGCCACTGTATCTATCTATCTAATTTCTATCTATCTATCTATCTATCTATCTATCTATCTATCTATCTATCTATCTATCTATCGTCTATCTATCCATCTATATAGTGTCTGCCTATCTATCTATCTATCTATCTATCTATCTATCTCATATCTATCTATCTATCTATCTATCTATCTATCTATCTATCTATCTATCTATCTATCTAATTATCTATCTATCTATCTATCTATCTATCTATCTATCTATCTATCTATCTTTCTATCTATCTATCTATCTAGCTATCTATCTAAATATTTGCAACCCATAAAGTCAGCAGTTTGTAATTAATAACTTACCCCCTGTTATACACTAACACATGGCCAGTAGGGCACCATTCGGCGTTTCTCACAGTGTAATGGGCATGACAAGAACTGGAATACTGCATAACAACAGAGCATGTCCCATATACTGTGAGGAAATGTCACTATGGTGTTTGATTCCAATCGAACACCACGTGGCAAACTCACTAAAAATTTGATTACCCTCCTACCTTCCCTGGTGCGTTTTTTGCACCAATAACTGTGCAGGGGAGGTGGGACAGGAAATATGACAAGGTAGGCAGTGAAAAAAAAATCGGAAAAAGGAATTGGCGGAAACAGATAACCTCCAATTTAGACGAATGGTGGATTTACCATTCGACTAATTTGGGACTGTGAACTATATGAATGTGACACAGGGACAGATCTACAGGCAGGGTTAGCTAGGGATAACCTTTATTTAGGGGGTAATGTCACTCACCTAGCTCTTTGGGGCTCTATCTTGTTGGGATCCCTGTCAGCTTGCGATATGCACGACCTGACTTTTTCCCATAGGGATGCATTGACCAGCGTTGATTGGCTGAATGCATGTACAGTGGCCAATCAACGCTGGTCAATGCATTCCTATGGCTCAGAATTACTAAAGGAATAGCTGAGCTGAGCGTGTTAGTACTACTAAGGAATAGTCAACTGAGTGTGCAGTGTGGGAGATTATCCTATTCACTACATAGCATGTACCCCACGCTGTGTAGTGATTAACCCCCTCCCCCCGGTGTCTGCTTACCTGCAGCTCTTTGCTCTTGGTCCATGGTCCCGGTTTCAGAGTGCCCTGCCCCCCTCTCCCCGACTATTATTATAGAGAAGGCAGGGCTTAGGAGAGTGTGGGAGGGTACTGGGCGGGAAGACTCAGCTCGGCTATACCGATAAACTGAGTGTGTAGTGTCCGATGTAGGTGAGCTGAGTGTGTAGGAGATGTAGATGTAGAAGAGCTGGCAGATATGCAGCACACTAACACTCTCAGCTCTGCTAACATTGGCGAGCTCTGCTACATCTCTGGTGTAGCAGCTCTGCACTACACCCAACCAACCCTCCATCTACTCCTCCTGTCACACACATCTCGTGTGTAGCAGAGCTCAGCGCACACTGAGCTCTAATACATCTCTACAACAGAGTGTAGAGATGTAGCAGAGGTGAGTGTGTGCTGAGCTATGTTACACCAGAGATGTGTGTGACAGGAGGAGTAGATGGAGGGTTGGTTGGGTGTAGTGCAGAGCTGCTACACCAGAGATGTGGCCAATCAGACCACCAGAGACTGGTCAATCAACGCTGGTTCTGCCGGAGGAGGCGGAGTCTAAAATCGGACCAGAATGGAAACTGCTGTGGATGGCTCTTAGACTCCGCCTCCTCAGGCAGAACCAGCGTTGATTGGCCGAATGTCGTAGACTGGCCATTCAATGCTGGTCAATGCATTCCTATGGAAAAAAGTCCGCTCTTGCATATCGCAAGCTGACAGGGGATCTCGACATAATAAAGGTACTTGATGCCCCCAGACATGCTTCCCCTGCTGTCCCAGTTGCTTTCCAGGTTGTTGGCATCATTTCCTGGGGTGTCTTAGTAGACTTGGTGACTCTCCTGAGTCGAATGGTGGGACCCCCTGTAGCGAAGCATTTTCTCCCATAGACTATAATGGGGTTCGATATTCGTTCGAATAGTCGAATATAGAGATGAGCGAACACTAAAATGTTCGAGGTTCGAAATTCGATTCGAACAGCCGCTCACTGTTCGAGTGTTTGAATGGGTTTCGAACCCCATTATAGTCTATGGGGAACATAAACTCGTTAAGGGGGAAACCCAAATTCGTGTCTGGAGGGTCACCAAGTCCACTATGACACCCCAGGAAATGATACCAACACCCTGGAATGACACTGGGACAGCAGGGGAAGCATGTCTGGGGGCATAAAAGTCACTTTATTTCATGGAAATCCCTGTCAGTTTGCGATTTTCGCAAGCTAACTTTTCCCCATAGAAATGCATTGGCCAGTGCTGATTGGCCAGAGTACGGAACTCGACCAATCAGCGCTGGCTCTGCTGGAGGAGGCGGAGTCTAAGATAGCTCCACACCAGTCTCCATTCAGGTCCGACCTTAGACTCCGCCTCCTCCGGCAGAGCCAGCGCTGATTGGCCGAAGGCTGGCCAATGCATTCCTATGCGAATGCAGACTTAGCAGTGCTGAGTCAGTTTTGCTCAACTACACATCTGATGCACACTCGGCACTGCTACATCAGATGTAGCAATCTGATGTAGCAGAGCCGAGGGTGCACTAGAACCCCTGTGCAAACTCAGTTCACGCTAATAGAATGCATTGGCCAGCGCTGATTGGCCAATGCATTCTATTAGCCCGATGAAGTAGAGCTGAATGTGTGTGCTAAGCACACTCATTCAGCACTGCTTCATCACGCCAATACAATGCATTAGCCAGTGCTGATTGGCCAGAGTACGGAATTCGGCCAATCAGCGTTGGCTCTGCTGGAGGAGGCGGAGTCTAAGGTCGGACCTGAATGGAGACTGGTGTGGAGCGATCTTAGACTCCGCCTCCTCCAGCAGAGCCAGCGCTGATTGGCCGAATTCCGTACTCTGGCCAATCAGCGCTGGCCAATGCATTCTATTAGCCCGATGAAGTAGAGCTGAATGTGTGTGCTAAGCACACACATTCAGCACTGCTTCATCACGCCAATACAATGCATTAGCCAGTGCTGATTGGCCAGAGTACGGAATTCGGCCAATCAGCGCTGGCTCTGCTGGAGGAGGCGGAGTCTAAGATCGCTCCACACCAGTCTCCATTCAGGTCCGACCTTAGACTCCGCCTCCTCCGGCAGAGCCAGCGCTGATTGGCCGAAGGCTGGCCAATGCATTCCTATGCGAATGCAGACTTAGCAGTGCTGAGTCAGTTTTGCTCAACTACACATCTGATGCACACTCGGCACTGCTACATCAGATGTAGCAATCTGATGTAGCAGAGCCGAGGGTGCACTAGAACCCCTGTGCAAACTCAGTTCACGCTAATAGAATGCATTGGCCAGCGCTGATTGGCCAATGCATTCTATTAGCCCGATGAAGTAGAGCTGAATGTGTGTGCTAAGCACACACATTCAGCACTGCTTCATCACGCCAATACAATGCATTAGCCAGTGCTGATTGGCCAGAGTACGGAATTCGGCCAATCAGCGCTGGCTCTGCTGGAGGAGGCGGAGTCTAAGGTCGGACCTGAATGGAGACTGGTGTGGAGCGATCTTAGACTCCGCCTCCTCCAGCAGAGCCAGCGCTGATTGGCCGAATTCCGTACTCTGGCCAATCAGCGCTGGCCAATGCATTCTATTAGCTTGATGAAGCAGAGTGTGCACAAGGGTTCAAGCGCACCCTCGGCTCTGATGTAGCAGAGCTGAGGCTGCACAAGGGTTCAAGCGCACCCTCGGCTCTGATGTAGGAGAGCCGAGGGTGCACTTGAACCCTTGTGCACCCTCAGCTCTGCTACATCAGAGCCGAGGGTGCGCTTGAACCCTTGTGCACACTCTGCTTCATCAAGCTAATAGAATGCATTGGCCAGCGCTGATTGGCCAATGTATTCTATTAGCCTGATGAAGTAGAGCTGAATGTGTGTGCTAAGCACACACATTCAGCTCTACTTCATCGGGCTAATAGAATGCATTGGCCAGCGCTGATTGGCCAGAGTACGGAACTCGACCAATCAGCGCTGGCTCTGCTGGAGGAGGCGGAGTCTAAGATCGCTCCACACCAGTCTCCATTCAGGTCCGACCTTAGACTCCGCCTCCTCCAGCAGAGCCAGCGCTGATTGGCCGAATTCCGTACTCTGGCCAATCAGCACTGGCTAATGCATTGTATTGGCGTGATGAAGCAGTGCTGAATGTGTGTGCTTAGCACACACATTCAGCTCTACTTCATCGGGCTAATAGAATGCATTGGCCAATCAGCGCTGGCCAATGCATTCTATTAGCGTGAACTGAGTTTGCACAGGGGTTCTAGTGCACCCTCGGCTCTGCTACATCAGATTGCTACATCTGATGTAGCAGTGCCGAGTGTGCATCAGATGTGTAGTTGAGCAAAACTGACTCAGCACTGCTAAGTCTGCATTCGCATAGGAATGCATTGGCCAGCCTTCGGCCAATCAGCGCTGGCTCTGCCGGAGGAGGCGGAGTCTAAGGTCGGACCTGAATGGAGACTGGTGTGGAGCGATCTTAGACTCCGCCTCCTCCAGCAGAGCCAGCGCTGATTGGTCGAGTTCCGTACTCTGGCCAATCAGCGCTGGCCAATGCATTCTATTAGCCCGATGAAGTAGAGCTGAATGTGTGTGCTTAGCACACACATTCAGCTCTACTTCATCAGGCTAATAGAATACATTGGCCAATCAGCGCTGGCCAATGCATTCTATTAGCTTGATGAAGCAGAGTGTGCACAAGGGTTCAAGCGCACCCTCGGCTCTGATGTAGCAGAGCTGAGGGTGCACAAGGGTTCAAGTGCACCCTCGGCTCTCCTACATCAGAGCCGAGGGTGCGCTTGAACCCTTGTGCAGCCTCGGCTCTGCTACATCAGAGCCGAGGGTGCGCTTGAACCCTTGTGCACACTCTGCTTCATCAAGCTAATAGAATGCATTGGCCAGCACTGATTGGCCAGAGTACGGAATTCGGCCAATCAGCGCTGGCCAATGCATCCCTATGGGAAAAAGTTTATCTCACAAAAATCACAATTACACACCCGATAGAGCCCCAAAAAGTTATTTTTAATAACATTCCCCCCTAAATAAAGGTTATCCCTAGCTATCCCTGCCTGTACAGCTATCCCTGTCTCATAGTCACAAAGTTCACATTCTCATATGACCCGGATTTGAAATCCACTATTCGTCTAAAATGGAGGTCACCTGATTTCGGCAGCCAATGACTTTTTCCAATTTTTTTCAATGCCCCCGGTGTCGTAGTTCCTGTCCCACCTCCCCTGCGCTGTTATTGGTGCAAAAAAGGCGCCAGGGAAGGTGGGAGGGGAATCGAATTTTGGCGCACTTTACCACGTGGTGTTCGATTCGATTCGAACATGGCGAACACCCTGATATCCGATCGAACATGTGTTCGATAGAACACTGTTCGCTCATCTCTAGTCGAATATTGATTTCTAACATTCCCATAGGGTTTGTATAATTCATTGGCACTATTAAGAATGTTTTTGAAATATGTTTTTGAAACTTCCTTCCTGAAGTTTATTCTTTGTGTACCCCCTTGAGTAAATACAGTATGTTATTAGTGTATATTAAAACTTATTATGCTGTGGTTATTTTTTCCTAGATGACATGCAACTTCTACTTTTGACACTCTGTCAGGTCAAAATTATATCTAAAAGTGACTTGATAATGGTAATGACTTCATTATGTTTTGCAGCACTCATCTATTTGTCTTATTAGTGAATTTAATGTATCTTCCATTATATCTGGAGACTTGTAACATACCCTTGTCAGTATTTTCTTATTCTTTATCCCTCACCTTATTTAATCACATAAAGACTTCACATATTAATTTTCCTCCCAAAGGTCATCACATAGGATCCATTTAAGATTTTACATATAAGCAAAACCGTTCCCCTTTCCTATTCGTACTCTTGTCTATAAACAGGCTGTGCCCCAATCCTAGCTAGAGTCCAGCCATGCCCCAAAAATATCATATTCCTCTTCCAACATTATGTCTTCTAATTCTTCGATCTTGTTAGTGAGACTTCTGGCATTGGTACCCTGTTTTCCAAGAACACAAACCCCTCCTTTCTACATCAGTTCTTGACCCACTTGTTTACCTCACTAATCTTCCATTGCTTTTCCCGTGTTGTCTGTGGTACTGGTAGTATTTCAGAAAACACCACCTTTGAGGTCCTTCAGCGTGCGTCTCTGAAATCATTTTTATGGACCATTCACCTATCTCTAGCTTTGTCATTTGTGCCAATGTGTACCATGACCACAAGATTCTCACCTAACCCTCCCAGTAATCTATAAATCGAGTGCCTGAAGACTACAAACAGTTTGGCAATTTTGTGTCTTTGTGACAGACTGCTCTATCTGTTTCCCTAATAATTGAATATCCCACTTCTGACTCCAGTCTGCATGCCTATTCCCCTTCCTACGGGCAGACTTTATTCTTGTCAGAAGTGTCTTGCTGCAGCAGTACGAACATCCACTTCATCTTCCAATTTAAGAAACGTGCTGGGAAATGTCAGTTCAGAACTAACCTCCCTGACCCTCTTACCACTGTGCCACTGCTTTCTAACTGTCCCCTGTTCCTGCACCTCCATGCTACTGTCCCCCTCTGCATTTACCCCTGCAAGATTTTGCTCTGTGGACAAACTCCTTCTCAAGTCATCAATGGTTATCATAGTTTTGCAGTTTGCTCACTTAGATCCAGGATCTTGGCTTCCAAATGTGCAACGTTCTTACAATTTCCATAGCAATATGTTTCCTTAAACAGCTACTCATACAGATCATACATGGAGCAAACTTTACACTGGACCATATAGCTAAGCTTAAAGCACATCTTATCTAATGAGAACTAAGATAAATAAAAAAGCCAAGTGAAAAAAAACACAGCCAAGATAAAAAGTATATACACTCAAATTATTTTTCTAAAGTCGCTTAACCTTATGTCACACATAAGGCAAAAAACACACTTTACATCAAAACATAACTGCAAACTTACACACACACTTCATCAGTTAGATTTTTCTACCACACAGAAGTGACTGCTAAAAGGCATTTTATTTTTCTAGCTACACTAACATCTCTAAAGAATTGAAGAGCCAAAGAGAAATCACCATGTATTTCCCAAAGTTAATACCCAATAACCTAATGCCGAAAACCTCGTTCACATCTGGTGACATTTTTTTTTGAACCCATACCCTTCCACCTCTGGCGACCACCCCACCTCTCACTCCTGCCTATTCTGCTTTTCAGACCATGGTTGAAAATGAGAATGAAGAACTCCATGATGATTTACTTTCCCTGATGTAAAGTTCATCTAAAGTTCAGTACATTTCAGTATTAAAGGTTGTTTGGCGCTTTACAGGATATACAGTATGCAGTACAGGTACCGTAATTTTTTTCTTTTTAAAAATGTGTTGTGTACTGTACTACATCAGCTCCTTTTTCATATGAATTTTTCCTGATTAGGGCTAAGTCCACACATAACGAGCCACAACCAAAAAATGATGCGGAAAAGACCGCAGCGGAAATTCATTGCGATTTTTTCCACAGTGCTTTTCACAGAATTTCGGCAGAGTTACTGTTATGATCTGGGGATCTCTGGCTATGGACTGGCCCCTGACTGATAACTTCTCAGTCAAGTGTAAAAGAAAAACACAAAAGAAAAACAAAACCTTGGTGTAATGAGCAGTTTGGAATACTAGTGTGTGATACTCCTAATCCCTGCCTTGCACACTAGAAGTAGCCGTGGGCCTGACTAAATAACCTGAGAGGGCACAAACACAGCCAGAGAAATAACTCACCTACAAGAGATACAGAAAACCTGTCTTGTTTCACATTTAGGGTGAGTTCACACTGGGTTTTTTGGATCGGAACCTGAGGCAGAGGCCGCCTCAGGTTCTGATCCAAAAACCGGGTAGCCGCGACTGAAAGCTGGTGCACTGCACTGGCATCCAGCCGCGCACTCTGGTCCAGATTAGGACCAATGAATGGGCCTAGTCTGGAGGAGGGAGTTTCTTCAGGCCAAATCGCGAGGCAACTCGGCCTGAAGAATGAACATCTCGCTTCTTTTTTCCGGGAGCCAGAAGAAACAGCTCCCGGAAAAAAAAACCTAAGCGGCTCCCATTGATTTAAATGGAAGCCGTCTTTTTGATCAGGGTTTTGAGGCGGATACGGCCTTAAAACCCTGATCAAAAAACTCAGTGTGAACTTACCCTTAGAAAGGAAACATGGAAATACTGACACTATGCAAAGGGATAGGAAAAACAGAACTTAGTATCACACACAGAAAACCCTACAAAAAGTCCAAACTTCCAAGCAGTAAAAGAACTAGGGTTCACTGAACCTGGAATTCTATGCCTGGAAGAATGTGCTCAATAATTAGGAAATATCCAGATAGTATGAATAGGCAGTAAGATTTACAGAATGGGCCAGGACTCAGATGAATACAGCAAATTCTGGCAGACAGATCAGTTCAAGATCTAATGGAAACTGGAGTTTAAGATCAGCAACTGACAGCATGCAAAGCGGAGTTACAGTATATAGCCAGGAGCAGAAGCAATAAGAAAGGTGATAGAATAGCAGCGCTCTGAACCGCCCACAGCCTGTAATGAGTTCTCAGAACTGCAGAGGACTTAACCCCTTCAAAGGAACAGACACCCTAAAGCACTGACCCACAAAGCAACTCATCACACAATCCACACATGAGTACTGCTGCAGAGACCGCATGCCCAGTGTGAACATTCCCATGCAGTTCATCAGCTGATTCATGCACTGAATGCCGTTCAAACACTCCACGCTGAATCTAACAGGCTGATACTGCGAAGCCTGGGTCATAACAGTTTTCCACTGTGGACTTTCAGTTTCTATTACACCTATATCAGTGTTTCCATAGCTTTAATTGACATGCTGCGATTTACAAAAACACAAGTGTTTTTGAAACTGCACCATTTCCGCTGCAATGTGTGGATGGGATTAGCCAGAATTCGTATGACTGGAAGTAAGCCCCACGTAGAGTTACTACATATTGACTAGTTAGCGCTCAGACGAGCAGGGTTTTGTTTCACTTAAAGGGGTTTTCCCATGTATAACTATTTTTAAATTTGTAGATAATTAAAACTTAAACATTTTGCAGAATTTAAAAGATTTTCTCTAAATATCTTGCAGTCACAGTCTGTTATCTTGATTGGTTGCCAATGAATACGACCATGAATGCAGGAACTTTCTAAGGTCAGAAAATCTGCCATGATTTCCTTATTGTGGCTGGGATATATATTGATACATGTAGTGTCCCTATCTGATAACACAGCTGCAAAAAGAAAATCATAGAAGGGTTCCTCGCAAGTCCCACACCATAGAAAGTGTCTGCATTTGTGGTTGTTTCCATTGGCAACCGATCAAGATAACAGACTGTCACCACTAAGATGGTTAGAGAAAATACTTATATTTGCAAAAATGTTTAACTTTTAATTATCTACAAATATAGATATGATTATGTACATGGGAATACCCCTTTAAGGCTATATTTTATTAATCTCACTTTGTGCCTGATGGGAAGGTTTATTTACTTTGCAGTTTTTTCCTAAATAAACCTGTTTTGCTACAGTTTTGTGCCCTCTCTCTGACTATCAGGGTCCGCACCATTGCTGCTACCGAGCTACCTTCCCACACAATTTCCATAACCATCAATGTTATTTTGCTCTAAAAAGGCGTCTAATCCTTGTCGGGTGTTGCTGCAGCGACCAGCTCCTGGGGTAGGCTATTCTACAGGTTCACACTCCTTATATTGAAGAAGCCTTGTCGACTCATGAGATTAAACCTTTTTTTTAATCCATCTGGACCTGGAGCTTTGCTCACGTTTAGCTTGGACCATTTCTTTTTGTTATGGTTATATGCAAGGCCACGATAAAAGCAACAGCAAGAAATTGGCTATTAACTGCGAGTAGAAGAGACAGACTCCTAGACACCTTCATCAGAGATTGCTGCATGGAGAGATGGACTTGAGCTTGATATTGAGATCTGAACAGTTACCAAATAGACAAATGTACTAATAATAAATGCACTGCTGCAAAAAAACAACATATAGTCCATAAGTCTCTGCCTGAGGTTCCGGACCAAAAAACCCTGTGTGAACTTACCCTAAGAGCCAAACTAGTGAGCAACGAAACTAGCTGGCACCTGCATCAAATAGGAGTGGTCTAATAAAGGCCTCTTCAGCTGTTGATACATCAAGGCATGGAAGTATACCAACGAAAAGGATCCCTAAGATGTCATGGTAACCTTAAAGCAGCAGCAGCTGAAGAAACATTCCTGACAGTTTATCCAGTTTACTTTTGGTTGATGTATTGCCAGCATTGGTGACACTGCCTGTTCTAATGTATACACAGAGCTAAATAACTCATTTAGTAGCTCTGATTTTTCTTGATCCCCAGTGACCAAATCTCCATTACCATTAGAGGATCTGTTCTCTCCTTGTTTTTTTTTTCTTTTTTACATTTATCTATTTATTTAGTTTTGCTTTGTTTTGCCACCTGCCATTCATTATGTATTTTAGCTCAATGTAAATTTTAATGTCTCCCACTTAACCTCTGTATCACTATTTGACAATAGTTGCTCTCAGACTATATCCCGAAGTGCAGCCCTTAACCTGGGAAAATTAGGATTTTGTCCTCCCAACATTCGTTTATTTTTTACTATTTAAGTGGAATCTGATTAGATTATGACTTTGTTGGGAACCATCATCATATCGATTGCTTGTTTATCTGTTTCATTTCATTTCCTTGATGCTCTGCTGCAACAGAGTTATATGCTACTTACCCTACCTTTTGCAATTTCATTCCATCCCAGTTATTTTCTTTTCCACTCCAGCCTACCTTCCACCACTGTTTTGTTCAATTTATGACTATGCACATATTTTTCTTTATTGTAAAACCAATAAAAACTTTTAATGAGAAAAAAATCAACATTGGGACAAATTTATTATGCTTTGTACACCAGAAAACTTCAATCAATAAATAGGACTTTTAAAATTTTGCACTGCCTTTTTCACTTTCCCAAAAATGAAGCATGGTGAGTGATTCCAGGGTGCAGGTTTGGGTTGATTTATCATAGCACTGGGGCAAGAATCTGGCATAAATGATGCTGGAAATCTATGCCAGTTATGGACCCACGACAACATTAGTCTTCATAAATCTGCACCAGTGCTTCTTCCATCAATACCACCATGTTGGTGCATTGACAATTTTTGCTGCTTTTTTAACCCCTTCCTGCCACAGCCACAAAAAAAGCTGTATTTCAGCAACAAGGGGCCTAAGGCTGTAGAAGACTGCAGCAAAAAGGGCTGCAGGATAAACCGTGTCGGCAACACATTACGGTTTTTCCTACAATGCTTTTCTCAGAAAGTCTGTAGAGGTTTCCTTTGTGGATTTTCTGCTTCAATTATACCTAAAGGGAAACCCTCTGTGTTTCCGTAGGAATAATTGACCTGCTGCGATTTACAAAAACTGCAATGGTTCTGGAAATCACAGCGTGTCTGCTGTGCGCATTTTTCCACAGTGACTGTAAAACACTGCATTTTTTTTGAGCTGTGTTTATGTCACATTGGGCCCCCAACCTAAAAGTGTAAAGAAAAGGGATAGTGCAGTGTACACTTTGACGTTACTTCAGCTTTATAAAATATAATAAATAAATAAAATATAGAACTGGTCCTATTCCTGTCCTATTTTGCGGCCCTGCTTCCATGGCTCTTATTCATTTAATGAAAGGGGCCTTGGAAGCATGGCCGGTGCATGGGCGGCACATGGGTGACATGCCTTTAATTTACAGCCAACCGGAAGCACACAGTCATATACAACCCACCTTATAGTGCTAGAAGTTGGCTAGCAGCCTAGGAGTTCTGACAAGGTGATACACTTTATTTTAAGCCAATTTAATCTTTTAATCATAATGAATTTATTTGACCTGAAACAAATCTTTGGACTAATCCACCAAAAGCAAAACAAACCTTTAGAGGTTCAACTATAAAATACCATTTAATAATGGCGGCGCATCTTAGCTGGGTTCACATTGTGTTTTTTAGACCGGATTTTGACCTGGAGGCCGCTTCAGAATCCGGTTCAAAATACGGCTTGCCGCGACTGGATGCATCGGCACCCGGTCGCGGCATTCTACTCTAGATTAGGCCCAAATGAATGGGCCTAGTCGGGAGGGAGTGTTCGCACCACAGACGCTGCAGCGGATTCCGCTGAAGGAGAGGACAGGTCGCTTCTTTCTTCTGCGAGTGGGAAGAAACCGCTTGCGGAAAAAAGAAGTGAACTGCTCCCTTTGAAGTCAATGGGAGGCGTTTTTTTGAGCCAGATTCTGAGGTGGATTTAGTGCCAAATCCGGCTCAAAAAACTCCATGTGAACCCAACCTTAGACTGTCTATGTGTCAAAAACTGAAATATATTATAAATTATATTAAATGTCTTGGCTATGGTGACCTGTCCCATCCTTATTCAGCCCCACTTTGCTCTTTCATAAACCTTTTAGAACAGTGCAGAGAGCAGTGTGAAGCCCTCAAAGAGTGCACCAAAAAATCACATCACTTTGACTTCAGAGAATGGGTGTAGGACGGTGGATTATTTTCTCACCATTGTGAAGTATTGTAAATGTAGGATTATACAGCGTTGCATTCAAACTTGGGTCTGTTTTCACAACACAATTTTTCTATTCAGATCCTAAAATATTTGCAAAAACAATTATAATACCAAACTGTTCATTATAGATGAAGGAGAGTCTTTCAATTCTATGTACTATTTATGTACTTTTGTATTGAGAAGTCTGGCGGTAACCCAAGTAGGGACAAGTCTTTATTGATTCCACCTGCCATAGAGTTCTACACATTCCAGAGGTATGGTCTTTGCTGGTTTCACAGACACTCTTGAAGCACAGCTTTTGTTGCCCTAAGGATCAGTTTCTGCTATTATAAACTTTAGCTGCCTTTAAAAAAACTAGTCTTCAGTGTTATTACAAAAACTTAGGGTTATACAACCTTAGGCTTCATAACACTGCAAAGCCCAAGTGTAATCCTACCGGTATTTAATAGTTAAATGGTAAAGAGGGCACTGAGGGATGTAGTGAATACGTAAGGTCATAGAGCTAGCACCTTCCACAGAATTAGTCTTAAGTGGATGATTAGGTCCTCATTTTGGTTCAACTTAGGGCGCATTCACACGGCCGTGTTTACCAGCCAGATTTACCAGCCTGCACCTTATGCAGTGAGAAGGACTCCTAGAAATACATTTGTATATGCTGTTAGGAGTTCCTGCTTCCCAGAGACATACTGTCCCGTACTGTAATAGCGCCTATACTGTTTGGAGTTCCAGTCAGCCCATGGACTCGTGTGAGTGCGCCTTTACTTTGGGGCTGATTTATCAAGACTAATATTTTCTATACTTGAAAATGTCTGCTCCGCTAGAGTTTGTGTATGATGAGATGCAAACTTCTTGGGGTTCATGCGTCTAAACAGAAGGAGCTGTCATAGGTTCTGCAATGATTCTTCCAAATGGCTGGAGCTGATGTGGGGATGCAGCAAGTGACGTCTTCATGCTTCTTGCAGTACAGCCCTTGCACACTATGGTGGGATGCTTTTCATTTATGTCAGGGTAGGAAAATCTCCTGCACTTTTCAGGCTCTTCCGTCCTGAATGCTGTTTCGATCATTGTGGCCACTCATCAGTGTGTATTGTTTGTGTCAGTCTGGGGTAGGAGTCTGAGCTTTACCCAGAAGCTAGCATCATGCACCCCAGTGTGTGCCTGGAGTAGTATGAGCTGTTAGCTAAGCACAACCTGTGCATAAGCAGGAAAGCTGCTGTGTGTTGCAGTGGGCCTGCAGCTCCCACTCTGATGGAAGATTATTGTTGTGTCCTATGAAGCCACTGGGAGACAGAGGAATTGTAGTGAATTACCACTGTACCTGGTCAACTCTTGCCATCCCAAGCAACTGCCATTAATCACTGCTATACTCGAGCAACTGCTGTTAACCTCTTTTGTATCTGAAGACCACCGCAGAAATGTACCAGTGTCAATGTGACCTGGGATGTGTGCACTTTGCTTGAGTTTAAGTACTGGAGAAACAGGGAGCCAACTGTCTTGTCCATCTTCTTTGCATATCCACAATGCCATGGACCATTATGTTATGCTAATGGTGAAGGCTAAGGATGCTTTAGATGCTGAATATTTGTTTAATATACATATTCATCCAAAATCCATAGTGCAGGTGAAAGGAACAGGGTAATATAGTTTATTAAAGAAAAATGCGTCTTTCTTAGTATTTACCTCCTTCTCAATTGATCAAATCTGTACAACAGACATCTTTGGAGAGAGGAAGAGGAGAGCTCCTAAAAGCAGAGAGACATCCACACTCAAGAGAGACAGTTTTGTTTCATAACATAGCCGTCTTATAAAATATTACCGTCCAGACAGAAATGACTCATTTAATATTGTAGACAGTCCCATATCTCGGTCTCTGTCCTTCTCTTCCTCTCTCTCCATAGAGGTCATTGTAAACTGACACTACTTGTTTATGGAGTACAGATTGAAATCACTCAGTTAAGAAATAAAGTCTTGAGTAATACTTAGATACTACAAAGGCACTTTAGTGGAGTGTTTTGCAAAATTTCACATGCGCTATTGATTTAGGAAAAAATAAATAAAATTTTACTTATTTTTTAATCTGAGGAATACTTGGACTTATGTCGCCAGTTGTGGTGTGTCTCTACAAAATCTGCTATTGCCACTGACTGGACAGTCTCAGAAATATCAAGTTATCAATTTATTCCTGCATTTCTATGATGAATTACAGTACAAAGTGCAGTATTCATATGGAAGTATTCATGTATCAAGTAGTACTGGACTCCTAAGCAAAGAAATTTAAGCAAATAAAATACAATTTATACAGTTTTTCTTTCTTTTTCACAAAGATATATACTTATCTGTACAGCCTCTCCTTTCTCTTTAGCATACTGTCCATAAATTGATTATTACTAAGGTGACAGGTTCCCTTTAAAATTAAAGGACTATCTGTGTAAAACATGAAAATGCAAGATATTCCAAGTAAAACAGATCACCTCCACTAATAAATGAGGGAACCCTCTATGATTACAGAATTTATATTCACAGTGTATAATAAAATTGGTTTTATGAGATGGCAACTCCTTTAACCCTTTGCAGCTATGTTTCAGTTTTCATTTTTTACTCCCCTCCTTCCAAAAGCCATACATTTTTCATTCACAGTGGCCTACAGGGGCTTCATTTTTGCAGGACAAATCATACTTTGAAATTGTACCATTTAATATTCCATACAATGTACTGGGAAGGATGACAAAAATTCTGAATGCGGTAGAGTTAGAGAAAAACTGCGCTACTTTCTTATGGGCTGTCATAGGAACAGGACAGCTCATGTGATCTCATCACGTGGGAGCCATGCTGCACCAGAGAAGGTACAGGAGCAATGGGGACTTGCTGAGGGCAGTCCAGCGAACTTAAGGGAGCCTTCATTTGAAACAATACCCTTGATCAGAGTGAACTCTGATCACAGACCCAGAGGCAATGGTGACTGCTCTGCTTCAGCCATTTTTAAAGACCCGACTTCTTCCAGATTATAACAGTGGATGTCGGGAAAGGGTTAAATGCATTCTGTCACCAGGCAATTCAATATCAAAACAGTAACAGTGCCTTGTAGCAGACATTATGCTGAGAATTTTTAGATAGTCCAATAGATGCACCATTTCCTTGAGAAAGCTGCTTGTACAAATATGCAACTTAGGCTCGGGTTCACTGAGAGAACCAATGTTTCCAAGGGCTCTGTATTCTAGTGAAATACCTGAGGCTCCATCACACCCCATTGCACTAAACCTTTACTTACATATCTCTTTATCCAAAAAATGGCACACTTTGTAAAGCTACATTGTTGCTCAGCATAATGTCACCTACAGTGCACTGTATCTGGTTTGATATACAGTTTCCTGGTACAGGTTCCTTTAAGAAGCCACAATCTTAGGCTCTTTAACCCCTTCCCGCCGATGGCATTTTTTGATTTTCGTTTTTCGTTTTTGACTCCCCTCCTTCTAAACCCCATAACTTTTTTATTTCTCGGCTCCCAGAGCCATATGAGGTCTTAATTTTTGAGGAACAAATTTTTCTTCATGATGCTACCATTAATTATTCTATATAATGTACTGGGAAGCAGGAAAAAAATTCAGAATGGGGTGGATTTGAAGAAAAAATGCATTTCTGCGACTTTCTTACGGGCCTTGGTTTTACGGCGTTCACTGTGCAGCCAAAATGACATGTCCCCTATATTCTGTGTACGGTACGGTATGGTTCCAGGGATACCAAATTTATATGGTTTTATTTACATTTTGACCCCTAAAAAAAAATTCCAAAACGGTGTTAAAAATTTTTTTTTCTAAAAGTCGCCATATTCCGACGTAACTTTTTTACGGGGATGCATAGGGCGTCTTTTTTTGCGGGGTCGGGTGTACTTTTTAGTTCTACCATTTTCGGGAAATGTTATTGCTTTGATCACTTTTTATTCAAATTTTTATCAGAATCAAAACAGTGAAAAAACGGCGGTTTGGCACTTTCGACTATTTTTCCCGCTACGGCGTTTACCGAACAGGAAAAATATTTTTATAGATTTGTAGAGCGGGCGATTTCGGACGCGGGGATACCTATTATGTATGTGTTTCACAGTTTTTAACTACTTTTATATGTGTTCTAGGGAAAGGGGGGTGATTTGAACTTTTAATTCTTTTTATATTTTTTTATATTTTTTTTAACTTTTTTTTTTATTTTTTTTTTTGCATTTATTAGACCCCCTAGGGGTGTTGAACCCCAGAGGGTCAGATCACTAATGCAATGCATTACAATGCATTGCAAAAAAGCATCCTTTCTTTTGCAGGCTGCATAGACCAGCCTGCAAAAGAGAGGCTTTGCAGACAAGCCTGGGAGCCTGTACAAGGCTCCCGGCTGTCATGGCAATGGGACGTCAGCCCTGGAGCATGCTCCAGGAGCCGGCGATCCCGGCCAAAATGGCGGCGCCCATATGCCGCCGGGAAAATGGCGCCTCCGGAGCCTTTGCCCGCGGCGCCGGAGGGGTTAATGCCTCCGATCGGTCCGGGGACCGATCGGAGGCATTAGAGCCGGTTGTCTACTGCTTAAAGCAGTATACACCCGGCGGCTATGGCGGCCGCCCGGCTCCCGGGCGGTCGCCATAGTTACAGACCCGACATGCGCCGTACTATTACGGCGCATGTCAGGAAGGGGTTAAGAAATCTGTTTCTTTAATTTCAAACTCTATGTTCAGTTTTTTCATCTTTTCTCTAAAGAGAGTAGTCATCTTCTTTGTGTGAAGTCTTCAGATTCTCGGCAATGGAATGACACCAATAACAGGATGTAAATTTGTAATATTAAAGCAATAATACAAATTTGCTACATTTATGTATCTTTTAAACTAAATGTAGTTAAAGGTTCAGTCACGTGTCAATGGTTCAGCCATATGTCACTGGAGTAGCATCAGTTACTGATTATCAGATTCTAAGGTGGTAACAATGAACATATGTTTAACCACGTTGTCCTTTGACCTTTCATAATAAAACATCATCCAATTCTTAAACAAAAGTAAAATGTTTAGAAAAACCTAAAACATATGATCCACCTATCCACTTATCCTCTGTTTCATATCTACTCAAAGGAATTCTCAGTTCAATAATAATTTGTTCCGTGACATTGTTTCTGTACTTTTGACTCACACACCCTTTCTCCACTTTTTACCCCTGTGTCATAAGTCAAATATTTGCGTAGATCTTCCTCTTTAGAGTTGCTGTGACCAATGACTTCCTCTCTTCCTTCCTTCGTATCATCCTCTCTGAGGAAATGATCTTTTAGTGCCTTTCAAATGCAACAATAGAATCATGTTCAAATTAAATGTTCATCACTTAAATGCAGTATCTCTGTCCTCGTGTCATGTAGTTAACTCATTAAAATTTTACATGGATACCTTTCACCATGGATAAAAGCTTTGTTAAGCACACAAATGTGTTTGCCGTGTAGAGCAGATTACTATAGGTTAAGTATTCATATTTAAAACATTACTAAATATTATATATACAGCAGATCAAGCATGAATGTATTGAATTGTAAATAATAAAATGTTTTATTGGAAGGGCGTACTTGCCAGATACCCATTGAAAATAATGGGGGGAATTTATTAAGACTGCTGTTCTGTATGTGTTCTGGTGTTCTGATCCATTCCCCCGCTGATGCTAACTGTTCCTGAATTATTAAGTGGCTCCCGCCTCTAAATAATTCAGGTTAAAGGGAATTCACCAGAATTGCAATCTACATTTCAGGAATGTAAATTATAGAAAATTTGTAGTGCTGAGGGGTCCCTGCTGTGGACATTGACAAGTGGTGAGCAGTGAAAGCACATGGACCCCATAGACTATAATGGGGTCTGTGTTTTTTCCGTGCGGTGTCTGCATGAGTTATGTGGAGAGGAAAGTGCTTCATGAACTACTTTTCTCTCCGCCTGTTCCGTGCGGACACTGCATGGAAAACACATGGACCCCATTATAGTTTATGGGGTCTGTGTGCTTTCACTGGTCACTGCTTGTCAGTGTGTTGGGTATTCCATTCGGGGGGTCCCTGAACATAATACCAAACGCAGATGTGAACCAGTTCTTAGTCTACAAATCGCTCCGCCTAGATTCGTAAAAAGTGGTGAGCAGGGTACGGAAGGAACAATGCTTCGCATCTTTGGCATAAGAAAAGGTCGTGTGCAGATATGAACCCCTTTTATAACCGTCCATACAAGAAAACTGACAGATGGGTTTGTAAATTTCGCCATTGTATATCCATCACATGTATTGCTTAAAGGGAATTTATCACCTTCCTTTTGTTTTACATTGGTTTGTTAAAACAATTTTTTTCTAGTCTGATTTAATTTTCTAATTGTAGGTTTTGTTTTATTCTTTTTTCTGTACCTGATTATGGTGAAGTCAGGCGTGTAACTAGCAAAGACAGGGTCCTATAGCAAACTTTTGACTTGGGGTCCCCCATGTCATAGCGCCCCCTTTCCTCACCCCCACATAGTATAACGTCCCATTTACATATACTATGTCCCAAGGTAACCTCCAGACAGTATAATATCCCATAGCAGCCCCTGCACACAGTATAATGTCCCATAGTGGTCTCTCCACAAAGTATTATGTCCCATAGCAGCCCCTGTACACAGTATAATGTCCCATAGTGGCCCCTCCACAAAGTATTATGTCCCATAGCAGCCCCTGTACAATGTATAATGTCCCATAGTGGCCCCTCCACAAAGTATTATGTCCCATAGCAGCCCCTGCACACAGTATTATGTCCCATAGCAGCCCCTGTACACTGTATAATGCCACATAATGTCATAAAGCGGTCTTTTCACACAGTATAATGTTCCATACCATCTTCCATACAATATCATTTCCTACAATGGCCTCTTCACACAGTATTATGTCCCATATTGGCCCATCCACACGTATTATGTCCCATTGTGGCCCCAATGGTGTTCATTGAATATATTGCAAACTCCCCGAACGGAAATCCGAACGCAGATGTGAACCAGGCGTCAGCCACCAACACATGTAGTTTCAAGCATGTATCTGTTGTTACTGGGGAGTGTATTGGCCACTTACAATACTGTGCAAGCCATTTTCTTGTGGCCGGCGGGCATGCGAAGTCGGCTTTGCCCTAGGCCCGAGGCCTAGAAGTTTGAAGCCAACCCCCGGAAGAAGATGTGAAGAAGACCTGTTCCTGAAGAAGATGGAGGCAGTGCTGGAGAGTTCTCTCGCAGCATTGGGGACACCCTCAGTACTGGTTGAGCGCTGGGGCCGCCCCCAGTGCTGTGAGAGAAGTCATTTGCATACCGACAAAAAACAGATTATATACAGAACAGCGGCCCGGAGAAGATATCTAAAGGTAGGAGACGAATAGCCTTAAGGCTATTACTACGTGTTAGGGATAAAAAAAATTGACTTTTAATGATAGGATCCCTTTAAGATGCACATTCACCTTCAGTACATTGGACATGTTTTGAAACCTGGACCTGAAAGAAAACACAATCCCATATACCAAGATAATATAGAGAGATGTATAGATAAATAGGTAGATAAAAGATGGCTAGATTAAATATGGATGAATTATTTATAGATTTATATAGCAACTTGTGTGTACTTCCTTAGACTAGTTTTCTTCTTGAATAGTGTAAATTATGTATTAACTAAATATTTTATAAAGCTTGTTTTATTTTGACAGAAAGATCGACATCTACATGTTTTCTGATTTGGCTCTGAGAAGTATGACTGTGTTTCAAGATTTGCAATGGAGAGCACAGCCAAGCATAAGTGTGTTCATCTCTCCACTTCTGTTGTCATTAATCTGTCACTGCCATTTTTCCAGTCATTGCTCGTTTTTCTGTAATGAAACATTGACTGAGTAATGCTGGAAGTATGTACACATTGATTCATTGTAAATGTGAGGAGTCGGCCCATTATGTGGGCTCTAAACCACTGATGAGCTTTGCCTGACAGCTGTCACTAGGGCTCGTGTGAACAAATCAATGGTAATTTTTTTCCGTAGTTGCAGGGAAAAGCGATCTTATTGCTTTTGGGCAGATTGGCATTTAGTACCAATAACAATAAAAGTCTCTTATTAATGGATTAGTTTATACAATTAGCATAATATTCAGATTATATGCATTCAAAACAATACACAGCACCAGTCACAAGTTTGGACACAACTTATAATTGAATATTTTTTCTTGTTTTCTTTATATATATATATATATATATATATATATATATATATATATATATATTCTACATTCTAGATTTGTATTGAAGACATGAAAGATGTGAAGGGTAAAGTAATTTGCATGGAATTAATTAGTAAACAAAAAGGTGTTAAGCCAGGATATAGACATAATAATACAGAATAATGCACAATATCTTGGCGTTCTCTCCATCAGCTTCATGAGAATGTCATATCGAATGAATTTTAGTTAACAAGTATGCCTTGTCAAGAATTAATTTGTGGGATTACTTGGCTTTATTGAGTTTGAGACCATCATATTGTGCAGAGATAGGATACAAAGTTCCATATAATGGGGCAACACAGGGGCTCAGTGGTTTGGATTGCAGCCTTGCAGCACTGGAGTCCTGTGTTCAAATCCTGCCAGGCACAGCATCTACAAGGATATCCTTATATGGTGCTCACAATCTATATTAAAAAAAAAGTTCCATATAATGTTATCCCTATTCAAGTACTGTTCTAATCCACATTACAGCAAGAACCACTCAACTAAGCAAAGAGAAGTGATGGTCTATCATTATGTTAAAACATGAAGGTCAATGAATCCCGAAAATTTCAAGAACTTTCAAGTAATCCTCAAAGGCAATCATGAAAACCATTTAATGCTGTGCTAAAATTGGTTCTCATCAGGACTGCCCCAGGAAAGGAAGACCAAGAGCTACCTGCAGAGGATGAGTTCATTAGCGTTATCAGCTTCAGAAACTGCAAATTAATAGCACCTCAGACTAGAGCCCACAGAAATGCTTGACAAAAATCAAGTACCAGCTATATCTCAACATCAACTGTTCAGAGAGATTCAGGCCTTTATAGTCAAAGACCTGTAAAGAAGATGTAATTGAGAATTGCTTGGGCCAAGAAACACATTGGACATTAAACCAATGGAAATCTGCACTTTGGCCTGATGAATCAAAGAGATTACTGGTTCCAGCTACCATTTTTATGTATGATATAGAAAAGCTGAGTGGATGGGTTCTGGTGAAACACGGAAGAGGAGGTGTGATTGTGTGGGGTGCTTTGCTATTAACAGTGTTGGTAATTTATTGAAAATTCAAGGCACATTTCACATCCAATCCCATTTGCACTTATTTGGACCATCATCTGTTTTTCAAAATGACAATGATCCCAAACACTGCTCCAGGCTACATAAGGAATTCACTGAGGGTCCATTCACACGGAGTAAACATGTGCTCATTTTGGAAAATACATGTGTAAAAAATACATGTGTAAAAATAAGACTCCCATTGACTTCAATGACATTTTTTTTACACGTGTAAAAAACCCCACATCAAAATACACATAAAAAAACGCGTCAAAATACATGTGTAAAATGTCATTGAAGTCAAGGGGAGTCTTATTTTTACACATGTATTCTTTACACGTTGTTAGGGAATTGCTGAGATGACAATTCCCCAGTAGCTGCTGGAGAACCCTGAAGAAAGGGGCACAAGAGACAGTGAGCCCTAAGCTGAAGCCCCCCACAGTCCCTTCCTCTTGCCAGGCCCTATCCTATGTAATAGGCGGCAACTTGGAGACTATCCCTTCCTATATATGTGACACACAAAATGCAGACTAGACACACAACAACAAAGGGAGGTCAGCTAGCCAGGGTTCGGTAACAGTCGAGCAATGCAGTGTCAAATCGAAGTCCAAAAGAATAGTCAATAGGAAAAGCCAAAGTCAAGATTAAGAATACAAGAAAAATAACAGCAAGAGAAAGCCAGCAAGCACGAGGCAATAACAGGCACCAGTGTGAATGTGAGCCAAGACTAAATAGGGGAGGATGAACCCGCCCTGGACCCGACAGGAAGGCAGGCTGTCAATCACAGGGACTGAGGCAGACAAGGGCAGAAGATGGGTGTGGTGCAAATTCAATTAAAGAACTAGAGCCATGTTCACACGGTGCAAACAAAAACTCTAAGCAAGGAACTAAACTGCACACACCTCCTGCACCGCCACATGTGAGCAGAGGGTGGCGCAGTGACCTGAACAGGCAGAGATGTTACACACGTGTATTTTGCCAAAATGAGCATGTGTTTACTCCGTGTGAATGGACCTTAAGAAGTAAATCGGTGGAATGTTGCATCAGATCAGTGCTGGCCACCCCAATCACCCAAACTAAACCCAATTCAGATGGTTTGGAATGAGAAGGAAACAGAGCCAATAAGAGCTGCACCTCTGGGAACTCTTTCAAGATTGTTGGAAAACCATTCCAGGTAAAAACCTCATGAAGCTGACTGAGAAAATGCCAAGAATGTGCAAAACTGTGTTCAAAGCAAATGAAGGCTACAAGAATCTGAAATACATATCCCATTCTGATTTGTTTAAAACTGATTTTTCTTCTTAATTCCATATGTTTCCTTCATAATTTTCATGTCTTCAACATGAATCTGCAATATTTTTGTGATCCATTGAAATATCATAAAAACTGATTAGAATGGATTGATTTCAATGGATTTTTAAAACCAAACGACATGTGTGTTTTTTTAGTATTTCTGATATGTATCTGCCTCATCACAGACGGAGACGAAAGGGAGTACAGAGACTTAAACCAGGATTTTGTGGAATGGTGTAAGTGGAACCACCTCAGGATTAATGCTGGGAAGACCAAGGAGATGGTGAAGTACCTGGGTGTGCTCCTCAAAAATAAGTTGTACTGGGCTGATCACCTGGATGTGCTGCACAGAAAGGGTCACAGCAGGTTCTACCTGCTCAGGAGGCTGAGGGCCTTTGGAGTCTAGGGGGCACTTCTTAGGGCCTTTCTCAACTCTGAGGTAGCATCAGCCATCTTCTTCGGATTAGCCTGCTGAGGAGTAGTATACCAGCCAGGGACAGAAATAGACTTGACAGGCTGGTTAGAAGGACCCCAAGGGGTCTTGGGGAGTCCCCTGGACCCAGTACAGGTGGTAGGTGACTGAACGATACTATCCATGGTGAGCTCCATGCTGGAGAACAAATCCCACCCCATGTATGAGACTGTGACAGCACTGGCCAGTATTTTCAGTGACCAACTGCTTCACCCCAAGTGTGAGAAGGAGCACTATCAGAAGTCCTTCCTCCCAACCCCGGTCAGGCTGTATAATCAACATCAAGCTAAGCAAAGATCACTCCGCACAGAGAACTAAATGATCCTGAAGTCCTTTTTTTTCTTTTTAGTTGCTATGACTCCTAATATCATTTCTATGCACTATTCTGAGCTTGTATGTTACAAACTATCTTTTTTTTTTCTTAAATGTAGATTGTGAGCCCCATATAGGGATCACAATGTGCATTTTTCCCCCCTATCAGTATGTCTTTGTAGAATGGAAAGAAATCCAAGCAAACACGGGGAGAACATACAAACTTCTTGCAGATGTCGTTCCTGGTGGGATTCAAACCCAGGACTCCAGTGCTGCAAAACTAACCACTGAGCCACAGTGTTGCTCCTGGTTACAAACTATCTATGTGCCAAATTTCATCCAAATCCGTTCAGCCGTTTTTGCGTGATTGACTAACAAACATTCACATTTATAATATTAGTAGGATTGATGGACCCCATTGATTATAATGGGTTCTCTCTTGTGTCTGTTGTTTTAAACTGAAAGCGTCAGACGAAAAAGCCATCCATGAAGACCTTTTTCATCTGCTGATTTCAGGCAGACATTTCAGACTATGGCCCAACTGTAAACCAAGCCTTAGTACCTACTGATTTCAATGGCTCGTGTGCTTAGAAACTGTCAGTACTTGAGTAACTGAAATCACTAAGTTGGCTAAAAAGGATTTACAGCTATACAGCCATTTCATACTGAAAATCAGTGGTGGGTTGAGATTATAGGTTTAGCACTATAGTCCTCTCACATGTATCTACACTATGACATAAGATAATGTCCTTTTGTCTGGAATTGCCCTTTAATAATTCTCACTTGTCATCATACCACTTTCATTTTTTGTGACTGTATTGTAGAGATATTGCATAATTTTACTAACTGGGGTTTTTTAAACAATCAAAAAACCTGTCTGATATCCATGTAACTAAGAATGCTAGTCATCCTTTTTGGTATATAAAGTGAGTTATTGGTGAATTCCTATTTTCCTATTATAATAATTATTGACCCTTTTGAAAGCTGAAAAAATTGTCTGTTTGGCAATCTGATTTGCCACCATCTGTGAAACTCATCAGTTGTCCCCAAACTAGCGTTTATTATGAACAAATGTATGACTGCTAGAAACATTGGCTTCCAGACAGATATTCAACCAACTGTTTGGAATGGGAAGATACTTATTTGCACTTGTGTCATAGCAGCCTAATGAATAGTACACAAAATACACGCACAGTCAAAATATGAAAAGTCAAAATACAAAAATGCTAAATAATATCATTTATCCTGGCTGTAAATTTTCCTGAGAGATTTGTTGGGTTTAGGTAGTGGTGGCAAGTAGCCTCAACCTGGTTTTGTTCCTGGCAGAGCAGTAGGCCATAGACTTCTCTATGGCTGTGGATGGGAAACACCAGCCATTCTTCAAGCGGGTAACCTTACGTGGCTACTCCACGTGTGGCTCTGTCCTTAGATTGATTTTGTTATATAGATGTTACCTGCTTTTTTTAGTTTATTTTTGATTTCTCTCCAGCTTCCAACTGAACCACAACTTTTTTTGGGATAAGTTGGCATTTTAAATGGCACAATTTAATGGCGGAATCATAGTGGGTAAAAGAAGATTCCCTGAATAATTTACATAAAATAAAACATAACCTTTAATGAATAAGATTAAAATTAGAGGGGATAGCAGACACACAGCTAGTAATTCGATAGAATCCATATCTTTCCTGAATGCCCTGGGATTACTTATGGGCTCAGGAATAGGGAAAGTTTAAAACTCACGTACGTAACAGAATATATCCCATTCCTACTATGAGGGTGGCTAACTGGTTACAGATAAGAATAATGTATAGCTCCCTGAGGGAATGTACTCTATCAACTCATAGCCAGTAAGAAGTATATAAACTTCATTCAAAAGATGTAAGATAAAAACACACACTGACCCTTATATAGCAAATGGGGAAAACTGGCCAGTATCCCATCAACAAGCCAATAACTACTGAAGATGGATACACATGGCCCTTGTACTCCGTGTGAACGAGCCCTAAGTAAGGCAAAATCATCAGGAGAAAATGAAAGATAAGATAAATGAGGAAAGGTGTGTTAAAAACCACAATACCTGGATTTTTGATGGTGGGCCCCAGTACTTGTAACATAGCCGACTGCAAGCAGCACTTTTCCTTCCGCATGTTTCATGTGGAAATCACATGGAACCTGTTATAGTCTATGAGGTCTGCGAGTTTCCTTAGGTAACTGCTTTTAATGCGTATAGGTTTCCATTCGGGGGCCGTCCCCAAGTGGACTCCCCGAACAGAAACCCGAGAGCAGATGTGAACTGGGCCTGAACTGGGTTTTGAATTAAATCCATCTATCTACAGTATTGGTTTGTAATACCGGTTAAATAAGTTTGCTTTAGAAAAACAAGACATATACAATTAAATACGTTTTATCGGTCAAGCAGAATATTTATTTTAAAGGGGCCTTATAAATGTTCAGGCGACAGGTACCTATTGTGTATGCCTAGCTTAACCCTATAAAATCTTTTTTTTTATCCATTGCTATAGTTGGGTGTGGGATTTGCAGTTTGTTGTTAAAGTAAATATTCCAGACCTCAGCACTGCCGTCTTTCTAACGTAATACATTTTTGACAAATTCTTCATATGTTGCCTATTAAGAATCTGTTCAAGTTAATGACCCTGATGTTATTTGCATTATACATAGCAAAGGAAGTTCAATCCCTTCAGTTTTTTCTTGAACTACTTTTTATACCTTGCTAAGAAAAGGTACATGGTTTCTACATTGCAAAAATTAGGATGTAACATATGCAACTCTGTGTTTCCTAAAGTACTTAGAACTGAGGAATTGCTGTATATGTTTAATGTTTACAGATACGGATGTCCTTCATAGGCCTCAGGGTGGGCCTAATGTTGATTTCCCTAGTGAGGTGTGAATTCATGGAAAGATGGACTGACTAAGAAGAAAAATATCTGAAAAATGTAAATGGCGAAAGAAGCCTGTAAGGTCATGTTCAGGGTATTTTGAACTGGAATTTGATGTGGAGGCCACCTCAGGTTCAGGTCCAAAATACGGGTAGCTGCGACTGGATGCCAGTGCAGTGCACCGGCATCCAGTCGCGGCACTCCGATCTGGATTAGGCCCAAATGAATGGGTTTAGTCGCGAGGAGGGAGTGTCTTCAGGCAGATTTGCAAGGCAAATCCGCCTGAAGAATGAGCATCTCGCTTCTTTTTTTCCGGGAGCCGTTTGTTCCGGCTCCCATTGATTTCAATGGGAGACGTTTTTTTGGTCAGGATTTTGAGGCGGAATCGGCCACAAATCCCATGTGAAATCAGCCTAAGGAAGCTGGAAATAGCATGAGGACTTGTGAACTTGAGGAAAATATGGGATATAGTTCATTTTAACCCAGGCTGAAATTCTTTGGAGATGTAGGATGAAAAATACTATGATAATGTTTTTGGTCCTGCTGCAACACATATAACATGAGATCACAAAGGACTGTCAGTCATATGCAGAATATAATTTTAGATATTCTTGTTCAGTTTATTGGTTGTAACTGGTCATTTAGTTCAATGTCTGGCGTTTATGTGTTCTTAGATTACACATGAAGAATAATGATAAAAACCATTCATCTTCGGCTAGTCATAAGGAGTAACAAGGAAATCTATTTAGTAACTTCTGGACTGGCGTAAGAAACAGCTGTATGATTGAGAGGAAAGACAGTTCTTGCCTCAGAAGGAGTGTTGCCACAAGCATTAGAACAAGTGACAAGGTGTCAGTGTCTCTACAACTTCAGCTGTTCCAACGGCTCACACACTCACACAGCTGGATATTCAGAAGAAGGGAATGAGCCTTGTTACTCATGGCTTTTTGACCAATGTACTTGAAACCCTGCCATAAACTCTCTGCTTCAGTTGAAGCACCTGCTTCATAGACATGTTATGTGCCACTCCCTTATTCTGTCACATCTGTTGCTTTTATTTAATTGATATTAATTTTTAATGTTTATATATACATTATATATAAATGGGACATGCCTATAAATTACTATTAATATTTTTGTATGAAAATGAACGTTAGCTATTGCAACATTGTACTATTTCTAAAGTAATGCAAATTACATTATTATATTATATACTGCCTGCCATCTGTCCAGGATATCTATGGATCTATGCTTTGGATATCAAACAACGTTTATTTGCAACTCCTGTAGTAGTCTCATAATGTAGAGACCATGAAGACCTTGTCCACAATGTAGAATGCAATATATATATTTTATAATGTTTTTCAGTATTGCTTTTTAAAAGGCATTTATTATAACACAGACATTCCCTTAAAGGGCATGAGCATATGAAGTGAATTTTTAGAAGAAATTAATGGGGTAATGTTAGGGAATTGCTAGGACAGCAATTCACCAGTAGCTGCTGGAAACCCTGGGAAGAGGCACAAGAGACAGTGAGCCCTAAGCTGAAACCCCCACTGCCCCTTCCTGCTTGCCTGGTCCCATCCTACGCAATAGGTGGCAACTAGGAGACGATCCCTTCCTACATACTTGACACACAAAACGCCAGACAATTCAAACAACAACAAAGGGAGGTCAGCTAGCCAGGGTTCGGTAACAGTCGAGCAATGCAGTGCCAAAACAAAATCCAAGAGAATAGTCAATAGGAAAAGCAAGAGGTCAGGATTAAGAATACAAGTAATAATAGCAAGAGAAACGCCAGCAAGCACGAGGCAATATCAAGCACCAGTGTGAATGTGAGCCAAGCATAAATAGGAAAGATGAACCCGCCCTGGAGCTGATAGGAAGGCAGGCTGTCAATCACAGAGCAAGACTAAATTTAACCATTAGAGGAGCAGAGGGAAATGAAGGTGAAAGCAGATGGGTGTGGTGGAAAATCAATTACCAAACTAGAGCCGTGTTCACACAGTGTAACCAAAAACTCTAACGCTGGGTTCACACTAGCGCCCGAACTCCGTTTTCAGGTTTCTGTCTTCTGCATGCGACATAAAGATATTTTTTTTATAAAATACACTTTTTTTTCCTGTTAATAGACAGTATACTACAGTGAAGCCACCGTAGACAGACACATTGATTGCCGCAGTCATATATTCAGCAGTTTGAAGCATATGCACAGTATTGAGTACACTGTTTATTGGATGTCAATATACCTTTAAAGTAGAAAACTAATTAAAGATTTTGCAGTAAATTACTGTGATGTAGAAAGAAGTAAATACAGCTCAGCTTATTTCTTTGCTTAGATTAAATATTATATCACCATTTCTTAATGATTGGTTTTCAAGCATAGGACATTATACTTCTGGATCAAATGTTCGCTCAGGAACAGGAATGAACTGAACTGAAAAGCAAAAGATAATAAGAACAAAAAGTAGTTGAATTCACCCACATTGTATTTCAGTAATAAATAAGCTGCAACTCACCTCCTGTTTACTTTAATGACGTGATTGTATAACATTAAATGGGCTAATTTGTACTAATGTGGGAGTGGGCCGCTCTGATTATAGCTTTCTATGAGCTCAAGCTGACAAAGGGAGCTCATTTTCCCAACATTAGCTGCTGGCAAGGGCTACTAGCTATGTATACTACATCTCCGGCCACTGTGCTGTGTAATAACTAACCTGCTTTTACCTCTGTTGTCAGTGGGTTAGGTTTTGTCTAGAAATGACAAAACTTCATTAGGATGAAGCCTCATGTTGTGAAAACGCTGCGTTTTACAGTCACTGCAAAGTGGATGGGATAAACCAGAATCGCAGAAAAAAATAACAGAAAAGCTGCGTTTTCAGAAACGCCTGTGTTTTTGGTTTCAAGATTATATAAATATATATACTGGTGATATTGAAAATGGATCCAGACCTCTTAATAGCAATCATAGAATTAGGGAGCTTTCACATGGGGCAGAATGGCTCTGAATCTGGCGCGACTCCACGCGGAATTCACGTGGTGTCTGTGCGAATTCCGTGAAATCAATGGGAGCCGGTCAGGTCCTTTTTCCAGGAGCCGGTTTGTTCTGGCTTCTGGAAAAAGAAGCAAAATGTTCATTCTTCAGGCTGATTCGCCTCACGATTCAGCCTGAAGACACTCCCGTCTCCCGACTAGGCCCATTCATTGGGCTTAATCCAGAGCGGAGTGCGCAACTGGATGCCAGTGCAGTACACCGGCATTCAGTCGTAGCTACCCATATTTTGAACCGGAACCTGAGGCGGCCTCCGGTCCAAAATACTCTATCTGAACTTACCCTAACATTAAAATATTTATTTGTAAACATTTGTGATTTCATAATTTACTTCTCCAAATATACTTCTTTTTCTTAATGGAATGTGGTTTTCAACCACCATAATTCTATGCCCTAGATTATTTCATTTATTATTTTCTTATTTTTATGGTATAGTGTGTAGTGCACGTTACACTACTCCCCTGTTCACCTTGCTTAAGCTGCTTGCACACAACCATGTGCTAACCGGCTGCTGTTAATCAATTCCACAGGCGGCGCTGTCTTCCATGTGCTACCCGCGCATCGGCCATGCTTCCACTGCCTCTTTCATTCAATGAGTAGGATCCACGGAAGCAGGGCTGCAAAACTGAACTGGAATAAGACCTGTCCCATATTTTGTGGCCCGGACTGTTGGCCTGCACACATGACCGTGCAAGGCTAAGGCCCCACATGGTGGCAATGTATCATGGCTTTTCCTGCAGTGCTTTAGACAAAAAGTTTGTAAAGGCTTCCTTTTTTTTCCAGTTTGTGGTGCTGAAAAACTGCATCAAAATCTGTCACTACCAAAGACTGTGAATCTCAAGAAACAAAAAGAAAAAACACGACACCGAGTAATACCATAGTATTGATCTGTCAAGGAGCAAAGAGAGCAAATCTATTAGTTTTGTGAATGTGACCAGTTGGCCTCTCGCCTTGGGTTATTGTGAATGAGCCACAACAACAAAATCGCATGTGGATCCAGCTCAAGGTTAGAGTGGCAGCGGTTGTCACTAAGAACACCGAAAATCAGGCAATGGCAGGTCTGCAAGTAGCTACAACAGCCCAAATAGTGAACCACGCTCACTGGTCCAAAGCAAGGCACAACAGTGGAACTCTTTATTGATATTACAGTACAACGCTTTTTGGGCTCAAAGGGCCCTTTCTCAAGTGCAAACACTACCAAACCCAAACAAATAGACATATCCTGGGTTACACGTATGAAACTATAATTGCTAAATAAAACCATGAATAAATACATACATAAAAAGAGTGGTTAAAAAAGGCTTCTAAAGGGGCTTCCCTAATACATTAGAAATGGAAAATAAAAGATATACCAAACAACAACAATACAACTGTCAAAAATAGAATTTCAAAAGCAGCATGACATAAAAGTAGAAGGAAATGTCCCCCCGTCACGTTTTTGGAAATCGCACCTTGTCCATTATACCGAACCTGTGGGTTCCCAGTAGGTATAATTGAAACAAAAAGTCCACCGAGGAAAACTCTGTGGACTTTCTGTGAAAAGCTCTATGAGAAAAACTGCAATATGTGTCCGCCATGGTTTTTCCCGCAACACTTTTTTGCAGAACCCTACAGCTTGGGGCCTTAGCCTTGAGCATTATTCACACATCAGTGTTGTGGCAATTGATTTACACCTAGGAGCAGGCACTACACAGAGAAAAGCAATAGACCTGTATAATGGAAAGAATTTCACCTATTCTGTTTTTTACCTACTTCTAGTTTTGTCACAATCACTGATGCAAATTTCTGTCCAAAACACTGACCTGTGAATAACAATGTGTAATCCCAGCAGCCCAACCTTAATGTTTAGGTAAGAATATAATCATCATTATAATCATATTTTCTTTGTTTATCATGCTGTGCCCCTGAAGTTTGTAGTAATATAAGTAAGTGGATGTGGATTCTGAGACAGAGGATTCCTTTTGACAGACGTGTGAATACCTGGTAGTATAATAGGTGGCAGCTGGCTGGGAACAGAAGGGACTGTCCTGCATCAGTGAACAAGTTTGGTTAGAAGCTATGAATGCTCAAAGAAAGCACTCGGAACAGAATAGAAACACTGGACTGTGTTATTATACCTTTTGACCAATTTTTACATATTTTTAGACAAAAGTGAGGAACGGAGATAAGTGTAGTTCTTTATCTTCAGGGAAACACGGAGAAGGTGTGAAAAGGAACAATGTAGGTACTAGAGATCAGGAACATCTCAAGATTTGTGTCGTTTCAGGTTCCGGTAGTTCAGGAACAAGATTCATTTTGGGTAAAACAAGTTCCGTATGAACCACACCTTAAATTAGCTTGAGGCTAAGGATCCATTCACATGGAGGAAAATGGCGCTTTATTTGGTGCTGAATTTTCTACACTAAAAAAAGCCTCCCATTGATTTCAATGGGTTCCGCTAGATTTTTTTTTCCAGTAGCAGAACCCATTGAAGTCAAAGGGAGGCTTTTTTTCCGCTCAGAATCCACACCCAAAAACTCAGTGTGCATTGACCCTAAGTGTTTCCATTGGTATAATTGACATACTGTGATTTCCAAAATGCAAAGGTTGTAGGTATACCACTGTAGGTATATTTCTGCAATGTGTGTATGGGATTAACTATAATAAAAAATGAGCAAACTCAAATGTTTGACACATGGATGCAATATGTGTTTTATCCATGAAAACCCCCCAAAAACCAGACATAACACTGTAGATTAAAACATATGTGGGCACGGACTTACATATTGTTGGTTCTAATATTCTGTCAATTAAATCAGCTCAATATTAGACACAAGTTATTGCTTATTGTTATGGACAGCAAGGTGGTTCAGTGGTTAGCGATTAGTGGTTTGCCTCTCTGAAGTCTTAGGGCCCCTTCACACGGAGTAAACGCTTGTGTATTTTGGCAAAATACACGTGTAAAAATAAGACTCCCATTGACTTCAATGACATTTTACACGTGTATTTTGACGTGTTTTTTTTTACACGTGTTAAAATAAATGCCACGTAACTGCCATTGGCAGTGGCGTAACTAGAAATGGAGGGGCCCTGTGGCGAACTTTTGACATGGGCCCCCCCCCAACCAACACCGACATCGAAGACCTCGACCGGCCCCCTCCTCCGCACTCTATTATGCCCTATAGTGGCCCCTGCACACAGTATTATGTCCCTTAGTGGCCCCTGCACACAGTATTATGTCCCTTAGTGGCCCCTGCACACAGTATTATGCCCCATAGTGGCCCCTGCACACAGTATTATGTCCCTTAGTGGCCCCTGCACACAGTATTATGTCCCTTACTGGCCCCTGCACACAGTATTATGTCCCTTACTGGCCCCTGCACACAGTATTATACCCCATAGTGGCCCCTGCACACAGTATTATGTCCCTTACTGGCCCCTGCACACAGTATTTTGTCCCTTACTGGCCCCTGCACACAGTATCATCCCCAATAGTGTCCCCTGCACACAGTGTTATACCCCATAGTGACCCCTAAACAATTATTATACTCTGGGGTCTTTTCAGACCCCAGAGTATAATAATCGGAGACCCGGGGGAATAAAAACATAAAAAATTACTGTTTCTTACTTGTCTCCGGCTCCCACGCTGTCTTCTCCGCTCCCGTTCTTCTGAAATGACATCAGACATCACATGACCCAGGATGCAGGCCAGGTTCATGTCACGTCAGAAACATCAGAAAGGAGGCCTGGCAGGATCGTGGAGAGGTAAGTAACAGTGTTTTTTTTTATGTTTATTACCTCTCCCGGTCCGCCAATCATTATACTCGGGGGTCTGCAAAGACCCCCGAGTATAATGATAGTATTTGTGGGTCCCGTGGTGTCACTTACCAATCCCGGCCCAGCCAGGAAAGTGAATAGGGCCCGTAACAGCCTATTAAAAAAAAAAAAAAACACGCAGCGGTAGTGGCTGTCACCGGGCCCCCTAATGGCCCGGGCCCTGTGGCAGCTGCCTCCGCTGCCTCTACGGTAGTTACGCCCCTGATGAGGGGTTTATATATTTTTAACATGTTTCTGTGGCTATTCTCCCATACTCAAAAGACATACGGATAGGGACGCCCTATATGGGAAAGTGAATGTTTGTAAAGCACTGCAGAATATGTTGGGACTATACAAGCAAAATAAATATACAAATAATTACATAATGTTATCAATATACAAAATATTCTTGAATCTTTTTTTCACAAAACATAAGTGAAGTTAGAATTTTTAAAATTAATATATCCTGTTACTGAGACACTTAAATGGTAAATCTTGTAGACAATAAGGCCCATATCAATATCTCCAAGGAAAAGCAATTACCTATATGTGAGCAGATGGAGAGACTGTAATATAATACTGGAGGGCTGGGTCTGCAGTAGTAGAAAATTCCACTAAAGATGGACATGACAAATATGACGATCAAAACCATCTGACCACTAGCTGTACAGTGCTCATGTTCTTATGTCCAAGAGACCTATTCAGAATTCTTTTTGATGTGTTGGGTTATTCATGTTAAAATCTTAGGTTTATGGCATGAATTAATTTGCCGGTACATTGCACTGTCTAACAGGACATGCTTTTCACATGTTTTCAGATAAAACTCTTGCCATTGGTATGATTGAACCAAATGATATGTCTGTATGTGAGTAAATATTGCAGAGGTTTATTAGAACTTGTTTAGATCACTTCTGAACACCTTAAGGTGACTATATATATTATATTAATATTCACTGAACCCACTGCTTAAGGTCCCGTTCACATGGAGTAAACGTGCGTGTATTTTGGCAAATACACGTGTAAAAAATACACGCGCGTTTACTCCATGTGAACAGGCTGTACCAGCAATATGCATGATGGGGGTGTTGGACTTCCTTCAACGACAGATGTCATGGGAAACAAAGATCAAGATATTGGATTTTAACATCTCCAAGACATTTTTCCAGATGGAGTTAAGCCTCCGCTGGAGGCTTTCTCCCCTCTCCCCTTTCAGAACACATGTACATTAGGCTGTGCTAAATGTGTATGAGGGTTTTGAAGGGATATCAGCCAACCAAATAGCCTTTAGGGCTGCACCAATCTAAAGTGTATAGCCAGTCTTATATTAATTACCTTTGTTAGCAAATTTAATGCAGAGCCATCTTCTCAGTAGCTCTACGCAATTACAGCATGTCTGATCATTGCTGGAGTAAGGGGCACATGAGAGTAGCTGCTTGCCTAAGGAGCTGTCTCATAACAAAGACTGGGGAGCACAATTGGAATTTTCCAATTTGTCAAAGCGAGTGAAGGTCTGTAATTGTTTAGGTGGTCTATATTTAGGGATTCTGGTATGGGATCTGTGGTCTGTATTTAGGTAATATGGAATCTGTGTATTTTGGTGGTCTATTTTTGGGAGATCTGATCTGTCTGTACTTATTTAGTTCCAGTCTGGAGTCCATATTTGTTTAGGGGGTCTGTTTTGGCTCCTAGTCTGGAGTTTACAATAAGAAGGTCTGGTTTTATATCTGTTTCAGGGTCTGCTATCAGTGTGCATTGTGGGTGCCATTGTATTGTATTCTGTAGTCATTTTTGGGTTTATATATGCAGGAATATCAACCTAGGAGAGGTACTGTGTGCATTTCGACTGCACCTTCTTCAGGGGTTGAAATGCTTATTGGGAATGGTTTCAAGCCTGTTCAGAGGAATCCTTTTCATTCTATAGGTATGTCTTCCTATTAACTGCGGTTTCACTTATACCGCATAAGTGCTCTTTTATGTAGAGACATTTGTTTGGGAACATACACTCACCGGCCACTTTTTTAGGTACACCATGCTAGTAACGGGTTGAACCCCCTTTTGCCTTCAGAACTGCCTCAATTCTTCGTGGCATAGATACAACAAGGTGCTGGAAGCATTCCTCAGAGATTTTGGTCCATATTGACATGATGGCATCACACAGTTGCCGCAGATTTGTCGGCTGCACATCCATGATGCGAATCTCCCGTTCGACCACATCCCAAAGATGCTCTATTGGATTGAGATCTGTGACTGTGGAGGCCATTGGAGTACAGTGAACTCATTGTCATGTTCAAGAAACCAGTCTGAGATGATTCCAGCTTTATGACATGGCGCATTATCCTGCTGAAAGTAGCCATCAGATGTTGGGTACATTGTGGTCATAAAGGGATGGACATGGTCAGCAACAATACTCAGGTAGGCTTTGGCGTTGCAACGATGCTCAATTGGTACCAAGGGGCCCAAAGAGTGCCAAGAAAATATTCCCCACACCATGACACCACCACCAGCCTGAACCGTTCATACAAGGCAGGATGGATCCATGCTTTCATGTTGTTGACGCCAAATTCTGACGCTACCATCCGAATGTCGCAGCAGAAATCGAGACTCATCAGACCAGGCAACGTTTTTCCAATCTTCAATTGTCCAATTTCGATGAGCTTGTGCAAATTGTAGCCTCAGTTTCCTGTTCTTAGCTGAAAGGAGTGGCACCTGGTGTGGTCTTCTGCTGCTGTAGCCCATCTGCCTCAAAGTTCGACATACTGTGCGTTCAGAAATGCTCTTCTGGCTACCTTGGTTGTAACGGGTGGCTATTTGAGTCACTGTTGCCTTTCTATCAGCTCGAACCAGTCTGGCCATTCTCCTCTGACCTCTGGCATCAACAACGCATTTCCGCCCACAGAACTGCCGCTCACTGGATGTTTTTTCTTTTTCGGACCATTCTCTGTAAACTCTAGAGATGGTTATGCGTGAAAATCCCAGTAGATCAGCAGTTTCTGAAATACTCAGACCAGCCCTTCTGGCACCAACAACCATGCCACGTTCAAAGGCACTCAAATCACCTTTCTTCCCCATACTGATGCTCGGTTTGAACTGCAGGAGATTGTCTTGACCATGTCTACATGCCTAAATGCACTGAGTTGCCGCCATGTGATTGGCTGATTAGAAATTAAGTGTTAACGAGCAGTTGGACAGGTGTACCTAATAAAGTGGCCGGTGAGTGTATAGTTGTTTCCCTGTTACTCTTTTGGTGGGGCAACATGCTCATCTAGAGAGTAAATACTATAGCAACTTTGCATATATTTTGTATAATTCATGAGAAAACGCGGTTATTTTTGTAGGTTATTGTGTCAAGGGTCCGTAGTTGTGAAATAATAGCACTGAGCATTTATTGTATTTGAGCTGATTTGTTCACAGTAAACAGATACTTTTTCTGCCATTTTACTGACCTCTCGTTCACATCTGTGTTTGGTAATCCGTTCGGGGAGTCCGAATGGGAACCCCCTCAACGGACGTTCGAACGCTTTGGCAAGCAGTATGCAGTGAAAGCACACGATCCCATAGACTATAATGGAGTCCGTGTGTTTACTGCGCATTGCCCACACGAATCATGCAGACATGAAAGTAGATCATGAAGTACTTTGCTGCCCACATGTTCCGTGTGGACACCGCGCAGAGAGCACACAGACCCCATTATAGTTTATGGGGGTCTGTGTGCTTTCACTGCACACTGCTTGGCAATGCGTTTGGTATTCCATTCGGGTGGTCCCCATGCAGACTCCCCGAACAGATTACCAAACGCAGATGTGAACGAGGGGTGAGATCTCTGGATTTGATAGCACTGTGTATCTACACTATGGTATGTTATATTATAGTGTGTTAGGAAGGTACATAATGGTGAGTTCATCATCAATTCAGTATTTAGTAGCATTTAGAGATGAGCGAACGGCGTTCAATCGAATAGCTATTCGATCGAATATCAGGCTGTTCGAGATATTCAATTCCAATCGAATAACACGCTGCAAACGCAGTAAAAATTTGTTTCTCCTCCCACCTTCCCTGTCGCTTTTTTTACACCAATAAGGGCCCCTTCACACGGCGTAAGCATTCGGCTCATTACGAGCCGTACACGCGAGCGCTTCTAAACACATCCCATTCACTTCAATGGGAAGTGTTTAGAAGCGCTCGCGTGTACGGCTCGGAATGAGCCGAGCGCTTACGCCGTGTGAAGGGGCCCTAACTGTGCAGGGGAGGTGGGATAGGAAGTAGGCATTAAAAAAAAAATCGGAAAAAGTAATTGGCTGGCTAAATCACGTGACCTCCACTTTATACGAATAGTGGATTTTAGATTCGGTTCATATGAGACTGTGAACTAGACAGGGATAGATGTACTGGCAAGGTTAGCTAGGGATTAGCTTTATTTAGGTAGGAATCTTACTCAAACAGCTCTTTGAGGCTCTATATACCTTGACTTCCAAGTGCTGCGACCTTGCCAGCACGAGATAAATGCAAGAGTACGGTCAATACATTCCTATGGGAAAAAGTCAGTTCCCGCATACCGCAAGCTGCCAGCGATCCCGACTAGCATATGGTGCGCTGTCACGATCTGTTTGCATTGAACTTACTCTAGCATTTAGCTCAGGCTGGCAAGGTCTCATCACTTTCAAACTTCACTTGCAAGCACATCTTGTGGCAGCCCATTATTTGCTAGTCGGGATCCCTGGCAGCTTGCGTTATATGGGAGCTGACTTTTTCTCATAGGAATGCATTGACCAGCGTTGATTGGCCGAATGTACAGCATTCAGCCAATTAATGCTGTTTCTGCCGGAAGCTTGTCTATGAGGAGGCAGAGTCTAAGATCGGTCCATAGCAGTCTCCATTGTGGTCCGATCTCAGGTGTAGCAGAGTTGAGCGCACAGCTCTGCTACATCTCAGGTGTAGCAGAGTTGAGCGCACAGCTCTGCTACATCTCAGGTGTAGCAGAGTTGAGCGCACAGCTCTGCTACATCTCAGGTGTAGCAGAGTTGAGAGCACAGCTCTGTTACATCTCAGGTGTAGCAGAGTTGAACGCACAGCTCTGCTACATCTCAGGTGTAGCAGAGTTGAGCGCACAGCTCTGCTACATCTCATGTGTAGCAGAGTTGAGCGCACAGCTCTGCTACATCTCTGCTGTGCGCTCAACTCTGCTATACCTGAGATCGGACCACAATGGAGACTGCTGTGGACCGATCTTAGACTCCGCCTCCTCACAGACAAGCCTCCGGCAGAACCAGCGTTGATTGGCCGAATGCTGTACACTGTATAGCATTCAGCCAATCAATGCTGGTCATTGCATTCCTATGGGAAAAAGTCAGCTCCCGCATTATTAGTGGCATAATACAGGGACTTGGGCATGTTAGGTGCCCCCAGGCATGCTTTCCCTGCTGTCCCAGTTGCATTCCAGAGGTGTTGTCATCATTTGCTGAGGTGTCATAGTGGACTTGGTGACCCTCCTGAGTTGAATAGTGGTTTCCCCTTAAACGAAGCTTTTTTCCCCATAGACTATAATGGGATTCAATATTCATTCGAATAGTCGAATATTGAGGGGCTATTCGAATTGAATATCGAATATTTCACTGTTCGCTCATCTCTAGTAGTATTGCCATAACATTTATTGTCTTGTGACTATATTTGGATTCCCCTGAAAGGGTTTGACACTCATTTGTAGTTTTTGTCTTATCCTACTTTTTATATTAGCATTTTTATACAATTTATACTTAATAAAATTCTGTTTTCTGATACTTTCCAAGTATTTTGAGCGCATTGACTCTTTTTTGTTTTGATGTTTGTTGTTAATATCAAGCCCCAGATTGCTAATGGTCAGATAAAATAAACATTTGCGCTATTTTTGTCATTTAGTGATCCCAATAAATATTGTATTCATTTTATTGTATACAGCGCCGCACCTCCCATGAGGCGACCTGAAGCAACCGCTTCAGGCGGCGCTATGTCAGGGCCCCAGGGAGGGCGGCATTTTTGATTACCTAAGCCAGTCCAGGACAAGCTGTCCTGGACTGGCTTAGCACCGAGCGGTGGATTGGGGAGGCCACTGAAGCAGCGCTGCTCCAGCAGCCTCCCCTCACGCTCAGGCAGAGAGCAGGTCCTCTCCGTGCCTGCTCTCTGCCTGTGAACGTCGCTAAGCCACGCCCCTTCGCTTAGCCACGCCCCCTCCTCTTGGGGGGGGGGGGGGCGACGGCTTTCTGTCGTTCGCCTCGGGCGGCGAAAGGGGCAGGTTCACCCCTGATTGTATAGGTCATAATAGTTATAGTGATACCAAGTATGATACTATGTTTCGTGATGGTCAGAGAAATCAGAGTCTGTGGTTCTCTTAGGATGCCCACCTCTCAAGTATAAGGACCTGGGACAGACGTAACGAAAAATTTAATAAAGTACATTTTTAAATAGATGGGGATCCCTCAGCAAAGTCTTCATTATTATTACTGCGCTTAGATGATGTCACAGTACATTGAATAATGTAGAGACTGACCAGGTGAGAGGTGGTCAGAAAACCCTTTAAGTAACAGAGATACATAAGTCAAAGCATGAATATGAATATTCTTCTGTTAGAAAAGTAGACAAACACTATGGAAGAAAGACTCTGTCATTTTTAATTTTTTTTTTTTTTTTTTTACAATAGTGTGAATGGGGACAGATTTTGAGGGTTCTCTGTCTACATCAGTTACTCTGTCGCCATTTAAGTCCCTAGCTCTATAATAATCGTAGTGTGGACATACCCTATGTGTCCCTTGTAGTTCTTCAGTGTATGAAATTAGAACATATAGCGCCAACATGATATAAAGAAGACCTATATGGGCACCCGATATGCTTGACATGTCAAAGTTGAACTGGCCAGGGAGAAGCGAAGGAAAGCCACCGTGCCGACACTTCTCCACTTCTCCTTTAAGGCTATGCTCTCTCTGAAACACTGCAATATTCACAGTAAAACATAATAGTATTTCATGTTGCCCATGGTTAGGACCTCATCAATCTGCTGCCAGGTTCTCTTGAACTTCTCCACTCCCAATGACAATTATTTTCAATTGAATGTATGGCAAGTGATGACATTTCCAGATCTGTCTTGGGCACCAAAATGCCTTGTCCCAGCTCTGTGTATGAAACCTGGTAAACATAGACTTATATGTTAGCGGTACATAATTATGTTTATAAATTAATTTTATCAATAGATAGAGTAATTGAGTCAGTTGAAAATTAATTAATTGTAAAAAAAAATCGTGTCATCAGATAAAATAAAATCTGGCTTTCAGTCTTGTATGGTTTTAACTCATACTTCTGTTCCATTGTATGAATAGAAGAATGGACTAAACAGAATCTATAGTGGAGTCCGTTAGATATCCATTGTTTTGTCTTCATTCTGCCAGACAAAAAAAAATCTTTATTGCAGGAATTTTTCATCTGTGATTTTAGACTGACTCGGAGCAGATGTGAACATAGCCTAAGGCTGGCCAACCAAAGTATCAATATCTACTGAGATGATTTCCCAACATGTTATGTTACATTTAAATCAATTAAAGCTAATGTTAAATTCTTTATAAAAAATTTTATCATTAAGTTGATATTCAAGGAGTAGAAAACACTCCAGATAATTCTAATCATACATGATCATTAGTTCATGTTGGGTTGTACATAACTGAAATATATCGGTTATTATTCATAGCTCTGATGATCACATGTAGTGGCCGACCACAAAAATGTGAAAATTCACATGAAAGTCTGAAAACAGAGCGGAGTCATGTCTGTATAGGCAAGGGTCGAAGCCCAGAGTTTGACAGGAAGCAGAATCAAAGTCATGAGATGTCAATGATGAAAACCAGAGGATGAAACCAAAAGCTGATAGCAGGAAATATGAGCAAAACCAGCTGACAAAGGGGAACTAGGAATTGTAGTAGGAACTGCAGGAAAGGTCAGAACTAGTTCAGATGAGATGCCAAGGGACCTTTGAAGTGCTAAACCCAGGGCATAGATCGCCTGCGCATATCACGATTACCCACCAAATGATAATATCTGATTACATTTGTTTCAGGGTTATGTGATGTAACTGGATACTGCACTGGAGAAAGCCAGGAAGCATGTCTTATCCCAAAGACTTTATCAGGTGACTGAGGATAGGAACGTAACCACACGTGTCAACAATTTCCAAGCAGGGTGTCTTCTGCCTGAAAGCAACAATGCCAGATCAATTGGGGGCAAGCAATAGCAATAGGCTGAAAAGATCCAGCTACAAAAATAGCTTAGTTGCTTTCTTATTATTCCAAGATCAGTTGAGTATAGATGTGTGATAGTGCTCACAGAAAAGAAATAGAAAATGGACAGATAAGATGACTGACAGTCATGTAATGTTTAAGAGATCAGAGACATGGTGACCAGGCAATGCATAATAAGAGGACATTGATGACTGTTGTGATTATAATTAGAGATGAGCGAACACTAAAATGTTCGAGGTTCGAAATTCGATTCGAACAGCCGCTCACTGTTCGAGTGTTCGAATGGGTTTCGAACCCCATTATAGTCTATGGGGAACATAAACTCGTTAAGGGGAAACCCAAATTCGTGTCTGGAGGGTCACCAAGTCCACTATGACACCCCAGGAAATGATACCAACACCCTGGAATGACACTGGGACAGCAGGGGAAGCATGTCTGGGGGCATAAAAGTCACTTTATTTCATGGAAATCCCTGTCAGTTTGCGATTTTCGCAAGCTAACTTTTCCCCATAGAAATGCATTGGCCAGTGCTGATTGGCCAGAGTACGGAACTCGACCAATCAGCGCTGGCTCTGCTGGAGGAGGCGGAGTCTAAGATCGCTCCACACCAGTCTCCATTCAGGTCCGACCTTAGACTCCGCCTCCTCCGGCAGAGCCAGCGCTGATTGGCCGAAGGCTGGCCAATGCATTCCTATGCGAATGCAGAGACTTAGCAGTGCTGAGTCAGTTTTGCTCAACTACACATCTGATGCACACTCGGCACTGCTACATCAGATGTAGCAATCTGATGTAGCAGAGCCGAGGGTGCACTAGAACCCCTGTGCAAACTCAGTTCACGCTAATAGAATGCATTGGCCAGCACTGATTGGCCAATGCATTCTATTAGCCCGATGAAGTAGAGCTGAATTGTGTGTGTTAAGCACACACATTCAGCACTGCTTCATCACGCCAATACAATGCATTAGCCAGTGCTGATTGGCCAGAGTACGGAATTCGGCCAATCAGCGCTGGCTCTGCTGGAGGAGGCGGAGTCTAAGGTCGGACCTGAATGGAGACTGGTGTGGAGCGATCTTAGACTCCGCCTCCTCCAGCAGAGCCAGCGCTGATTGGCCGAATTCCGTACTCTGGCCAATCAGCGCTGGCCAATGCATTCTATTAGCCCGATGAAGTAGAGCTGAATTGTGTGTGTTAAGCACACACATTCAGCACTGCTTCATCACGCCAATACAATGCATTAGCCAGTGCTGATTGGCCAGAGTACGGAATTCGGCCAATCAGCGCTGGCTCTGCTGGAGGAGGCGGAGTCTAAGGTCGGACCTGAATGGAGACTGGTGTGGAGCGATCTTAGACTCCGCCTCCTCCAGCAGAGCCAGCGCTGATTGGCCGAATTTCGTACTCTGGCCAATCAGCGCTGGCCAATGCATTCTATTAGCCCGATGAAGTAGAGCTGAATGTGTGTGCTAAGCACACACATTCAGCACTGCTTCATCACGCCAATACAATGCATTAGCCAGTGCTGATTGGCCAGAGTACGGAATTCGGCCAATCAGCGCTGGCTCTGCTGGAGGAGGCGGAGTCTAAGGTCGGACCTGAATGGAGACTGGTGTGGAGCGATCTTAGACTCCGCCTCCTCCAGCAGAGCCAGCGCTGATTGGCCGAATTCCGTACTCTGGCCAATCAGCGCTGGCCAATGCATTCTATTAGCCCAATGAAGTAGAGCTGAATGTGTGTGCTAAGCACACACATTCAGCACTGCTTCATCACGCCAATACAATGCATTAGCCAGTGCTGATTGGCCAGAGTACGGAATTCGGCCAATCAGCGCTGGCTCTGCTGGAGGAGGCGGAGTCTAAGTTCGGACCTGAATGGAGACTGGTGTGGAGCGATCTTAGACTCCGCCTCCTCCAGCAGAGCCAGCGCTGATTGGCCGAATTCCGTACTCTGGCCAATCAGCACTGGCCAATGCATTCTATTAGCCCGATGAAGTAGAGCTGAATGTGTGTGCTAAGCACACACATTCAGCACTGCTTCATCACGCCAATACAATGCATTAGCCAGTGCTGATTGGCCAGAGTACGGAATTCGGCCAATCAGCGCTGGCTCTGCTGGAGGAGGCGGAGTCTAAGGTCGGACCTGAATGGAGACTGGTGTGGAGCGATCTTAGACTCCGCCTCCTCCAGCAGAGCCAGCGCTGATTGGCCGAATTCCGTACTCTGGCCAATCAGCGCTGGCCAATGCATTCTATTAGCCCGATGAAGTAGAGCTGAATGTGTGTGCTAAGCACACACATTCAGCACTGCTTCATCACGCCAATACAATGCATTAGCCAGTGCTGATTGGCCAGAGTACGGAATTCGGCCAATCAGCGCTGGCTCTGCTGGAGGAGGCGGAGTCTAAGGTCGGACCTGAATGGAGACTGGTGTGGAGCGATCTTAGACTCCGCCTCCTCCAGCAGAGCCAGCGCTGATTGGCCGAATTCCGTACTCTGGCCAATCAGCGCTGGCCAATGCATTCTATTAGCCCGATGAAGTAGAGCTGAATGTGTGTGCTTAGCACACACATTCAGCTCTACTTCATCGGGCTAATAGAATGCATTGGCCAATCAGCGCTGGCCAATGCATTCTATTAGCTTGATGAAGCAGAGTGTGCACAAGGGTTCAAGCGCACCCTCGGCTCTGATGTAGCAGAGCCGAGGGTGCACAAGGGTTCAAGTGCACCCTCGGCTCTCCTACATCAGAGCCGAGGGTGCGCTTGAACCCTTGTGCAGCCTCAGCTCTGCTACATCAGAGCCGAGGGTGCGCTTGAACCCTTGTGCACACTCTGCTTCATCAAGCTAATAGAATGCATTGGCCAGCACTGATTGGCCAGAGTACGGAATTCGGCCAATCAGCGCTGGCCAATGCATCCCTATGGGAAAAAGTTTATCTCACAAAAATCACAATTACACACCCGATAGAGCCCCAAAAAGTTATTTTTAATAACATTCCCCCCTAAATAAAGGTTATCCCTAGCTATCCCTGCCTGTACAGCTATCCCTGTCTCATAGTCACAAAGTTCACATTCTCATATGACCCGGATTTGAAATCCACTATTCGTCTAAAATGGAGGTCACCTGATTTCGGCAGCCAATGACTTTTTCCAATTTTTTTCAATGCCCCCAGTGTCGTAGTTCCTGTCCCACCTCCCCTGCGCTGTTATTGGTGCAAAAAAGGCGCCAGGGAAGGTGGGAGGGGAATCGAATTTTGGCGCACTTTACCACGCGGTGTTCGATTCGATTCGAACATGGCGAACACCCTGATATCCGATCGAACATGTGTTCGATAGAACACTGTTCGCTCATCTCTAATTATAATGTATCTAGGAGAATATTAGTATTAGTTTGGGGCCTGACTCCTCCATTGTTAGGTAATTGTGGTCACTTGTATGATACCCGGGACTCTCTTGGTCTTCTCACCTTTGATCTGTGAGTTGCATATCTCTGAAGTTTCATCTCACAGCCTAGATAAGGTTTATGGTGGCAAACTAAGTTTGGAGAAGCAGATAACCTTCTGGGACTATAGTATGTATACCACAGAGGTTATGAGTACAGCATCATTATGGACCATTATACAAGACAAAGAGCCCAGAAATGGACACCTCCATGACATGACATGGTAGATAAATTTCTTAGGGTATCACTGGAAGTGAAGATTTGCCCTGGCTTCTGCCTGCTCCTGATCCTAAACTAATCTACGTATTAGGTTTTGGGTATATTTCCTGTCAAGAAACTGTATTGCATGATACAACTGTAAGTCCTTTATTACCCCCTTTTATAAGTACTGTATATACTCGAGTATAAGCCAAATTTTTCAGAGCAGTTTTTGTGCTGAAAAAGCCCCCCTCGGTTTATACTCAAGTCAGCAGAAAAAAAAAAATATTTTTTTTTTTAAGAAGGGGGGGGGGGGGGTCTATGACCAGCCACAATATTAATGTATTGAATCTCCCATAAAATAGTGGGGAAAAAAGGAAGCTTTAACAAAAAATAAAAGTTCTAAATCACTCCTTTCCCTAGAATACATACAAAAGTAGAGAATGACTGTGAAACACAAACACATTAGTTATCAACACATTAGGTATCCCTGTGTCTGAAAGTGCCGGTCTACTGAATATAGGGTATCTGCAGTGCTCCTGTTCTGTCAGAAAGGAGTTAATAGGAGCACTGCAGATACCCTATATTCAGCCAGGCTGAATTCCAAGTGGGGGAAAAAAAAAACAGTCCTCAGGCTCAGGGAAGGGGCAGACAGAAAACCAAAACACCCCCGCCCCTTTCCCAGCACCCAGCATCTACTGCACCTAAAAACTCTGACTATTTTAATTTTTGAAATTTTCCAGTAGCTGCTGCATTCCCCCACCCCCCAGGCTTATACTCAAGTCAATAAGTTTTCCCAGTTTTTTGTGGTAAAATTAGGGGCCTCGGCTTATATTCGGGTCGGCTTATACTCGAGTATATACGGGTATGTGTTTTAGTAAGTTTTGTCTTGTGCTTGGTACACATAAAGCTACGTTTTCAGGTAATAATTTTGGGAACATAGTAGTATTTATGTAACGTAAATTGGGTTTATGTAGAGACAGGATGGAGTAACTGAAGGTTTCCTGCAAGAGTGTGAACTCTAGTGGTAGGTTGTTAGTGAGTGTGCATTACAACTGGGGGAATAATAATTATTTAGATAATGTTTGTGTATTGATCGCCCATCTACAACCAGGCCTCACATGTGAATGTGCTCATGACAATGACTATACACAAATATAAGTAAAAATATAACATATATTTTGTGACATTTCATGTACAAATGTATCCCAAATTCTTATATATTTGCAATAGAAATTTGAATCATATTTGATTTACTGTATAGGATCTTATGTCATATTATCATGAATCTTAAAGTCACAGCTATGGACTATGGACCAAATCAGTAACAGTGCCAAAGCTCCAAAAATCGACTCATCATTAAATGGACTCTATTATTGGGAAAAGTCATTTTTAACTAAACATATACTTGCATAGCCTTTAGAAAGGCTATTCCACGCATACCTTTTGTATGTAAATCGCTTCAGTAGTTTTTGAATGAGACTGTTTTTATTCATATGCTAATTATCCTCCAGCGTGCACTCCGAAAGTCTCAGCGAGTACTGTCTCTCTCTGCTGTGTGCTGTGTGTAAGAGTAGGGAGATGAGTCATCAGCAGCAGCAGCCTGTGCTGTACATACAGCAGACAGTGCTCGCTGAGAACTTCCTGTGCACACTGGAAGCTAATTAGCATATGAATAAAAAAAATGGGCTCATTCAAAAACTACTGAGGCAATTTACATACAAAAGGTATGTGTAGAATAGCCTTTCTAAAGGCTATGCAAGTATGTGCTTAGTTAAAAATGTCTTTTCCCAATGATAGAGCCCCTTTAATGGGGTTTTATGGCCCCAAATGTAGTTTCCATACTCATAGTTTATCTACAGAAAGTGGATTGGGAATGTGCACAGGCTGCTCCGATTCAAGTAATAGGGGTGAAGTAGGAGTCCTGTCTATGGCATAGTGGTGGTTCCAGGGAATTGGAACACTGATCCTATTACTTGAATAGGAGGAGCCTGTGCAAGCTCTTCCTTCACTGCACCTGCTCCTGCTGCCTAGAAGCTGTTGAAAAACTGATCTTGTGCAGGGTCCAAAGTTTCAACTTTAAATCTCTCACATTGTCCTGGAGGAATTTTGGCCCACTCTTCTTTATGATATTGCTTCAGTTCATTGAGGTTTGTGGATTTTCATTTATGCACAGCTCTCTTAAGGTCCTGCCACAGCATTTCAATTGGATTGAGGTCATTGCAACAGCCTGGTTCAGTTTGTTTTCACCCATTCTATTATAGATTTAATGGTGTGTTTGGGATCATTGTCCTGTTTTATATCTCAGTTTCACCCAAGATTTAGTTGTTGGATAGATGGCCTCAAAGGAGTTCATGGTTGGCTCAATGACTGCAAACTGCCCAGGGCCTGTGGCTGTAAAACATGCCCAAATCATCACCTCATAAACTGAAGTTCTTGATACATGGTATGAGGTATTTGCAGTTTATCAGCACATTTACTTTTTTGCCAGACATGGCACAATGCATTATTGCTTTGTGATTTGCTCAGATACAACTTTGAAAACTTAAAGGGGTTGTCTGGGATAAATGGAAATGCCTACACTAATCTAAACTCCCTTCTACTTTCTAAATAAACTAATTGATCAAAAATGTATATTTACCCATATCCCTGGGGTGGTCATCTGACTGCTTTGCGCACTGCTGCCGATAATCCACCTCTACTGCACAGCTTTGGTATGTGCAGCGGAGGTGGATCATCGCTGCAAAGAACAGAACAGCGAAGGAGAAGAGCACGTGCCATCTCACATGAAGGTAAGTATACTGTATAATGGAGTCAGGAGTTGGGCTGAGTAGGTAGGGAAGGGCAGGATAGCTAGAGAGACAGGGAGGGGGTATATGGGAGTGAGGGAGAGAAAGAGGAAAGTGGGAATGAGGAAAGAGGGGAGGAGTAAGGTGAGAGGGGTTAGTGAGGAAGTTACATAGCAGGAAGCTGAAGCAAGTAAACAAATGCAAGAGATACCAGGAGCTCCCATAGACACCCAGAAATCATTCAGAACACAGCTAAAGGTATATGGGTGCATTTATTAACCCATTAATAACTCTAACAAACATTTTTTAATAAAACATTCCCCCTGTGCTTTGAGCACACCAGTGTCATCGCTGCTCACTTCCCCTTGTTGATTGTTCACTTCCCCTTGCATCTTCTCCTCTGCGTAGCATCCGACACTGTACTGTTTGGGATTGAAATCCTGAGCATGTGTAGTCGGCTCTGATATGTTGGGTTTGGGCAGAGCTGACTGAGCCTGCTCCGTTGGCTATTTTGCAGTGGTCTCTTGTGTAGTTCTATGGAGTACTGAGCATACTGCCTATTTTTTGATAATTAAATAATATCACAGTGTAATTTGCCATGTGTTGTTGTTCATCTGAGGTGTGACAATTACAGAAGTTCAAGAAAAAAATCTGGCACACAGTGTGCCTAGCCTGCTAGCTGAAAAACCTGGACCATCTTTCAAGTGTGATCAAGATGCAGAACTTATTTTTCTTCCTCTCATTGCCTAACCATGTTTGCTGTATGATGTATATGAAAATAATGACATCACTGATGCTGCACTGCCCTGATGCTGATCCCTGTATTTAGTGGTCTCCAAAATTTCATTTCTGACCTGTCTGGTAAATTCCTTGGTCTTCATGATGCTATTTGTTCACTAGTGTTCTCTAACAAACTACTGAGGCCTTCACAGAACAGGTATATTTATACGGAGACTATATTACACACAACTGGACTCTATTAACTTCTGAAGGCAATTGATTGCACTGGATTTATTTAGGGGTATCAGAGTACAGGGAGCTGAATACTTTTGCATGGCATACTTTCCAAATTTTTATTTGATTAAAATTTTGAAAAACATGCATCATTTTCGTTCCACTTCACAATTATCTTCTACTTTGTGTTGGTTTATCACAGTTCTACTTTACTTTCTACTATAGATTGTAAGCTCTTGTGACCAGGGCCCTCAGTCCCATTGTGTGAAGTGACTATTTATGTGTAATGTATCTTTTTGTCTGTACTTGAACCCTACAAATTGTACAGTGCTGCGGAATATGTTGGCACTATATAAGTAAAATGTATTATTATTAAGGGGGATGAATACTTTTGCAAGCCACTGTAGGGCAGTATTATCAGGATATGGAGGTCACAGTAGGTGCAACTAAATAGAAGGTAGCCGGATGAGAAGGAATGAGTTTTAAATATCCCTCATCAGCTACTAATTAGATCCTCAGCAATTAAATAATAGTGTGAAACCTCATTGAGCTAAAAAGGACTTTTATAGGAGTGATCTTCTTAGAGAAAAAAGTATATAGAATGCATGTTAAAGTGTCTAATAGAGTTAGCAAGAGTATACAGCCACCCAACCCCTAAATATGTTTAAACATATCACACAAACCAGGATTAGACTGAGACTAATAAATTGTCATGGTAGTATACACAAGTCACCACTACAACCAACGCACTTAACCTTTCTTATTTCCCTGGTGAAGTGCACATTTCAGAGTTGAAGATAGCCCTATAGCCTCAGCACGGTTTACCTCCAATTCTTAGCTGTCAACACTGCTTCCTCTCTCATTCCTGATCCCCAGCTCTGGATTCCCTTAAGTTGTGATCCTCGGCATGGTTCCCCTCCTGGGGCCCAGCACAGCTAATTCTTTCTTTTATTCATGGTTTCTAATATGTTCCTACTCTCCTTCCTCTACACCAACATGACTTCCCTTTCCCCCTACATTGCTAACCTTGAACATACTTACTGACATTTCATAGGTCAAAATCAAAAGTTTAAAGACCACCTGGGAACACCCCAAGAATGACCACATTGGTCTGGGGTATATATAAAACCCTACTTTTTGTGACTCAGATCACGGTATTGTCATGATTGGGACTGCTGGCATATATGCCGGGCATCTGCTTTTGTTCCAGTGTGATGCTGGTTATTTTGTCTCTCCTAATGGCTCTTACAAGTCTTGCTCGTATTTGCTGCTGTCCAGCACAGATATGGGTCCAAATTGGTCTCACACAGTATGTAAGTCCATTGTGTGGTCTTTTCAATGGGGTTCCTCCAATTTTCCTCCAAAAAGTGGCTTTGATTGTATAAGGAGGGTAAACTGCCTATAGAGAGGCCACTTCTAAAGAATATAATGTGGTTTTTTTGTCTTCTTGTGGATAAACACTGTAGGGATTGTAGGGTTATAGGTTGGACTTGATGGACTGATGTCTTCATCCAACCTCATCTACTATGTAACTATGTATAGTGGGAGGAAAACCAGCCACTGAAAACAATTGATCTTTAATAGGGTGGGCTTTCTCAAAGCAGTGGTTTGCTGGAGAGGTTTCACTGTATAACATTTTGCCACAAGGAGTGTCCTCATGAGAAACTATAGCACTGAGAATATTTATTATTCAATTCTGTCACTTGTATACGCCATTATATTGTACAGCATTTTACATATATGGTCAGTCACTGTCCCATTGAAATCTAAATTTCCTATCAGTATGTCTTTGGAGTGCGGAATTGCACATATATTTTATTTTATACAGCTAAGATTCCGTACAAGTCACATACTTTTAGTGCTAAACTACCAACAGCAATATAAGTTGTACGTTTATTTCCTTAAGGAATCCTATGAGAAGTAATTACCTCTTCCACCTTCATAAACCATTTTCTTCCAGGAGCAAGTTAATCAAATATGTTAATTAAGGCACAGACAAGACTGTTTTTTCCTTTGAATATACCAGGGAGATTCCTACTCAAAGCTAATTTATATCTGGGAAATGTATTCTTGTGGACTGAGCGTGCATTCTGTATAACAAGCATTTATTTAATGAACCATCATATGGCAAACCTTCTCCAGTCATCATTAGATTCAAGCATTTAATTGTCAGAACATTAACATCTTAAAGGTTGCTAGTTTTCCATTTATTACACTAGGAACTACTGAAACTGGAACTCAAAACCCTATCCATAATAATGATAATACTTTATTTATTCTTGTTGAGAAATTTTTGATTTCCATTGGTTGCAGTTTCAAACATACAATGTACATGAGGTTATATCAGGGTTGGAATGGGGTTTTGTCGGGGGTTTATAATTCGGTGGGGGAGGGGTTTCTGGCAGGAGTGTTAAGGTCCATTCACACGGAGTAAAGTGGCGCTGATTCTGGCACAAAAACTCACGTAAGAATCAGTGCTGAAAAAAAGAATCCCATTGACTTTAATGGGTTCTATTTTCTGCGCGGAACACATTGAAATCAAGGGGAGGCTTTTTAACCCATTGATTTCAATGTGTTCCACACAGAAAACAGAACCCATTGAAGTCAATGGGAGTCTTTTTTTCAGCGCTGATTCTTATGCGAGTTATCGAGCCAGAATCAGAGCCATTTTACTCCGCGTGAATACCTCCTTAAGATGGAGGTGATATTACCTCAACAGACATGAGGTCTAATAACAATATTTCTCCTGTACGGTGAATATTGTAACAGGAAAAAAATAAAAAGTGCCAAACTGGCATTTTTTCGTTGTTTCGCAAAAAAAAAAAAGTAATCAAAGCAATAGAAATTTCCCCAAAAGTACACCTGACCTGCAAAAAAGGACACCTTATGCATCCCCATACACAGAGATTAAAAAAAGGTTACTGGTATCAGAATATGGCGACTTTTAGAAAAAAGATTTTTTTTCCCAAGTTTAAAATTTTTGGTTAAGGGGTTAAAATGTAAATAAAAATATATAAATTTGGTATTCCTAGAATTTTACCGAAATATAGAAAACAGGTGACATATCATTTTGACAGAGTGAGCGCCATTAAAACAAAGCCTTTAAGAAAGTCACACAAATGCACTTTTTCTTCACTTCCACCCCATTCTTCCCAGTTCATTGTACAGAATAATAAATGGTACTTTTTTTTCCCTCGGCTGGTTTGCCATTTCCATATGAGCTGCGCTCATCAGATTATATTGCTTCCAAATCTTCTACCCAGCGGACCCTGTACAACACGGAGTTCATGCTGATAATTACCTCATCACTAGGGGATACCCCTCTCGTGCTTCTGACACCTTATGTCAAGAGTCTGAAGAAGGTATACTTTAATACCGAAAAATGTTTAACTCTACACATGTGAATAAATAAGGAACAATTCTCAGCACAATCCGAGTGTGACATTCTTTAGCCCCCACAGTGTTATATGCTCCACAGATACCCCCCCACACATAATGTTATATGCTCCTCAGTACGTACCCCCAGTATTATATGCTCTTTAGTACCCCCCCCACAGTATTATATGCTCCTCAATATGCCTCCTCCCACACCCAGTATTATATCCTCATCAGTATGCACCCACCCCTCCCAGTATTATATGCTTCTCAGTACACATCCCACCAGTATTATATGCTCTTCAGTATGACTGACACACTCTCACACACTCTCACACACTCTTATACTTACCCATGAAGAGCTGCCGGTGTCCACCTCCTTTTGACTGTGGACGCTGATGACATATGTCATCGCGCCTGCGTCGGGGCAGAGGTCAAACTCTTCAGTCAATGTAGACCACGGTCGCGCCATCTGTGGCCTACACTGACAGCTTTCAGCTGTATGTGCATTTTCTCATACAACTGAAGGCAGTGATCACTAGGGTTGAGCGATCGTGTTTGGAAAAAATCGGATTCCAATCGGCGATCGAGAAAATTTCATGATCGCGATCAGGGCGGGGAGACGTGACGTCTCCCCTCCCAGTACCCGCCCACACTCTCCTAACCCGCCCACACTCTCCTAACCTGGCAGGGAGGGGGCAGCGAGGCGGAGAAGACAGCAGCTGGACCGGCAGCGAGGACAAGAAGAAGGAGAAGCACTGGACCAGCCATCTCTGGAGGTAAGTGGACACCAGGGGGGACTAAGTAGCCAGAGGATTAAAAAAAAAATCCTCTGGCTACTTAGTGATTCACTACACAGCGTGGATTCTAACAATTCTTAGATTCCATACTGTATAGTGAATAGGATTGCTTTTAAAATCCGATCTCCGATTAATAAAATAATCCCATTGACTTGCATTGGATTCGGAATTCGGATCGAGATTGGGTTCGAATGAAAAATGATCAGAAATCGAATTTTAAAATCGATCCTGAAAAGTCAGCATCGGCTCAACCCTAGTGATCACTCATCACTCGTCGTTAGTGATCAATCCGGGCGACCGCACGTGTGCCAGCATAGAGGGCTCGGGCTCTGCGTGACCTCTCTGGCACACGTGCCATAGGTTCACCATCACGGGTCTAGTGCATGCACTTTCTATTTTGTGACCCTTTGATACATTCTAAAGATGTCCTAACACATGACAGTAAGATCGGCCCAAGCTGTCGATTTCTCAGTTCTCAGCTACAGTTGATGTTGGGAGAAAGAAGGAATGAGCATGTTGAAATCTGATGAATAACACATTATCTAGTCAGGATTCAGGACACAATATGGAGCTACTTAAATTTAAGCACTAAATTGGAGAAGGACAAATAAATCACCCCCCAGACTGTGCTGCATGAACCATACTTTACCTTTCTTTTATTAGGACTGGTGAGCTGTATTTTCAGTGCAGCCCTTATTCTGTCTTGTTCTTATTGATAGATCATGTACATCTGTCCCAGTTGAAACTCCCACCTGGTTGAAACCTCCAGGCACTTATTCTTGATGCAGTAAAATTAAATATAGTACATACTTGTGTTGTATTAATAAAACATGCTTTATGCTACAATATTTTCCTAACTAAATATGAAAGCCAGTGTAGAAGTTAAGTCAAATAATGCCTCATTTATTCAATGTTGTTATATAGATTTTGTTCTTTGTTAACACAAATGTGGACAAGGACACATCTCTTTGGGATTTAAAAGGGACTGGAGATCGAGCAAAGCCGTCACACTGCTGTTTTGTGAACTCATTGATTTCATTGTGTCTATTCATACATTTTTTTGCTGACCGATTTTCATGGCCGCATAATGTTTTTTCCAAACAGGTGTATCCAGATTTTACCCATTTGCATTGGAAAGTCTCTTTCTGACTATTATGACCACTTGTCAGTGCAGAGAATTTGTGTCAGTTTTTGTTTACCCAATAAGGGCTCGTTCACATCTGCGGCCCGGCACTCCGTACTTAGGTTTCCGTTTCCTGCCTAAAACACAGGCAGGATACGGAAACCTGCAGGAGTCTCTCTCACCCATTCATTTGAATGGGTGAGAGAGATGTCCGGCCGTGCGCGGCGGTGAGCGTTTTAGGCTCTCCGCCGCGAAACCGGGTTTTATAATCCGGACACAGAGTCGGACATGCAGTACTCTGTGTCCGGATAAAAAAATCCGGTTTCGCGGCGGAGAGCCTAAAAGCTCACCGCCGCGCACGGCCGGACCCGGTCTATGGTTTCCGTCTTCTGCCATGCAGAAGACGGAAACCATAGAACGGAGACCCCAAACGCAGGTGTGAACCCAGCGTAACTGGGAATGTGAAAATTGATACATCTTTAACGTTCCCTTCATCTCCAAAATCTTGGAACGCCTGGTGTATTCTCGTTGAACCTGCTGTCTTTCAGCAATCTCTCTTCTTGACCTCTTACAATCTGGCTTCTGCACTCTACTGAAATGGCCCTCACAAAAGTCTCCAATGATCTCCTGACAGTTAAATCTAATGGTGAATATTCTTTTCTTATTCTTCTGGATCTCTCAGCAGCATTTGACACTGTTGACCCCCAACTCCTCTTCACTATGCTCCGCTCAGTCAGCCTCAGGGACACCGCACTCTCCTGGTTCTCCTCTTATCTCTCAGACTGCACTTGCAGGCTCTGTCTCTTCCCCTCTTTCCCTTGCTGTTCAGTCCTAGGCCGAAGACACCCAACTATATACCTCATCTCGTGACATCACACCTGTACTAATACAGAAAACCAGTGACTGTCTCTCTGCTGTCTCAAAGATCATGTCTTTGCTTTATCTGAAACTTAATCTCTCAAAGCCTGAACTACTGCTTGTTCCACCATTTAACAGACCTAACCCTAATGTCTCCTTTGCAGTCTCCGGCTTTACCACAACTCCTAGGCAGAATTCCCATTGCCTTGGGGTTATGTTTTACTCAGACCTTTCCTTCACCCCCATTTCCAATCACTTGCAGACTGATGTCATCTACATCTCAAAAATATCTCCAGAATAAGCCCTTTCCTCACCAGAGATACACTAAAGACACTTATTGTCTCTCTGATTCATTCTCGCCTTGACTATTGTAACTCCTTACTAGAGATGAGCGAACACTAAAATGTTCGAGGTTCGAAATTCGATTCGAACAGCCGCTCACTGTTCGAGTGTTCGAATGGGTTTCGAACCCCATTATAGTCTATGGGGAACATAAACTCGTTAAGGGGGAAACCCAAATTCGTGTCTGGAGGGTCACCAAGTCCACTATGACACCCCAGGAAATGATACCAACACCCTGGAATGACACTGGGACAGCAGGGGAAGCATGTCTGGGGGCATAAAAGTCACTTTATTTCATGGAAATCCCTGTCAGTTTGCGATTTTCGCAAGCTAACTTTTCCCCATAGAAATGCATTGGCCAGTGCTGATTGGCCAGAGTACGGAACTCGACCAATCAGCGCTGGCTCTGCTGGAGGAGGCGGAGTCTAAGATCGCTCCACACCAGTCTCCATTCAGGTCTGACCTTAGACTCCGCCTCCTCCGGCAGAGCCAGCGCTGATTGGCCGAAGGCTGGCCAATGCATTCCTATGCGAATGCAGAGACTTAGCAGTGCTGAGTCAGTTTTGCTCAACTACACATCTGATGCACACTCGGCACTGCTACATCAGATGTAGCAATCTGATGTAGCAGAGCCGAGGGTGCACTAGAACCCCTGTGCAAACTCAGTTCACGCTAATAGAATGCATTGGCCAGCGCTGATTGGCCAATGCATTCTATTAGCCCGATGAAGTAGAGCTGAATGTGTGTGCTAAGCACACACATTCAGCACTGCTTCATCACGCCAATACAATGCATTAGCCAGTGCTGATTGGCCAGAGTACGGAATTCGGCCAATCAGCGCTGGCTCTGCTGGAGGAGGCGGAGTCTAAGGTCGGACCTGAATGGAGACTGGTGTGGAGCGATCTTAGACTCCGCCTCCTCCAGCAGAGCCAGCGCTGATTGGCCGAATTCCGTACTCTGGCCAATCAGCGCTGGCCAATGCATTCTATTAGCCCGATGAAGTAGAGCTGAATGTGTGTGCTTAGCACACACATTCAGCTCTACTTCATCGGGCTAATAGAATGCATTGGCCAATCAGCGCTGGCCAATGCATTCTATTAGCTTGATGAAGCAGAGTGTGCACAAGGGTTCAAGTGCACCCTCGGCTCTGATGTAGCAGAGCCGAGGGTGCACAAGGGTTCAAGTGCACCCTCGGCTCTCCTACATCAGAGCCGAGGGTGCGCTTGAACCCTTGTGCAGCCTTGGCTCTGCTACATCAGAGCCGAGGGTGCGCTTGAACCCTTGTGCACACTCTGCTTCATCAAGCTAATAGAATGCATTGGCCAGCACTGATTGGCCAGAGTACGGAATTCGGCCAATCAGCGCTGGCCAATGCATCCCTATGGGAAAAAGTTTATCTCACAAAAATCACAATTACACACCCGATAGAGCCCCAAAAAGTTATTTTTAATAACATTCCCCCCTAAATAAAGGTTATCCCTAGCTATCCCTGCCTGTACAGCTATCCCTGTCTCATAGTCACAAAGTTCACATTCTCATATGACCCGGATTTGAAATCCACTATTCGTCTAAAATGGAGGTCACCTGATTTCGGCAGCCAATGACTTTTTCCAATTTTTTTCAATGCCCCCGGTGTTGTAGTTCCTGTCCCACCTCCCCTGCGCTGTTATTGGTGCAAAAAAGGCGCCAGGGAAGGTGGGAGGGGAATCGAATTTTGGCGCACTTTACCACACGGTGTTCGATTCGATTCGAACATGGCGAACACCCTGATATCCGATCGAACATGTGTTCGATAGAACACTGTTCGCTCATCTCTACTCCTTACTAATCGGTCTTCCCCTCACTAAACTCTTCCCTCTACAATCTATTCTGAGTGCAGCGGCCAGGCTCATCTATCAGGCTAGACGCTACCGCGATGCCTCCGGTCTGTGCCAGTCGCTACATTGGCTGCCTATTCATTACAGAATACAATATTAGGGCTCGTTCACACGTGGGCAAAGGGGCAGATTTTGACAGCGGATTTCGCTTCAAAATCCGCCCCTTTACAATGGTGGTCTATGCAGACCACTGGGCTTCTTTTTTCCGCTAGCGGCGGGCTGCTGCTAGCGGAGAAAAGAAGCGATACATCCTATCTTCAGGCGGAAACCGCGGTGCGCTGGGCCGCGGCTTCCGCCTAGTGGCAGCACCCTCCTGTGTTGGCTCATTCATTTCTCTCTCTGTGTCAAAACCCGCGCGGACTGTGAACGTGTGAACTTACCCTAAACTTGTCACCTTCATCCTCAAGGCTCTCCATAATGCTATACCTCTCTACATTTCCTCCTTCATCTCTTTATACCATCCAATCCATGCTCTTCATTCACTCAATAACCTAAGACTAACATTCTCTATTATCAGAACCTTCCACTCTCATATCCAAGACTTCACCTGAGTTGCAACACTTCTCTTGAATGCTCTACCTTGGACAATCAGATTAACTCCCAATTTCTATAGCTTCAGACCCCAAATTAAAGACAAATCTTTTCAGACAGGCCTATCACAATTCCTAATGTAAACCCTTCCACAGTTAGAATCCCTAAACCACTTCTCTTCAAACTCCCGCATTATACCACAGGATATGATGTTGTATCAGACTGTAATTTTATATGTCCAAGAACTATCTGCACATTAAAAGACACTGACTGGTGACGGCTCATATACTTTTATTTATATGTTTAATGAAAATAACCTTTATCACAAAAAATGGCTGGACCACTATATAAGCATCTACCTCCTATGCTGTCCATGCTGCCTTAGTGTCACCCCCTCTACCTCATAGATTGTAAACTTTTGCGAGGAAGGCCCTCAGTCCCATTGTGTGAACTATTATTCTGTTATGTTTCTTTTTGTCTGTGCTAGAACTTAACAATTTATAAAGTGCTGTGGAATATATTGGCGCTATAGAAATAAAATGTATTATTAGTATTATTATTACTATTATAATACGTAACTAAAGAAGTAGAACTAAGTGTGTTACCTGTAGAGTGAGCAGGGACATGCCTGTCCTGTACTTGGTAGGCCTGTGTATGGAAGGAGCCACATCCACATCTCCATGTGGGCTAAAACAATTAAAAATGAGTTTGAGTCTTGTTACATATGTAAATATATCGCTCTTTCACGCTTCAAAAAAATACTGTTTACGGGCATGGTTGAAAATATCAAATAGGCACCCAACGTAGACTTCTCAACAATGATGCAAGAAGGAGAAGTCATAAGGTTATGCGAATCGAGAAATTAACAGATATTGCTAAGATCTGCAAATTATCACATTTTCAAGTTATAGTTCTAGTCATAGTCAGCATATCTGCAGACATGCTATTTCCTTTCCACATTTTTTGGGTGGGAACCGGGCATAAACCCGGCCTAGGCAACCCATTATAGTCTGTGGGATCTGTGGGTTTCCGTGAGTAACTGCTTTTTCAGCGGGTTAGGTTTCCTTTTTTCTGAGTCCGCAAATGGACCCAAAGAACTTCCTCAGTCTGAATGGACCCTAATAGGGGTTTAGCCATTAGAGAGCTTATCCTCTTTCCTGTTTATAGGGAATAAGTGTCTGATTGCTGTGAATCTCATTTCTGGGACTCCTGAGGCTAAGGCCCCACAGGATGATACGCATACGCACCGCGGCGGGAACACATTGCGGTTCTTCCCGCAACGCTTTCAGCAGACAGTTTACAGAGTTTTCCTCTGCAGACCTTCTGTTACCTTTATATCTATGGGAAAGTCGCCGGTATTTTTGCACTGGTTTTGGAAATCGCAGCATGACTGCGCTGCGGTTTTTACTGCAAAGTGGGCTTGGGTTTCACATGAATCCCATCCACTTTGCAATTACTGTAAAATGCTGTGATTTACAGTAATTGGCAGTGCTCCAATCAGGTCTACTGGACGGCTTTATCACAAGTGAATGGAGCACCACTCATGCAAGTGCACTGGCTCTTCATTTAGATCCCATGGATGGGGGATAACTGTCTATAATGACAAAACTAGGGTTGAGCATCGATTTTGATATCCGATTTCTGATCATTTTTCATTCGAACCCGATCTCGATCCCAATTCCGATCCCAATGCAAGTCAATGGGATTTTTTTTATTAATCGGAGATCGGATTTTAAAAGCAATCCTATTCACTATACAGCATGGAATCTAACAATTGTTAGAATCCACGCTGTGTAGTGAATCACTAAAGTAGCCAGAGGATTTTTTTTTTAATCCTCTGGCTACTTAGTCCCCCCTGGTGTCCACTTACCTCCAGAGATGGCTGATCCTGTGCCCCGTGCCTTCATTCTTCGCCTTGCTGCTGCTCCACGCTGCTTTTCTTCCTTCGCTGCCCCATCCCTGCCAGGTTAGGAGAGTGTGGGCGGGTTAGGAGAGTGTGGGCAGGTACTGGGAGGAGAGACGTCACGTCTCCCTGCCCTGTACCCGCCCACACTCTAAGCCACAAGCCCCGCCTATCTAGCGCTTTAAACACTAACCTGGGAGGCGGGGCAGTGAGGCAAGAAGAAGGAGGGCACCGGAGCAGCCATCTCTAGAGGTAAGCAGCTGCTAGAGATTTAGTTTAGCCTTCCATTTGAATGAATGGAGGCAGCCGACGCGCAGGGGGTTAAGGCTGTGTGCCGGCTGCTTCCATTCATTCCTATGGAACTGCAGCGGAGCTTTCACACTGAATATACAGCGTATACTCAGTGTGAAGGCTAAACAAAGCATTGTGAGAAAAATCACCGATCTCGATCCCACATAAAAAGATCGTGTTCTGAATTCCGATGGCGATCGTGAAATTTTCTCGATCGCCGATCGGAATCTGATCTTTTCCGAACACGATCGCTCAACCCTAGACAAAACCCCTTTAAGTGATTTTATTGTGCAGAGATTGTAAAACATAAAAAACTGTACCAATTTGTTGCTGTAATCTTACTAATCCACAGAAAGTTTTATATTTATAACACAGGTTAGACCCTGTAAAAAGAAATCTAAGAATAGAGAAGTTTTCTCTACCTTTCCTCCAAAATAAAATTATAAAAGTAATACAATATGTGCTCCCCCCAAAATGGTGCCATTGAAAATACAACTCATGCAGCAAAAAACAGCGGCTAGGTTGATGGAAAACTAAAATGCTACGGCTCTTGGAAAGTGATAATGAAATAAATTCTCCAACACCCAATATTGATAGGATGTCCTTCGGATAGGTCACTAATATCAGACTAGTGAGGCCCAGCAGCCAGAACCCCCACCAAGCTTCTGTTTGCAACACAATGTATGGAGCTGATAGCAAACAGATCTGTACACTGAGCAGTTCAGCTCTCATGAACTGGCTGTGTCATTATGGGGTTAAAAGGTTAGCGCCCAAAGTAAACTTACACAAGGACTGGAAAATCCATACAGTTTTCTATTTCAATGAAAGCACAAAACTCTAGTATTGAAAGCAACAACTTTTAATGTTGTACATGCTAGAGAAATGATCTATTTCTCAACATGACTATTTAATATCTATCTGTCGATCTGTCCAGGGTTTGTAATTATTAGTATTTTACAGTTGGTAATGAATGTTATTAGTGTGTTTATATCCGTATTCTAAGCTATAGACATACCGTATATACTCGAGTATAAGCCGACCTGAATATAAGCCGAAGCCCCTAATTTTACCACAAAAAACTGGGAAAACTTATTGACTCAAGTATAAGCCGAGGGGAGGAAATGCAGCAGCTACTGGAAAATTTAAAATGGTCGGAGATTTTGGGTGCAGTAGATGCCTGGTGCTGGGGAATGGGAGGGGGTGTTTTGGATGTCTGTCTGCCCCTTCCCTGCGCTTGAGGACTGTTTTTTTTTTCCCCACTTGGAATTCAGCTTGGCTGAATATAGGGTATCTGCAATGCTCCTATTAACCCCTTCCCGACAGAACAAGAGCACTGCAGATACCCTATATTCAGTAGACCGGGCACTTTCAGACACAGGGATACCTAATGTGTATGTGTTTTGCAGTAATTTCTACTTTTGTATGTATTCTAGGGAAAAGAGGGATTTACAACTTTTATTTTTCAATTTTTTTTAAAGCTTCTATTTTTCCCCCCACTATTTTATGGGAGATTCTATACATTGATATAGCCCCCCCCCCCCCCCCCTTTTTGAAAAAAAAAAAATTTTTTTTGCTGACTCAATTAGAAGCCGAGGGGGGCTTTTTCAGCACAAAAACTGTGTTGAAAAATTCGGCTTATGCTCGGTACTTTAAATTTTCTATCTATCTATCTATCTATCTATCTATCTATCTATCTATCTATCAGTATACAGTATAATACTTGTATGGGATCTGCAGAATTTTCCTTACACAACCACCATACCCTCTGCGATTTTTATCCTATTTGACATGTTAGAATGATTTTGTAATTTTATGCCTTTCCTAACAAAATTGGATTTGTGGTTAGCACTCTCAGTTAAGAAGCTGAGCAACCTTTCATCATAATGAAGACACATGAAGACACCAGAGATTTGTATGAGGATGACTCCGTAAAGGATTCTTCCTCTTCCAAGTGTCTTAGTGGCAAGTGGCAGTGTTCCAGTGAACTTCCAGTGAACTGCTAGAGCTGTGATAATATAATCTCTTAATGAAGAGCAGCAGATAGATTAATCTTTTGGGTATAGGTTTCAGATGTAAGCTTTACATATCTGTCTCCCTTGTTTACTGGTATAATGTTTGAGCAACTGTGGATCAGCAAAACAAAAGTAGTTATGTGTGGTTATATTATAATTAATGCAAGACCCAAATGTTATGTGAATAATTTTACTGTCATGATGTTTACTGCCTTATATAAATTATCCACAAACGCTAGGAGCCAGAGCACAGCATAACAGTGGAAGGATCACGTACAGCTGAAATTACGGATGTCTTCCTGGAGTTAGTACATTGGGGCAGATTTATGAAAACAGACTAAAAGCAAAACTGTCTTCATTGCGCATAGCAACTAATAATATAAATAAGAAATGAGAACTGTGATAAGATGTTATGGGCAAGAGACCAGGGCAGATATACTAATACTGTCTGACTTTTAGAATGTGCAAAGTTAGACTAGTCAGTCTTAAAGTATGCCAGATTTTCCAAAGTGTCTAATGCTGTTACAATAGAATTTCAAGAATGGCAGAAAGGAATGTCTGGGACAGTTTTGGACACAAGGACTCAATCTAATAACTAGATTTGTGATAAAAAGGAGCTGCTCTCACCTGGTGTCCAATGGAGCAGCACATTCTGGCACAGGCAAAGAGTAGAACTCATAGTGCTGCACTATACTGTAGAGAGGTGCTACTGTCTAGTCAGGGCGTGTATGTCAGGAATACTGGAATTTTACTTGTAAATTGAAACACTGTTTTCCTGCATCATCCAGCCAATCACATGTGCTGCAGGTTTGGACTGTCTATGGTATTTTTTTGTTGAATGTGGTTTTAGTGCCCGTTCCCACAAAGTAACACGGCGCTCAATCTGGCACATAAACATGGGTCAGAGTGAACGCTTCAAAACAGAATCCCATTGACTTCAATGGGTGCCGCCTTACGTGCGCTACACATTGAAATCAATGGGTTAAAAAGCCTCCCATTGATTTCAATATGTAGTGCGCGGAAAACGGCACCCATTGATGTCAATGGGATCCTGTTTTCAAGCGCTCACTCTGACATGCGCTTACGTGTCAGATTGAGTGCCACGTTACTTCGTGGGAACGGGCCCTGAAGTTACAATGAATCAAGAAAGACCACAGTATGCTGAGAACATTGAGACCTAGAAAGTAACGTTTAAGTAAAATACATAAATATATAAACCTGAGACCATTATAATTTGAGGGAATGCAATACATTATGCTGGCTATCCTTTAGCAGAAAAAGGAACCCATTGGAGTCAATGGGAGTTTTTTTTTCAGCGCTGAATCTGAGGCGGATTCCACACCAAATTCAGCACCATTTTCCTCCGTGAATGCACCCCTAGGCTAAGGCCCCACATAGCAAAGTGCAGGAGAAAAAAAAATGCTGCAGAAAAATCACAGATCATACGGGATTCTATTGTATTGGTATTTCAGGGGCTCAGCAAAAGTGTCATAGTGCCCACAAACCAAACCATCTAAATCTACATTGATGCAAGTGTGGTGCATGACTTGAGTTCTGGTAGGTGCTAAACAGTTGTTGCCTTCACGCCATATATACATATGCCTCTCTCCCGATGCTGCTATCTGTGTTTTTAATGGAACTGATGGAATAAAAAAACTTGATTTTAGGACTTCACTTAGTGAGTACCCCCTCTTTTTCGCTCTTTCTACACCTACATTTATATTTTTCTGTTGACAGAGCTGGCTGAGGGTTTATTTATTGCGGGACAAACTATGGTTTTCATTAGTAACATATTGCGCACACGTTGAAAGTACGATTTTTTTTTTTTAATCACTTCTGAGGCCGGGGCCCCACAGGTTTCCCACAGGTTCTGCCTGCAGCAGAAATGTTGTGGGAAAAATCGCGGGGTTTTACATTAATTGCAAAATGGATGGGATTCCCATGCCCACTTTGCAGTTTAAACTGCAGCACGGACACACTGCGATTTCCAAAACTGTCACGGTTTTGGAAATCACAGCATGCCAATTATATCTACAAAAATGCCAGAGGCTTTCTCAATAGGTATAATTGTAACAAAAGTCTGCGGAGAAAAACTCAGCGAACTTTCTGTTCAAAGCATTGCGGGAAGAATTGCAATGCATTCCTGACGCTTTTTTCCCGTAGTGTTTTAGCGCTGCCTATCATCCTATGGGGCCATAGCCTTATACCATATTTTGTGAGACAAGATAGCAAAAAAACATTACTTCCATTTTTATATATTTTTTTTTATGCGACATTTATCTTACTGGTTAAATAATATTTTAGTTTTATTGTATGGGTTGTTAGGGACATGACAATACCAAATATGTATTGGTTTCAGTCATTTTTAATTATTTAGCTATTAACTAATTTTACATAAGAAAGGGACAATTTTGTGCTTTAATTTATTTACTTAACACACTCTTTTTCATTTTATTTTATTTATTTATTTATTTTTACATTTCTTGGTTGTCCCACTAAGGGACTTGAACCAGCAATCTTCTGATGGCTGGCTCAGTAGTATACAGTACACAAGAATTCCAGTGAATACAGGCTGTCAGATACATAGGTTGACAGCCTTCTTTCTAGGCAGGATCAACTAGGTATATGGGCTTGAGTGGACTCACAGATCAGACCGTGCCATGCAGGGAGATGCGATTGGGAGTGCTGCATGGTACATAGTAGTAAGTGGTTACTAGGCGCGCGAGAGAGGAAGAACCCCCCCCCCATATTGCTGACATCTTTTCACTTCCTAATGCCGAATTGTCTTGGTCATTAGGACTTGAATAGGCAGCGTGGTGGTGGTAAGTGGTTAATTTTTAACTACTAAACCATGTTCTTTATCTTATTTGTAAACACTTTAACTTCCAATTTTCATGGGCCAAATTAAAATTTATTATGCTGTGTCCCTTAGAGAAATTTGGACAGGAAAATCTGTTACAATTTAACAGACTTTTAATGGTTCATGGTGTGACTTTAACCTACCTATCTACTAAGCCTACCTATCTACTAACCTATCTACTAAGTTAGATAGTACTCTTTGTAGAATATTTTGTACCTTCAGCTTTAGCTACAAACTGTGTTGATAGAATCTTTAATGAAATCTATAATACACATAGTAAAAGCTGAATCACATTGCTATTCAGCGAAATGCCTTTGGTATGTTTATTTTAGTAGCTATTGGAAATCTAACCAATAAACTTCTACCAATGTTCCACATCATAAGTTAGAATTCAATTGATAATAACTAGAGATGAGCGAGTAGTACTCGATTGAGTAGGTATTCGATCGAATACTACGGTATTCGAAATACTCGTACTCGATCGAGTACCACTCGCTATTCGAATGGAAAAGTTCGATGCAGAACCAGCATTGATTGGCTGAATGCTATACAGTCGGACAATCAACGCTGGTTCTTCTCCTACCTTTAGAAGTCTTCATCATGCAGCTTCCCCGCGGCGTCTTCCGTTTTTGAATTCACTCTGCCAGGCATCAGGCCTTGGCAGAGCCGACTGCGCATGCCCGCTTGTAGTGAGGGCATGCGCAGTCGGCTCTGCCCAGGCCCAATGCCTGGCAGAGTGAATTCAGAGCCGGAAGATGCCGCAGGGAAGCTGCACAAAGAAGACTTCTCGGAGGATCCAGCCCGACCCTCACTCGTGGACTTGGTAAGTATAATTTGATCGAACGTTGTCTACCCCTGAAACGAGCATTTTCCCCCCCATAGACTATAATAGGGTTCGATATTCGATTCGAGTAGTCAAATATTGAGGGGCTACTCGAAACGAATATCGAACCTCGAACATTTTACTGTTTGCTCATCTCTTTTAATAACAAGTTTATTAGCTGTACATCATGATATATAAGACGTCTTAACATTCCTAGGTATACAGTATATTCTTCTATAATTACAATAGGGTCCAGTCATCTTACACTTTATTCATAAGAAGAGCCGGATCAACCATTTTCCCATTGATACAGTATGCCATCTTCTGGCACAGTATTCATTCTGTAATGTTATCATCAATGCCTATGGCAACACCTGCTGGTATTCTTTGTCCTAGTTTAAGAGTAAGAAAACAATTTCCCTTTATCGGGTTGATTTACATGATAAATCTCACACAACATCTGTAAACAGCTTGTAATATCTATTTTAGACTTGGGCACTGATATTTTATTTCTCATAGTATAATTTACAAGCTGACATTTTGTTAACACCTGTTTCATGAATAGAGCCAAATCTTGTAAAGATAAAGAAACCGCAAAATAAAAGAAGACAACAAAAAAAAAACCAGGAAATATTCTTTTGACAATAGTCAACTAAAAATTTCTGTATTGTGAAGAATACAGATATTCTAATTTAATAGATGGTTGTCTATATTGATTTGAAGTGACACTGTGTAATGCTTCAATACCCCTGTGGTGGCGCTGCAGGGGAATTGATTGTAGGGAAATTGAGCTGATCACTGACATGGATACAACTAAAGCCATGGGAATAATGTAGCAGCATCTTGTTTCTCCTCAGTTCTGCAAACAGGCCATATTTTTTAACAACCCTGGAGAACTGGCTGAATCCCATACGTGGAGTCAGTCACCTTTTACCAGTATTATAGAATGTTACTTGCTCTTAGGCTCGCTTTACATCTGCGCTTGATATTCCCCAAGTGGACTCCCCGAACGGAAACCTATACACATTAAAAAGCGGTTAGCTAAGAAACCACACGGACCCCATAAATTATAATGGGGTCCGTGTGGTTTCCGCTCGGTTTTCGCATGAAACATGTGGAGAGAAAAGTGCTACTTGCACTTGAACCAGGCCTAAACTGTAGCAATGTATTTATATTTATTTACGTCTATGAAACTTTTCTGTAACTTTGGCTCAGTTTGCTTACTTATATGGCCCTGTATTTTAGTCCACTCATACTTTAGTATATGGTAATAAGATATAGTCAAGTATGAGAAATAGTTTCTCAAAATAGCAGCCACCAATATTTATTAATACTGATATCTGTATTCATGTAGAAGAGATATCAGTGTACTGCACCTTGCTTATCACTTGTTTCCCCAGTGTAATATCTGCATTATGTCATGTCACTGTCTAGATATCTAAATCATCTCTGAGTCTACAAGTAACTTACTGAGGGCATGCATATATAATATACAACATAATATAATATATAATGTCTTGCTTGCCAGACATTTTTTAATTTCTCTTGCTAACAACCATTGACCTATATTTTAGGCCATCCTTTACTATACTATATATCTTGTTCAGCTTCCCCTGGCCCAGAGTACAAATATTCTGGCATGAGCAGACTTGACATGCAATCCAGTGTTTGTATTGCTCATGGTAATATTTAGAAAATCAATAAAGATTATTGATCCACTTTTACATGAATGAGCACAGTAATTCCACTGTCAGTACATCATTTCATTCTCATCTGCAGATGCTGCTCAGTGAATATGGTCATGTCTTTTTTTTTATTCTTTATTTATATATCTATATATAAATAAAAATCAGTGTTTCCAAACTCTACAATATCCACACACTATAGTCTATATGTCAAAAAGTATTTCAAATTTCAAGGTTACATATTATATTTAGAACAAAACAACAATACAAATTCAGGAAATCAATTATTATTTTCCCCTTACTTAATTCTTCCCTCCCCATGGCTAGGTTCCCCAGGGTGAAAAAACTCTCCTACCTTATTCTACTTCCAGTAAACATAGATAAGTATCTGACTTTTGAAAGGCCACCCAGGGCTGCCAGATCTGGATAAAATTATCATGATTATCCTTAATATAAGCCATCATATCCTTCATTTTCATTATGTCATTAACTCTAGAAACCCATGTGGACAGCGATGGTGAACGTTTTTCCAGTTCAGTGGAATATATTGTCTAGCAGCCATAATTAGAACGCTAAGTAATGAATGCTTGTATTTTTTAATCGGCAAATCACTATGATTGAGCAGATACAATGGCAGAGTAAGATTTACTAATTCTGCTTGTCAATTCCCTAATCTATTCCCATAATGACAAGAGCAATGGACATGTTCAAAAGATATGGTGCAAGCTACCTTCCTCTTTACCACATCTCCAACAATTAGGACCTACCTCATGGAAAACTGGATGTAAAAACTGGTAATACTGGTAAGGGCGGGTTCACACCTGTGCCCGGTCTCCGCTTTGTGGGTTTCCGTCTTCTGCCCGAAAAAACTGGACAGGAGATGGAAATCCGGCAGTCAGTGTTCGCCTCTGAGTGCCCGTAAGTGTTTTCTGGTCTCCGCGGCGAAACCGTTTTTTTTTTTTTTTACCGGTCAGAAAGTCCTGCATGTCCAACTTTGTGTCTGGTTAAAAAAAAAACTGTTTCACCACGAAGAGGCAGAAGATGCTCACGGGCACTCACGGACGGACACTTTGCAAACCCATTCAATTTGGCCCATTCAATCAAGCCTCTATAAACTCCCACACCTGCACCCGGTCTCCGCTTTGCAGGTTTCCGTCTTCTGCCCGAGAAACTTGACAGGAAATGGAAACCAGCAGTCATTTTTCAAACCCTTTCAATGGGTTTGCAAAGTGTCCGCCCATGAGTGCCCGTGAGCGTCTTCTGCCTCTTTTTTTTAACCGGACACAAAGTTGGACATGTAGGACTTTCTGACTGGTAAACCTCCCCCCCCAAAAAACGGTTTCGCCACAGAGACCAGAAAACACGGGCGCTCATAGGCGGACACTGGCTGCTGGGTTTCCATCTCCTGTCCAGTTTCTCGGGCAGAAGACGGAAACTTGCAAAGCGGAGACCGGGCGCAGGCGTGGGAGTTTAAAGAGGATTGATGGGCCAAAATGAATTAATTCTTACGCTAAATATCATTTAAGGATAGATCCAAATCATATTCCCACTTCAATATATAATAAGGTGGAGAAATGCCTGGTGGACGTAATAAAGCTGCATGTAGTCGAGACAAAGCATGTCTGGATGGAAGCTCACCAAAGCATAAATCTTCCCACATAGACGTCATACATTCTGAGGAAAGGGATGGCAATTTACTCAAATATAAATATCCTCAATGGACTCAATGGAGTAGGAGCCTCATATTTATCCAGTGGATATCTATTCTCCCCTAACCAGAAACCTCTAGCATGCATTCTGCCCATACCATGCATTAAATATAAGATTCTTCCTACTTGGGAGAAATTATGGATTCCCAAGAATGGGGTGACTTGCATAGCATTTTGGGAGGAGATGGTTCCTTACTAGAGATGAGCGAACACTGTTTGGATCAGCCGATCCGAACAGTACGCTCCCATAGAAATGAATGGAAGCACCTGTGACGCTGACTTTGCCGGCGTCCGGCCGGCGTCACAGGTGCTTCCATTCATTTCTATGGGAGCGTGCTGTTCGGATTGACTGATCCGAACAGTGTTCGCTCATCTCTATTCCTTACCAGTGAGCTGTCATAGCATTTAAAGGGGTATTCCCACCTCACATACTCATCAGTCTTCACTCTTGTAAAATCTTCTTTCTTCCTGTTTTCTTGCATCATTTGGTGGGCGGGGTTTCACAGGCAACCTGCCGTTTAGCTCCGCCCCCAAATTCGTGTGTAGCTCCGCCCACCCACATTGAACTATGAAGTACAGGCAGCAGCAACTCCATTCTGTGTTACATACAGACACTACCTGTCTCTGCCATAATGAACACAACTGAATTAGCTAGCCTGATAACTGGGAGAACAGAAGAAATGAAAGCAGCTCCTCTCCCCTATCTGCTAACAGGAAGCTAGGTCACGTGGTGCAGACACAGGAATAGCTAGATACACAGGCTGGCTCCCTGCACTTAGCCCCTCCTCCCTCCCCCCTGAGAGCAGCAGATACATCATTTGACTCAGGAGCAGCTAAGTCAGGGCTGTGGCCACAAAGAATTGAATAAAGTAAGATAGTGGACAGACAAAGCAGTTTTGCTGAAGCAGTGTATTTAGGAAAAGTCTTACATCCACATTAACCAGCAGTATAGATAGGATCCTTGTGATGGGACAACCCCTTTAAATTTTGAACTTATTGTAAGATTTGGCTAGTTTCTAGGCATGGGATAGCTTCTAATTCATCTAATCCATCCTACACCAGTGTACTATAGCTAGATGAGTCACGATGTGATACAATTTCATATCTGGTTATGATAGGCCAGATGTGGAGTTAATTACCTTAAAAAAAGGAGGCAGGAACTGCAATCAGAAATGAGTGAAACAGATAAAAAATTATTGCCAAGATATTCATCTTAAATATATTACACCCTCCAAACCAAGTACAAATACATTGTTTCTACAGTTTGTCACAGTTCTTTCGAATAACATTCAAATAGGGCAAAAAGTTCCGTCGATAGAAATCCTCAGCTCTTCGTGGGAAATTAATTCCAAAGTCCTTAGCACTTTTTCCCATTTGAAACTATACAAACCTTCAAGTAAATGAATCTCTGATGAAGGGATAGTGATGTTCAGGACCTCAGATTTCAAGACATTTATCTTAAAGTTTGACAGTTCAGAAAATACTTGAATTTCCTTCATAAGGTTTGGTAGAGTAACATTAGGCTTTGTCACAAAAAAAAATAAAGGATCATCCGTGTACGTTGCTCTTGTAGACTTTACAGTTAGAGTTCAGGCCTGAATCATCATTATTTCCACGTATATGTCTTAAAAATGGTTCTAAGGTGAAAATGAAAATCAATGACGAGAAAAGATAGTCTTGCTGCGCCGTTCTGTTCCAAGTCTAAAATTACAGGCCATTTTGCAGTACAGTACTGCCAAAAAAAAAAAAATCATAATTCTTAACCAATAATCTCTGCCTTTCTCACGCTTTTTTTTTTTTTTTAAAGGTGTTCATTATTGGGGAAAGAAATAAGGGGCTTATTCGATATTTTTTTAAAAGGGCCTTTTGCCCTGTAAAATCCTCTGTATTAATTAACAGTATGTCAGACAGAGAAGCAGCAGGCTATGCATGGGGGAGGGCCACAGGCCGAAATGTTTCCGACACAGGCAAGGTCACAGCAGACTAACGGGACTTGGCAGCAGGGGTCACTCACAGAGGCCTGAGCTCCCAGTGTCAAGTAGGGTTCGTGTCTTGACAAGCAACCCAATGGTTGTAGACTGGTTGACTCGGTCATCCAATTCATCCCAAGTCACGTCAGACGCAACCCTCAGTTGGCATGGCCTGGGAGCAGGCTCTATACCTTCACGTGTCCTCAACCTGCCTGTACAGATTCCCTTTACAACGCTTCTTTATATATGTCTCTTCCATCCTCTTCTTTCTGGTTTTTGAAATTGCAGCATGTACGCTCTGCGGTTTTAACCGCAAAGTGGGCACAGGATTCGCATGAATCCAATCCACTTTGCCTGTACTGTATAATGCCGCAATCTAGTGCAGCTGTTGTATTCTGCTTGGATGTACCGGTACGTTCTGTCTGAACAAGGCAACCACTTTCCGGACGTAAATAGTCTATGGGCGGTCCAGAAGTGGTTAATGACCGCAGGATTTTTCTAGTGAATATCTGAAGAACCAGTAGCCATTATCATGATGTTACTGTTATTTTGTAGATAAAACCTCCATTTACTTGAAGAATCTATTTAAATATTTCTCTGACCACCTATCTGCAGTTTAAGGCCATAATATATAAAAACAGCCCAAGACCAGACCCCAAAATAAGTATAAATACAAACCTCGAACCTCCATACAAAGTACAGACCCTATGTCCCAAAATGCTAGGCATGAGTACAGATGTATACATCACCCATAGGTTTCCAAAGTTACCTGCATGACATGTGTAACTGACCGTGATATTCCCTACAGCAGACAACAAGGTTTTGCCGATATATAACTGCCTGACAGAGGCCAAAATGGACAGTCTTTTGGCCTCCATCAGGTGAATGGGATCTTATGAATACACTTTTGTACATACAGTAAATGGGCACTGCAGCAATGACGTGGGGTACAGATTTATGTGACCACTGCAGGCAGTCATAGTATTAACTCATACTTGTCAACATTTTGGATGTGCTGTCTGGGAAAGTAGTGTCCTAAGTGCAATTTTTAGGCAAAGCCACTCCCCTTTAAGCACTAAATGTTCTGGACATGCCCCTTTTTTGGACATGAACAGCACACAAAGTGCCTAGGTCACATATAATGTGACTGGTACAGTCACTGTTACATATCTATAATGTGATCATGTACATGAAGATTTATGGTTCAGAGTTCTGCTGCATTGTAGACACCACATGACATCACAGAGCACATGGCATCACCAACATTCCATGATGTCACCATTGGTATAGACTGTATACTGTTCACAACCTGAGCCATCTTGTGTCACTTGAGCTTGACAGCTTGAAGAGGTCAGACGTGCAGGTAGGAATCTCGCCAAGGTAAGATAAGATCAGAGAACACGCATTTTGGTTATAGGCGCAGATCTGTTAGGTAGGACCTTCATCTTTTGGACATTTATGACATATCCTCTTTATATACCATAAATGTTTTAGGTTCTTGCTGAGTGACTTTTTCTTATCTAGGAAAGGCAGAATTGACCATCAGTTTCTTAGGGTGTTAGTGGAAACTGGTGTAACATTATGGCATAAACATCCAAAATGGACTTATGTATTTAAATATCGCTCTTTCTCTTCTGCGCCCTCCTGTATGCTGGTGTACCTTGGACAGCCACTTAACAGTGTCTTATAACTGGTTACTAACTGCTGTTTGGGCGCTCACCAGAGTGCTATAACTTTGGGTTTTTGATGCCAAACAGCTTTGGTTGATCCTGTGACGTGCCTATAAAGTGGAATCCCCACATACATGACCCTCACAGAATTTATCAATGGATATAGTGAACATTAAGTGTTATATTCATCAATTTTCCAGAAAAGTGATGATGAAAAGTGTAAATTACAATTTTTTTCTGAAGTATCCCATTTCACTGTGCAGTTAGTGCTAACACAGACGCACACTCCAAAAACTGTCGTACTCGGGATAACAGTTTTTGTAGTGTATGTCTCTGTTGGCGCAAGCTGGTTACAACATATTGGGCATTGAAATATGGTAGTGCTGAAATAAATGCAGTGTTCACTTGTAACTCAGTTCTGCATTCATTTCTGGAAACTAAAATATTATAAAGTGTCAGGGGATCCCACTTCACTTGCAAAAGTGACATTCTGTCCAAAAACCAAACAGTCTAACTCTGTGATCCAAACTTCAAAGGGGCAGATTTATTACAATTGTCTAAAAGCAAAACGGTGTTCATTGCCCATAGCAACCAATCACAGCACAGCTTTCATTTTTCAGGAGCAAAATACAAAATGAATGCTGTATTGTGATTTGTTGCTATAGACAACTAAAACAGTGTGTGTTTATAGACCATTTTAGCAATCTGTGTTCCTCTGAGCCCTGCTTTGTGCCCAACAGCAGTTTATGTCCATATGACAGATCACTCACTTAAAAGTTTTAGCAGTGTGCATCTCTGCTGACGCAAAGTGGGCACTACATATTGGGCACTTTGCACATTGATTTATGGGAAGTACTCCCATAATTCATTATTATACCCCTCCAGAAATACATTGAGGAGTGAAGTTTCTAAAATGGCATCATGTATCAAGGATTAATTCTTTTTATTTCAGCTCAGAGCCGCTTCAGTGCCTGCCAGTGCAGAGTAAAGGACCATATTAGTCCTTAAGGTCCCATGTAGTGGACTGTAGTTTAAAAGAAAATTTGCAGAGAAGTGCCATTAGACTTTTGGAGAGCAGATTTTGTTGGGATCATTTTCAGGTGCCCTGACACATTTGCAGAGCCCCTAAGGTGCCAGTGCAGTTGAATGTGCCAACAATATCTGCCCTCTAAAAGCATATTGGCATTTCTCTGCACCCTGTCATGTGCCTATTCAGAAGTTTAAAACCACATATGGGGTATTTCCATGTTCAGACAGAATTGCATAGCAAAATTTGGAGTGCTTTTCTCATTTAACCCCTTGTGAAAATGAAAAAAAAAATGAGGATAAAGCAATACTTTGATTAAAATTTATTTTTCATTCCTAATGCCCAATATTAATAAAATCTACAGTTGGAAGTGCTATTATTATATTCTGGGGACTCTTCAGAGTATAATAAAAGTTAAGGTCCGGGAAGGTAAGAAAAAATAATTAAAAAACCCAGTTATACTCACCTTGCTGCCCTCTATTAAGCATCCTCTCTCCATCCAGCAGTCTGCCAACATCCTTATTCCAGCCTCTGTGTGATGTAGAATGCCCTAGGGTCAACAGTGAGCCTTTGAGCGGTTATGTGGGGCATGCCAAAGTCATGCATAATGTTGGGTTATAGTGTCATGATATCAGTGTGCCCCACATGACCATTGAAGCCAAATCACAGGCCTCAGAGGTGACCCCTGGCACATGATGTCAGCCAGTGACCGGAAGAGGCTTGAACAGGTCCCCAGGGCTCACTGGACACCAAGGAAAGTGAAACTGAGTATGAAGGTCCATTCACACGAAGGAAAATGGTGAGGAATTTTCCACACTGAAAAAAAAGCCTCTCACTGATTCCAATGGGTTCTGCTAGCTCTTTTTTCACTAGCGGAATTTTTTTTTGTTGAAAAAGTGCAACGTATATGGTTTTAATTCATCAAAAAATCTTTTTATTGTAAAGCAACAGAAAACCCACCTGGACTGGAAGCCCTCTTGCTACTTTTTATCGTTGTATCTAGTCCTTGTGCAGTAGTTAAAGCCTCTAGTGATGGAATAGTGTCATTGGGTAATGCTGGAGTACCTGACTCCTCAATATACTCTCTCACCCCTTTATGGAAATCAGGAGCCAAGATCAGAGGATTAACATTATACCAAGTCGTATTGTAGTCCCAAAAACTTCAACTATTTTACAGGGAAGTGATTTTTTGGTATTGGAAGAGTCCCTAATAGCGGGAACAAATGAGCTAGCTTATTGTACACGTAAAGCTATAGTAATTCCTTAAAATTACACCTACACTTACAAAGCAATTTGTTTCAGTGTGAACCATCAGAAAACCTAAGAGCCTCTCTTTTCAAGGACAGCCTGACCTTGGCTTCTTCATTAGCTTTATAATTAGTGTGTATGTCTTTCTAAACTGTTTCTCATATATAATGTTACTGTGAGTATACTATATACATCAAGCATATTGCTGATCTTAGAGAAGTATCCTGAAGAAGTCAGATTCTTTCATCCTTTTGTATGCCAATATATATAAAAGTTACATAAAAAAGTTACTCAGTACACTGCGAAACACAAACTGAATCTCCATAGTAAGGGAGCGTTCACACTACTGTCGGTGTCCGACAGCTAGTGTCCGCCGCTAATGCCCGTTCAAAATTTTGTGCGGACATTAGCATCGGACACTAGCTGTGTCCGTGACATTTTGCATTGATTTAAATGGACATCGGGTGCGTTCTATTACAGTCTGTGTCTGTCATTAAGTGTCCGTTCCCAAAGATGTTCGACTTTTCAAGCGGACAGAAAAAACCTACATGTTGGGTTTTGCTGTCCGCTTGAGAATTCGGACATCTTTGGGAACGGACAGTTAAGGACACCCACGGACTGTAAAAGAACGCACCCGATGTCCATTTAAATCAATACAAAATGTCACGGACACAGCTAGTGTCCGCTGCTAATGTCCGCACAAGATTTTGAACGAACATTAGCAGCGGACACTAGCTGTCGGACACCGACAGTAGTGTGAACGCCCTATAGGCAAAATGGCTGCTTATTAATTGTGCATATCCTGGTATAAAAATTATGCGGGGCACTACCAGTATTGGAAAATAGTGAGTAACTTTACTGAATACTATTTCTTTTGATAAGCCAATCTAAAATGCAGCATCGTCCCATAAAATGAGGATTTATTCATAAGTCAGTGTCCAAAGAAATTTAATGAAAGGAAAACATTTTGTAAATCCACAACCTCTGGCTGAATAAATGGAAGCCTAATATAACATTTGACTCTGCCCCTCTGCCTCATTCATTCTGTATCTTCTATTCTGCTTGGCAACATTGGCTTAGTCCCACCTCCCTATGAGCATACTTCCTGTAATATTGATTTGAGCAGAATACTAATGAGACCTTTTCCCTTTCAGGATAAAAATATTTCCCTTTGTCCAACAATTGGAGACATTTAATATATAATTGAGTCGCTCTGGATCAATATTTTCCTATAATGGGTATTACACAATAGGAGAAGATCCGTTGAGATTATCGCCACTTTGCCTAATTTACTACACTGGCAAACGTCTGGTGTGCTTTGATTTCCCAGTCCTCAGTATGTACACACCTAATGCAAATTCTCAAATGACATCAGTCTTTTTCTAAAGTGGCAGCAGGCAGCTGGAAACGTGAAAGCGAGCAAACACAGATGGAGCCAGTCATACAGACAAGGCAGCAGCACATCCATTGCTGGGTTTTTTAGGAAGCTTAACGGATCTACAAGCTCCATAGCTCAAGTCTACTCAGTCTTTTAAGATAAGCATAGAAAATCATACCCGGGAGACCAAGTAAATCCTTATTCGCTTCACTGGACTATGGACCTTTCTGAATGTCCCTTTATTTGGCCTTTGTTTATCGTCTTTGCACTGAGCTTTAACACAGCGGAGCAGGAACCTGCTGAAATATGTTAATATCCTGCTATTTAGTTGTACATGGGGATATATGTTCTGCATGTTGGACAGACTTACAATCTATAGCAACCAATATTGGGATTTTGAATTTTTCTTAAATCTTATTATTATTTCCATTCAAGGACTCTTCAGGTCTCTCCCTACAGGTTCCTTTGCATGTCTACTACTGCTCCAAGCAGCTGTGTCCTGTATTGTGCTATGCTTTGCCTCTGAGCCGGGCATTGTAAACTACGACAACATTTTATTAAATGCTATTTTTACTTATAATTATGATAAATTTCACACTAATCTTTTACTTGCTTAAAAACAGTTGTGTTCTGTATGTGGACAGTGTGTTCATGATGGATGTCTTGTTGCTGGCCACTCTCAAACAAGCTTGGGTAATAGAAATAGAAAAGTATATTGTACATACAGAATGTAAGAACCCAAGGATATGTATTACTCATACTAGAGATAATTCCTACCATTGCTATAACCCATTTCTCCAAATGCCCCATATATACCAAGATAGGTTTTCTTCCTTCCTTCTGAACAAAGTTGAACAAACTGAGTTGTTAGGGTTGCATGCGATTTTCTAGATTAGTCAATACAGAGAGAATTAAGATGTGATCACTAAGGCAAGTATGTAAAACTGTTGGGTTCTTCATAGGGCAGCAGCATGTATATTTCTTTAACATAATTCAGGGTCTACCATTTTTGTCAACTTTTATTTAAGAAGCTATCACAGCGGGGGGCACTGTTGCATCTCATCTATGGGAAGAATTTTCTACGAAGAGTGGTAAGAAGGGGGTGAAAATAGCTAAGTTGCACTAACATTTGAAGCTATCAGATCCAAGTCACCAGCTCAGTAAACCAGTGTGCTCCTAAGTAACATACTTGAATATGAGCAATTGAGCTACATATTATAATGTGTGTGTATATATATATATATATATATATATATATATATATATTTATATGTATATATATATATTGTATATAATGAGATCCCTCCATTAAAGCGTGTGATGTCCAACAAGAATGACAAAGAAGTAAATCATGCAGTAAATGCAATATTTTTGGTGTTTGGCCTATTTCCTGTATAAGTGCCACACAGTTTTTTTTGACATAACACATATTATATCAAGCATTAAAGGATCACTTTTATACAGACGAATGAATGGAGACTTGATGGTAAATTACACACTAACAATGAGCCCAAGCATGATCTAGTGAGTTCTTTCCCTCCCATTTTCTTTTCATGACATCAGGATTTTGTAACCTAGCATGAAGTCATATTCATAATTATAATTATTGTAACTTATCAAGTACTATGGAGTTTAACTGAAGTACTATGGTGTTTAGCTAAAGCATGGTATTATTCAATGTTTGCATTCCATCCCATCAATCACATTTACCACTTATCCACAGGATAGTTTAAAATGTGAAAATGCTGGGGGCCTGACCACTGGGTCCCCCACATTGCTTCGAACATGCATAACCATATAGAAAAGGTTCTTGAGTACAGTAACAGACTAATATGCATTCTGTCTCTCCATTCTGCTCTGAAAATCTGAGACACAGATATTACAGACTTCATGATGTGATTATTTTCTGTTCCTGTGCTCAAATGTTTCTATTCCATAGTCTGACCGGAGCCACACTGCAAATGCTTGCCTTACTACAGTCATTCGGATGAGGATAAATGAGTCTTTGGGACTTCTGTTTTAGTGATTGTTTCCATCGCAGCCCAAATACTGCATTTTCACAATGTGAGGCCTTAGTCTTAAAGGGTTTTTCCAGGACTATGATATTGATCACCTGTCTTTTGGAAACGTCATCAATATCAGATTTGTGGGAGTCCAATACCCAGAACCCCTACTGACCTGCTGATTGTATAGTGGTTGTGCTTTGTATTGCAGCTCAGCTTCATTCATTTGAATGGTGCTGAGCTGCAGTATGGGCATGTGACCAATGGATGTGACGGCAGTAGACTGAGTCCATAAGCACTTCAAACAGCTTATTGGAAAAGTCTTGGGTGTTGGAGTTTACCAATCTAATACTAATGGTCAATTGTAACGATAGGTAATCACCATCATATTCCAGTAGCAACCCCTTTAATAATGCATCTTTACTGTGCCCAAAACAGTAATAACAACCTCCATTTTCCCACAGAAAATTCAATATGAGCACCTTTGTACCACCTAATAGATTTTTGCACCCAGTCATCGTTGTTATAGCGCCTCCTTATAAATAATATTCCACCTTTATCAGTAATAGCTCCCTTATAAATGATAAATAGTGTGCTGTATCACTAATATTCCCCCTTATCTGTAAGTAGTTACTTCTTATTAATAATAGCTCTCTCATAAATAATAGTTACCCTTATAAATAACAGTCCCCATTATCACCAATAGCCAACATTAAAAATAAACCCACTTATCAATTATATTCCACTTATAAATAGTTCCCCTCTTAAAAATAATAGCTCCCCCTTATAATAGATGCCTTATATATAAAAGTTTCCCCCTTTTTATAGGCCTTTTAGAAATACTTCCCTCCTTATATATAATAGCACGTATTATAAATAATAGTTCATCAATAGTTCAGCCCCCTTATTTGGTGGCTGAACTAGTGGTTCCACAAGGTATAACATACTCCATAATAGCCTCCACACATTATAATACACTTAGTAGAATATTTCCGCCAGTATAATGCTCCACAGTGGCTCTATACAATATAATATGCTCCCCATAGTGCCCCTCAGTATAATGCTCTACAGTGGCCCCACGGAGTATAATATAATCCCAAGAAGCCCCACACAATATAATACACTCATATAGTGGCCCCACACAGTGTAACAGGCTATCCACACTGCCCCTCCCCCCCAGTATAAAGCTCCACAGTTGCCTAAAGTATGATTCCCAGAGAGCCCCCTAGAATAATGCTCCACAGTGCCCCCCCCCATATATTGTTCCACAGTGGCCCCATACAATATACTATGCTTCCCAGTATAATTCTCCACAGTGGGCTGGGACTAATTAGGGCTAAGTCATTTTTCTGAAAGGGCCACATGGTGGTCATGTTTCACCTCTAATGGTAAGTATGTTCTTGGTGTATAGTTCACTGTAAATTATATGTTTTTTCCCTACATTACTAAATTGCTTTACTTATTACAACACCATCCCCAATGAGAAATTAAACTGGAAAGACACAATATGATAATAGGCACTGAATTTTGGTTGAACTGAATTATATAATATAAATAGGTGATAGCATATTTGGATGGGAGTTTAACCTCTTAAGGACACAACCTAAAACTATCTTAGGCCAGTTTAGGGTGGACTGGAGGGGGGCAAGAGTATTCGCTGGGAGGCCATGGAGAAGGATGTTACAGTAATCTAAGCAGGAAATTATGAGGGCATGGACTAGCATTTTTGTAGTTTCCTGGGTGAGGAAGGAGCGGATTTGATGGATTTTCTTGAGTTGGAGGCGGTAGGAGGTGTTGAGGATTAGAAAGTGCGACTTAAAGGATAGGTCCAAGGTTATCTCAAGGCAACGGACCTGTGGGACAAGGGTAAGCGTGGTTCCTTTAAATTTAATAGATGGGTCAAGTAGAGGGGCCGTACGAGGTGGGGCGAAGTTGAGGAACTCTGTTTTCTCCATGTTGAGTTTGAGAAAGCGGGAGGAGAGAAAGGAGGCTGTGGCTGCTAAACTATCTTGAACTCTGTTAATGTCTGGTCCAGAGAGATATATTTCAGTGTTGTCAGCATATCAATGGTATTGAAAACCATGAGATTCTATGAGCCGACCCAGGCCAAGGTTGTAGATGGAGAACATGAGGGGGTCCTAGGACTGAGCCTTGGAGGACACATATGGAAAGAGGGCATGGTGATGAGGTGATATGCAAGTGGGAGACACTGAATGTGTGGTTGGTGAGGTATGAGGAGATACAAGAAAGGGTCAGGTCTGAGATACCAAGAGATGAGAGAGTTTCTAACAAGAGGGAGTGGTTGACTGTGTCAAAGATAGAGGAGAGGTCAAGGAGGAAGAGGACAGAGTAATGACGCTTGGCTTTGGCAGTTAGAAGGTCATTAGTGACTTTCTCATAAGCATGGTGAAACAGAAATCTGGAGTAATTTGACTAGACAACATATTTCCACTGCTCCGTAATCAAAGATTTCTGCTCACTGGAATCTTTTTTTTTTCTCTAAGGCTAACATTCACACGAAAAAGGTGAAAAACAGCCATGAAAACATCAATTTTTCATGCCCATCTTGCACCTGAGGGGCACTCACTTTCACCCATTCCCATACATTTCAGTGTAGAGAGATCTGTGAAAATTGTCAAAAATAGGGCATGACCTATATTTTGACAGTCCTTGACAACAGACCATCAAAATAACGGTTTTGTGATTAGCCTCCATTCACTATCAGTGAAATTAATGCTGCCATTCAAAAAAGATTGTCACACGGGCAGTATTCATTGTTGTGTGAATGTAGTCCTAAGCAACAAAGACAAATGATATGGTCCTCTGCTGTATTAGCTGTACTAAGAAAAGACTTGCTCAGATGTCTCAATTTTCCTATTTTCACCTTCTAATATGGAATCATTCTGAAACTATCATGGAAAAACCTTTTCCCTTGATTTTATGCTGCACTCCAGGGTCAGGTGTCTAATCATGTCCAGTTGTAAAAAGGGCAAGTGTCTCTAATAAAATGACCATTCAGTTTAGTTGTTCACAATCTGCTGCCTCATAACCATTCTATCTTTACAATCTTTTCAATATAGTTTTCTGGCAACACATTTTTAGGAAACAGACCAGACAAATATACTATTTTATTTTTAAGAGTGTATATGGCACTATCATTCTAAATTTGGAAATGTAGAATTGCGGCTGCATTACATTAATCAACTCATGGTATGTTCATATACTTGTAGCTAAAGAGCTGCCTTATGGCTGTACGTATATTGGAACAAGTTGCCAATAATACAAGACAGTAACTTTGATATGGTTACATCTTACGCCTACAGTAAATTTTAGGAGTGTGACCATGAACTTTACATAGTTGTTGGTCGAATGTTTATTTCTCCAAAGTTATTGCTCCCAAACCCACATGCACACTGGTTTGGGTGATGTTTGTATGGAGAGAGTGAAGTAATCTACTGCCAATAACTTCTGACAGCATCTTATCTTCCCTGAGAACTAAAGGATCAGGCCAGAACTTGGTTTTGTCCCCATACCATTACATGGTTGACCAACACATTGAAATAAGTTGATTCAGCAGATATTAATCCAATGCATATAGTTGGCTATGGCTAGCTTCATTCCCAGAGTTTGTACTGCAGTAAACAAAAAAAAAAAATCTCAGGTTTGTATATAAGCTTAGAATTTTTTTAAAAGTATGAACATCTAAATTTAACATTTGGAAATCTGAAATTTTACCATGTTATCAACCTTGGGTATTATGTGGGTCATTGGGATTATTATGTAATGCTGCTTGGGGTCACATTCTTCAGGTCTGTTGTGAACTAGACCATTCCCCTTAGTGAAACTGATTATTTATCCTATTATCAATAAATACACGAGTGTTCTTTAAAAACGTGTGTATAATGCATGTGGAATATCATTCAGGACAATGTGCAGTCATTTCAGTGTGAGATTTAAAGACCATGTTTTCTAGGGCCAAGGAAAGATCTTCGCAACAGCTGGCCTTGGTCTTGTGCATTACTGACTATAGCCACTGTCTGATGCTTTGATCTGTGGTGCTATGAAATGAATTTACGTAACAAAGTAGTCCATAATTCAAGATTAAACATAATCTCTTTTCAAACTTAGTCTCTTGAAACCAAGCATGGAAAATCAACAGAAATATTCACAATTCAACTATCAACCGTATAATGGCTTTTGTATCCATTACAATGCTTCTGATGTCACAATATCACAAGGAGACAAAGCCACTTGGAAAATAGGTGTATGACGGTTAGAAAGTTTTAGAAGGTCTTACATATATTATTAATATCATGGCAAAGATGTCACCACTTAGAGGCAAATAATGTCTAACTAGATGTGAATTTGTTACAGATTAGTATAAAATCAATACAGTTACTTGTTTGATGGGCCTCTCAGCGATCGGACCCATGGATTACCAAGTAACAGCATATCCTAGCGATAGGATACCACTTGCCCTCATTGCTAGAGATGAGTGAGTAGGTATTCAATTGAATACTACAGTATTCGAAATACTCGTACTCGGTCGAATACCACGCGGTAAACGCAGTAAAAATTCTATTCCCCTCCACCTTCCCTGGTGCATTTTTTTTCACCAATAACTATGCAGGGGAGGTGGGACAGGAACTAGGACAACATAGGCATAAAAAAAAAAAAAAAAAAAAAAAAAATTGTAAGGGGGTCACACGGTGGCTCAGTGGTTATCACTGCAGCCTTACAGCGCTGGGTTCCTGGTGTTCAAATCCTGCCGAGGGCATAAAACCATCTGCAAGGAGTTTGTATGTTCTCCCCGTATTTGCATGGATTTCCATCCCATATTCCAAAAGACATACTGATAGGGAAAAATGTACATTGTGAGCTCTATGTGGGGCTCACAATCTACATTTAAAAAAAAAAAAAAAGTATCCAGTAGAGATGAGCGAGTAGTGAAATATTCGACAATTCTAAATTTGATTCAAGTGGACCTCAATATTTGACTATTCGATTGAATACCTACTCGATCGAATACTACTCGCTCATCTCTAACTCATTGCATGAATTGATGACATTAGAAGTGAAAGCTGTTTGCATTATAGCTCTGGTAGCAGAATCTATATTTGATGTGATACAGACAGTGGCATAACTAGGAATGGTGGGGCCCCATGGCGACGCCAAAGACCTCGAGACCCCAGAGTATAATAATCAGAGACCCAGGGGATAAAAACATGAAAAACACTTTTACTTACCTATCTTCCAGCTCTGCTGCATTCTCCGCCGCTGTCGTCCATCTTTAATGATGTCTGGGACGTCATGTGATTGGGCTGCCTGCGTCACGACGCATATGGACACAGGTCATGTGACGTCACGCAAGTAGGCCCGAAGCATGCCCGGAGCGCGGAGAGGTAAGTAACACTGTTTTTTATGTTCCGTTACCTCTCCTGGGCCTCCGATCATTATAAAAGACCCCCGAGTATAACAGGGCTTGTGGGGCCCGCGGCGTCACTTACCGATCTCGGCCGCTGCCAGGATTGGTAAGTAAGTAGGGCCCGTTACTGGCTGGAGTAACTCCAGCTGGTAACAGCCTATTAAAAAAAAACAAAAAAAAACCCTGCAGTGGTAGCGGTTGTTGTCGGGCCCCTATTGTCCCGGGTTCTGTAGCAGCTGCTACCCCTGCTACCCTGGTAGTTAAGGCACTGGAGACAGCACAATAAAGATGTTGTTTTTTTATATTCACTGGGTAAAATTTTTCAAGCTCTGTGTATTTTCTTCTAATAATAGGCGTTTTGCAAATAAGTCATCCCCTTTCCCTAGATTTGATATAAAAATAAATTTACAAAAAACAAACAAACATCGTACAACCCTACATCTGAAAACGTACAGTCTACAAACATATAAAAATATTTTTCCCATACGGCAAACTCCATAGCAAAAAAAAAAATCTAAAAACCCAAAACAACGTTGTTTTTTTTTTGCGGTTTTATCTTCTAGAAACAAATTGAATAAAAAGCCCATAAGAAAGTTGCATAAACACAGTTTTTCTCCAACTCCGCCCTATTCTGAATTTTCTCAGGTTTCCAAGTACATGGTACAGAACATGAAATGTACCATTGCAAAGAACAATTTGTATCTCAAACATTAAGCCCTCATATGGCTCTGAGAAAGGAAAAATAAAAGTTAGAAAATATGGGGTTTGGAAGGTGGGGAGACAAAAAACGAAAATAAAAAAATGCCTGCGGTGGGAAGGGGTTAGAGAATACCTGAGCGTTCATCAGAAGTTTCTGCATGGTCTGGATATTCTGTTCTACTCTAGAGATGAGTGAGTAGTATTCGATCAAATACGACTATTCGATTGAAAACTCATATCGGTCGAATACCACACAGGAAGAATCCATTGAATTCAATGCAAAAACCTCCTCATGCTCCTCATCCTGCTACTTCCGGAACTTGGAGGATCCAAGGTGTCGAACTTTGGTTTCCATGGAAACCGGAACAACATTCCCGTTTTTTCTCATAGACTATAATAGGATTCGATATCGAACGAATACTACTCACTCATCTCTATTCTACAACTTTATAAGCCTTCATCTTCCTGAGAAGATGCAAGTTATCACTGAAACAGTGGAGACCATATCCTAGCATATGCCTGCTGTCTTACTCTGATCGTAGAATGGCTTACTGTTAAAGAAGATAATTTGTAATAGGGATAAATTAAAGAAACATGTGATTTGTGTATTTCTATTTTCTCTTAGATGAATACCATGTTGCATTGGTAATAAATTACCATAAGGGCTAGTTCACACGTAAAAACCTCCTGGCTTATTTTGGTCCTGAAAAAAACCGCTTCCTAATTAGGAAGCTTTTTTTTTACATTGCCAGGCTTTTTTTGGAGCTTTTTTTTGTAAAAACCGCTTCCAAAAAAAGCCAGGCTGTTTTCCCCTCCCATAGAAGTGAATGGGCTAAAAAAAACCGCTAGCGTTTTTTTCCGCGCGGTTTTTTGCAAAAAAACAGCTAGCGTTTTTTTGCAAAAAACCGCGCTGAAAAAAACCTGCGCTGTTTTTGCCTCCCATTCACTTCTATTGCTTTCTTCAGGCGGAAAACGCCTGAAGAAAGGTCATGTCGCTTCTTTTTTCTGCTAGCTGAAAAATAACTAGCAGAAAAAAAAAGCTAGTGGAAAAAAAAGCTAGCGGAAAAAAAAAGCTAGCTGTTCACATAGGGCTCCATTGTAAAGGGGCTGATTTTGAAGCGAAATCCGCTGTCAAAAAACTCCCCTTTGCCCACGTGTGAACTAGCCCTAAAGAGAAACAATATGCGGTAGGATAAAACCATAGGAACTCCTGTGTCACTGCCATGTGCATAAGGCCTTAATCCATGTATTAGTTTCATTATACGTTTGATGTCAAAGATATGTAATAGCATATGAGCTTCAGAATTCAGTAAATGGGATATTTGATTTTTTTTTTTTTCTCCTAGGACACAAATAGAAACTTATCAGTCATTAAAAGTGCTGATAACACAATAAAACACTCCTAGCAAGGACTTCACATTGTATTGTGCAGCCAAGCTTAATTTTTGCAGCTTGGAAAAGACTCTCTTTTTGTTAGCCCTGAGTGCCTACAGTCCAGTAATTACTATTGCCATATATTGCATCAGAGAGACAAGAGCGGCCTATTGTTCCTGCCGGATCTGTCTCCTCATACATATATTTTATAAAATACCAAGCCTATTTGCATGACCTCACAGCTTGCCCTCAGCTTACTCAGGGCACAGCCAGTAAAGGAGCACCATCTGCATAGCGTGTCAGCCTCTGTACTGAGCGAATAAAAGGCATGACATCATTCTTTTATATAACCAGCAACAATAAAATATGTCCTACAACACGGCTTACATAATGCACAGGAACAAGAAATGCACATTTCGCATATATATATATATATATATATATATATATATATATATATATATATGTATAGCAGTGTTATTATACTAACAATTTGGAAGCCCCTACATAATCTCGGTCATATATTATATCTGCTGGCTCAGGTGGCTAATTTATCAGAGGGCATTTAATGGTTCAGGGACTTAGGGCATTGACTCCCACTGTCTCTCCCTGAACTATGACTATATTGTTGCATTTCAGTTTGTGCTGATAACAAAAGCAGAGCCCTAGTAAATTACTACGATTATTTTCTTCTTAAAGTTACAGTTGACTCCTGGAGTACAAGCCCCTTGGATGATAAGCAGAAGACTAAAGGGAACAATGCAAACGCCATGTGCAAACAAATTTGGGACCGTATTGTTTTTAGTAAAAGCTATTCTATGCAAAGTACTTTTATAGTATGTTAGGAGGCTAAACCAGGGGAATTTACATGATAATTTGATTATAAAACATATGCTAATAAATTTGCATCTTTACAGATATTGCCATCATGTTCCTTTACTTTCCATCATCCAAAGCAGTTCATTGTGAGCACATATTCTTATTGTGACTCAGTAAAATGTAAAATAAGCTAAATGCGCCATACCATAGCTCCGATTGACTTTATGGGTGTTACAGAAACAGCATAGAGCAGCACTGCCTGTTTCCATAAGTCCCACCTTGGTGGTTAGGACTTGCAAGCAATTATTCCTCTCTTGGCATAAATTTACCATGATGTGAATAATACTTTAAAGGGATTCTATCGTTAAAATGCTATTTTTTGTCCCTAACACGTAGGAATAGCCTTAAAGGGATTCTACCATTAAAATCAAATTTTTTGTCAGTCACAGGTAGGCGTCTAAAGACATCTAAAGGTAGGAGAATAGCCTTTCTTAAGACTATTCCTACGTCGTGTTAGGGACAAAAAATAGCATTTTAATGATAGAACCCCTTTAAGGCTAAGGCCCCACATAACGATCTGCAGCGCTTAACCGCAGCGGTTCTTCCCGCAGTCCATTTAACAGAAAGGTCACAGAGTTTCCTCCACGGACTTTCAGTTACTATTATATCTACGGGACAGGGGATAAGTGTACAATGATGTAAAGGAGCCTTAAAAGTATCCTATCATTCAATCACTTTTTTCTCCCTAACATTTTGGAACAGCCTTAAGAAAGGCTATTCGTCTCCTACCTTTCATTGTCTTCTCCGCGCCGCCGTTCGCCTAAAATACCAGTTTTTCTTGGTATGTAAATGAGTTCTTTGGCAGCACTGGGGGCGGGCCCCAGCGCTCAAACAGCACTGGGGGCGGCCCCAATGCTGCCAGAGAACTCTCCAGCGCCGCCTCCATCTTCTTCTGGAAAGAGGTCTTCACCCGTCCGGTGGCGGCTTCTAACTTCTAGGCCTCGGACCTAGGGCAAGCCGACTGCACATGCCCACCAGCCACGAGAAAATGGCCACTTAAAATACTATAGCTTTGCCCTAGGCCCGAGGCCTAGAAGTTAGAAGTGGAAGAAGACGCGGTGAAGACCTCGTTCCAGAAGAAGATGGAGGCAGTGCTGGAGAGTTCTCTAGCAGCATTGGGGCTGCCACCAGTGCTGTTTGTGCGCTGGGGCCCACCCCTAGTGCTGCCAAAGAACTCATTTACATACTGAGAAAAAACGGGATTTTAGGCGAACAGCGGCGCGGAGAAGACAATGAAAGGTAGGAGACAAATAGCCTTTCTTAAGGGTATTCTGATGTATTAGGGAGAAAAAAAGTGATTGAATGATAGGATCCCTTTAAAAGTGTTGTGTCCACATTCCCTGGGAGTCTGGGAATCCCGAAAGTTCCCCTAAAGCACCCTAAAATTCCCTTGTGAATGGCTAAAGTTATATCTAAGTGAAAGTGACATGTATGTCTAAGGTTAAATGGATGGTAAGCAGTGGATACAAACTTGACTTAACCATACACTGTGCTGTAACTGGCTTTTACACATTTAATATTTAAAACACTCCAAAAATTAACCTTTTATTAGACAAACATAGCAGTTATGTTGCAAAAAGCAATGGTTTTATAGTGCAATACGGCATAATTTGATGGACCGTTCTGCAGAACATGTCTGGCTGAGTGGTGGCAGTGGTGATAGCTGTGGTTAGCTCCTTTCACTGCTCTAACCTATTGGCCCAGAATTGTATGGGGTTACGCTTATCTGATGACATATAGGTGCACTTTAGGTACAACTGTATCTGCTGGTGCAACCAGTAGTAGTTAGTTACTGCTTGAGTTTCTGGTTGGCGCCAATGGATTTACATTGGCAATGTAGAAAAAAATTCCCACAGGGAGACAACCATGTGCATTTGCTGCCACCAACATGAGCAGCAGCAGCAGAAAAGTGTCTGCTACTATCACCACCAGTGCAGGATTCACCTAAGTTTTCCCCAGGCAGGCTTTTTGGATGTTGGGCCTACATAATGGCTGGAATCATTATTATCACTACTGTCACCACATCCTCATCTGATGTCACCTTGTCACCCTGACCCAGTTACTAGGTCCTATCCAAAAAAGAATCATCATCTGTAATGTCATTGTCTTCCTTGCTTTTTTCTGACATATCATAGGCATGAGAATCTGACACACATTCAAAATATCCACATATAGCGTCCCCCCCTAGTTCCCCTACCAGAATGACTACCAGTAGTAATACCACGACCCCTATCTCTACTATCTCCACCACCAAACAGTCATGTCTAGCTCTACTTGGACACAATGCTGAATGTTCTCATTCAGCATCTTAAGAAACAGAGGAAGACTTCTGTGACCAGGAGAAATAGATTGCTCAGCAGGTGCAACACTACCTGGGTTATGTGTCAGTAAAGAATATGAAGGAGATATGGTTGGTTAACAGTTCAGAAAGGCGATAAATTACATGTTATGGAGGAGAAGGACCATACCAAAGCCTGACCCAAGATCACATCATTCTCAGATGCAATATCTTCCTTTGAGATGTGTGATGATACAGTGAGATGAATCACAAATCCTTCACTATCTCCACCATTAGTGCATCTACCTCATGTTTAAGCCCATGTCACTTTATATACTGTATATGACATCAGCATAGCAAGGTGTCCATCTACCATTGTCTATTTGCTGAGAGACTGTCACTGATGTATTTCCTGTGCAAAACATATGGCGGTAGCCATTTTTGAGGGAGGCTTCCCCAGCTTACATACATGTGAAATAACAGAGCATATGGGAAAGGGTTGTTCTCATAAGACAACTGTAGAATATACCATAAATGCCTGAAGATGAGAGAACACTCTCCAGAACCAGTATCGATTTTGAGAACAAGGACCCTGCCGGCTCCATTCACTTTTATGAAGCTTATACCTGTAGAATAGCTGAACAAGTTCGCCTATTGTTGGAACCCCTATAAAAGAAAATGGAGGAAGCCATATATTTGTGGCCACCTCTCCATTTACATCGGCTGAGAGATAGGCTTAGGATACCCTTACTCCTTGAGGTGAGACCACATTAATTGTATATTTATGACCTATTCTGTGGATATGTAATACATGGTCCTTTAATTACTAAGAACGTGTTTCAATCTTTCCCAAAGAGCACCCATATATTTGTATAAAACCATTTTATACTCTATATATACTCTGTATATCTACATTCTGCTGTCAAAGTTAAATTCTAAACAAACTGCTTACAAATTTGCCAACTTTAGATATCCAGAGATTTCCTAGATATTATTGGACCACATCACTCATGATTCATAACTCCCAATATTACTCAAACTAGTTCAACTATGCAGGAAAAAGTTAAAAATAATCCAAATTCCACAAATACTATCTTCACTGTTATCGTTGTTTAATGTGAAGACTTAGAGGAACCAGACGAGAAGATTCATTTTAAACACCAATTTACGTACTGGAATGAAGTTTATGCCACTACCATAGCATTCCTTACATTCAGCTCATTCCACTTGTATGTAGTGGTCATTTTTTCCTCTTGGAATCAGTATCAGCTTCTTAAAATGTCTTGATGTTTACGCTGTGGATTCACTTTTGAAGATTTAGCTGTGTACAGACCGCCTGAGGACCAATGGTTGTACATTCACCTTGAAATAAATGGTGGAAGATACACCAACCACCAGATTAGTAGGCAATAAGAAGAAGAGTCAGCACGTTAAATAATAGAGTAACTATCTATCCATGTATCAGTGTTTGCACTTACATCTTTGATATGACCTTGCTAATCTTTGTAAATTCTTTCCTACTATAGGAATTCAATTCATTTTCTTTCCGCTAAAAAAACATTCTTTGTATTCTGGATTATATAGCAGAATGGGAAGGTTAGTAGCACATTGTGGATTAAGAAAAAAAAAGGTATCTAAGGATCTAAGGAAGATGAAAACATATTTGATCTTTTCTAGTAGGAAAATCTAGTGGCTCTTTGAAAAGGTTATGAAGAAGGATTGCATACAACTGATAATAATAGTATATTCTGAATGGAGAACTATACAAGCAAAGACCAGATGAAAAGTTCTCAGTCTTAAAACAGAAAGCTAGGAACTAACAATTTGGCATTTCTATTTGTTTGCTATTATAAAGTAAGTTCAACCTAGAGAACTCATAGTAACAAACAGTATTTTTCGGACTATAAGACACACTTTTCCCAAAAAAAATTTGGGAGGAAAATGGAGGTATATTCTGAAGGTCTGAATGTGAGGAGGCGGGGGAGTGAGGTTCACTGCATCACCCCATTCTTGCTGCTGTTGGGTCCCTGCAGTGGAAGGAGTGGAGCGATGCTGCATCCGCCGTACTATTATTCAGGTGCCAGGTCTGTAAGGATAGTGGGGCCACTCTGCTGCAGAGCAGTCGCCATAACTACTGGGTCTCCACTGTAATGCACAGCAGAGATCCGGAGCTAATGCCGCCATCAGAGTCCATCCTGATCACGGGCAGTACTATGTCAAAGACCCTCTAAAGTGTTAAAGAAGCCCCCTAGGGCTGATTCTCACCCCCCCCCCCCCCCCCCGTACCTTTCAAGTTGCAGGCTGACTCCTGCGCAGTGAGATTTCAAGAGCCAACCTGTTGTTGTGACAGCTGGGTTAATGCCAACCTGTATAATACAGCAGAGACCCAATGGCTATGGTGGTTGCTCAGCTCCTGAGGGGCAGCCATAATTAAATATCTGACATCCGCTGTATTATTTTGGAAGATGTAGGGAAAGGGTTAACGGAGTGGTATTTTCAACCTTCTGTGCGTTGTTGTTGTGATAACTGGGCATTCAAGAAGTCTTTTCCCCAGCATTTTTTTAGCCTTAGCCTAAAAATGTTATCTAGCCTTTCAATATTGTTGACCTATACATATTTGATTGGTAGGAGTACAACTCATAGAACCCCCACCAAACAACTGTAAATGTAACACTCAGGAGGGCCAGGGCTGGTATCACGGGTAATATATCAGATGTGGCCGGCTTTCAGGGGGTCCCTGGGTCCCAAATGTGCACAAAATCTCCTCTTTGATGTCCCCGACTACCCACCCCCACGTGATATCTGACAATGACAACAGACAACCAGGTCTCGGGGGTAGTCGTTGCTCTTTTACTAGCAGGACAAAGTAATACAAATGTACATATGGAGTAATTCTTCACATACAATACAGCGATCTTTGTAGGTAGTGTCCAATTAAGCAGGTGATAGAGCTTGGAGCAGGAATGCTTTGGATAGTTTAATTAATAGTTACTTGAGTAGTTAAACTTGTATATACTTGTAAAGATGGCCTGTATCCAGGGGTTTAGTCCTCAACAAACTGGGTACACGTATGTAGGAGAGCAACTAGAAGTGCCCACAGCAGGAGACCCTCGAATTCTGCCAGACTAGCTATGGGCTTCTTAAATATAGATTTGTCCCAAAGACTTACTTGAATAGAGAGATACGTGTAGAAGTCCCAGATGTATGGATAAAACAGGTCCGTCAACTTTAGTGCTTGTAGGCTTGGAGTTTCAGAGGAAAACGCTCTCTGAGGAGAATCTTGAGTACAGAGGAAAAGACATCTCTGTTTGGAGTGCTCTGAGACTTGGCTGCCATTTTCAGCTTCCCATGTGTTCGATCGCTCCACACCAAAGATCCAGACAAAAGGTCCCCAACCCCCCTAGAGGGGGCTGTAACTCCTCCTCCTCCAGGCCAGTCAAGGGAGCTTGATTGGTCCTGAAGGTCACCTGATCATAATGGACACACCTTCACATTGACAACTCAAATTACAATGGCAAGTATAGGCAGGTGCAGTTCACAAAAACATCCACAAGATGGCGCATTAATAGACCCCCTGTGTGCTGGCTCTGGTAAAATAGAAATATATAGAAGTAATGAAAGAGGAGGAATCTCTTTACCTTATATGCAAATGTCCATACCATCTCGGTCTGCAAGGACTATTAAAGGGCATGGGACGAGCAGTACCAGGACATTACATAAAGGCCAGGACCCCTTTAAACAGCTGATCATTGGGCAGACCAGAGTTGTACCCCCACTGCTTTAATATTGATGGACAATCCTAAAGATCACCTCTGGGTAACTTCTTTAATTACAGTATTTGCATTTGGTTCTGATGCTGATTTGTCAGTATGTATAGTTTATTCATCATTTCTAGGTTTATGGGTATACTATACATTTTGGTAGCACTTTCACTATCAGTGTTTGATATTGTTGTAAAATCTGGAACCGTAGATTGCCTAGTTCGTACTATAAGAAGTATGTAAGAGCTATGGCAAAAACCAACTGAGGCAAAGCAGTAGGAGAGAAGTAACAGGCCACCGACTCTGTTCACCATCAAGCAAAGTCTTTATGGGTTAATACTACTAAACACATACAGATGATTTGAAACAGGAATTTTGACAGTCCATTTATTAGAATGGGGCTTGCAGTAATTCATGCACATGGTAAATGGACAACTCCATTTTCACTTCAAACAAATCTCTTGTGTGTGACTATACCTAACACTGCCTTTGTAAAGCACAACATTCACCATTAGAAGCAATTGTTGTAGGACAGAAAGCCTCTACAATATGGCGTGTGTTCAGTGGTGTAACAAGTGTCTTGTGGGCCTCAGTGCAAACTTTTGTGTTCAGCATCTTCTGCTATCTTCCCGAAATCTCTGCTGAGGCCTGTGATTGGTCCTCAGTGGTAATGTGGGGACACACTGACGTCATTACACCAATGCGCCCCATGTGACCGCTGAGGCCTAATCACAGGCCTCAGTCACATAACGGAAGACGCCAGAGAGGACTCTGAACCCAGGAGAGGTGAGTATATCTATTTATTATTTTAAGTCACCTCTCCTGGGCTAGTATCAGTTGAAAAGGGACAGTTACAATATGTATAGCAGTCGGGGAATGCATGTCATATTGATACCAGGCCCCGGCCATCTCCAGCTGATCATGTGCACTGTACCCTGCGTGTATTGTAACATGGACCAGTGAAAGAATATCTCTGTGCTTTGTACAACTTAATAGATGACACACTAAGAGACAATTCAGAATGTTATATTTTCCATTTTTATGTGCATATTTATATATGTATGTATATAATTTTTTCTTGATTACATTTAACAAAATTAAGTACACCTTGAATGAAAATAAATCAGCTTGGCATCATCCTGATTCCTGAAGTTCATTTCCCTTGGCATAGATTCAACCAGCGTTTCATTAGTAATTGATTGTGCAGACTTTTACTAAACCCATAAAGAGCTATATTCCACTTCATGGCCTGTGGCATTTTCCTGCAAGGACAATGAATTATTAAGGTAGAGTCTGGTTTATCCGTTCAGAATTTGTTGACACTGTGTAAACTCATGGGTGAAGTATTGTAGAATCTCCCACATTTAATCTGCTATGATCTGTGAAGTTCAGTGCTCCTACTTGTACCAAAGCACTTCTTATGTACTTATCTGACCAGAGCAGCAGAATCTCAAGAAGCTTAGCACCTCCTACAGTCCAGGAGATTGAAAGTGTCTCTATACATCTACCTTTGTGAACTGTGTGTAATGATAGTCATAAAAAGTTTTTTTTTCGTGAGGCTGCGATATAATGATGACAATGATCTGTATAATTGGTAATTCTGAGACTATAAATTCAAGACAGACATCTATCTTTTGCTGGATAAACAGTGTGCCCTGTTATAAAACATTGGATTTCAGAAAATAGATCTTTATTAAAGATGAGCGAGTAGTGAAATATTCGATATTCGTTTCAAGAAGCCCCTCAATATTCGACTATTCGACCGAATTTTGAATCCCATTATAGTCTATGGGGAAAAAAGGCTCGTTTCAGGGGAAACCACAATTTGACTAAGGAGAGTCACCAAGTCCACAGTGACACCCCAGGAAATGATGCCAACACCTCTGGAATGCAACTGGGACAGCAGAGGAAGCATGCTTGGGGGTATCTAACACGTCCAAATATTACCCTACTATCACAGCCTATCAACTAGACACTTTCCAAACTCAATAGAATCTCTATGAAAGTTGAAAAATACTTGGAAACTTTCTTTCTTCCACAATGGTATTGACAGAAACACAAATTTAAAGCTAAAGAAACATTAGCATGCACCCCTTTAAATCACTTTGCCCATAACAACCACAGATGGCATAGGCAATGGGAAATCCAACAGCCCCCACCCTTAACTGTCATTGTCTATGTGTGTGTGTGATGTGGTGAGACCTTCAAAAATAGACTTTTCTGGCCCTTAACATGAGCCCTTCCAAATTAAGTTAGAGGCCCTTAAGCTGAGCTACCGGCAGAGATTGAGGCCCTTGAGGTGACTTGAGCCTTTTACCAGCATAGTTTTAGGCCCTTTAAGTTAGTTCAGCCTTGCACCAGCGGAATGTTAGGCCCTTTAAGTGAGTTGTGCCTTGCACCAGCAGAGTTTTTTGCCCTTTGGGTGAGTTGAGCCTTGCAGCAGCAGAGTGTTAGCCCCTTTAAAATTGTTAGCCCGTAAAACGGTGGTTCCAAAACCATCACTCTCATTGTGTGGGATTGATGCAGTGGATTGGAGTGAGGACCCAGACATTGACCTTGATTTTGATTGGGAAATTGATAACATTTTTGTAACATCTCTGCCTGTTTGGGTCACTGCGCCACCCTCTGCTCGTGTGCTGTGGCGCAGGAGGCGGGTGCAGTTTGGTTCTTGGATTAAAGTTTTTGGTCGCACTGTGTGAACACGGCTCTACTGCTGTGATTGTTATTGCACCACACCCGTCTTCTGCGCTTGTTGCCTCTGTCCATTAAGTGGTTAATTTTGTCTGCCGGTGATTGACAGCCTGCCTTCCAGTCAACTCCATGGGTGGGTTCTTCCTCTCTATTTAGCCTTGGTTCCCATTCACACCAATGCTTTCTATTGCCGTGTGCATACCTGCTCTTACTGTCCCTGTTTTGCTTATACTATTATCCTTGACCTTTGGCTTTCCTCATTGACTATTCTCTTGACTCTGATTTGGCACTTCATCGCTCGACTGTTACTGACCCCTGGCTAGCTGACCTCCCATTGTTGTCGTTCGACTTGTCTGCATTTTGTGTTTCACATATTCAGGGAGGGACTGTCTTCGTGGTTGTCGCCTATTACCTAGAATAGGGTCTGGCAATAGGAAGGGAAAGTTGGGGGCTTCAGCTTAGGGCTCACTGTCTCTTGTGCCCCGTCCCAGGGTGTTAACAGTTACTGAGGAATTGCTGTCCTAACAATTCCCTTACAATTTTGCTATTAAGTCCTGGGGGTAACTTTTATTTGGAGGACCGCAAAGGTGGAGAATTGGCTGCAACCACTACTACCAGTAATGGTTCTCTAATATCGGACTCTACATTACCTCTACAGGGTTCTGATCAGGTGTTAATAGTCCAAACAACATGCTCCAGTACTCTAGATGTAGATCAGAAACCACTTTCCCGTCTGACACCAGATTTAACCAAGCTTCATCATCATCATCATCATCATCATCATCATCATCATCTTGCTGAGATGGAGCCACTAAAGGAAACTTTGCCTTCCAAGGCATGTTCTGGAGCTGCGACTGAGCCAAATCTAAACACAGAGTCCTTTGGAACTGAACAAAATTCAAAGTGTCAAAAAACTTAAGAGACTGTTGAAAGTAATGGGATCCAGAATGAGGAGTTCATCACAAGGCTGACAGACCCAACTCCAATTGCTGCAGCACAAGCAACCGGTAGTCAGACTAAGATTGTGTCCACAAAGATAGAAAAAAAGTATGTTCAGCTCACCCTTACAAAATCATCAACTTCATACCGGTGTGCACGAAAACAGGCGGACTTATTCCAGCTGATAGTAATCCGAAGCAAGTGAAGATGTCAAGTTCAGTATCAATTTTCAGGCCTTTGGGGTGAGCCCTAAAACATTAATTTCCAGGCCCTTGGAGTGAGCCCTAAAAATTTTTTTTTTTCAGGCCCTTGGGGTGAGCCCTAAAGCATTACTTGTTTTTTTTTTATTATTATTTTTTAACAGTGGTGGTGTTGGAGGAGGAGGAGCAGGAGGACGAGGAACTTGTGACCTGGCACAGACACATGGAACTTTGTCTCAGTACTGTTGACGGAACATGCTGGGGGGAGGGCATACGAATTTTTACTGCGTTTACCGCGTGGTATTCGATCGGAATTGAATATGTTGAATACCATAATATTCGATCGAATACCTACTCGATCGAACGGTATTCGCTCATCTCTGATCTTTATTATTCTGAAAATATTTAATGTACAAAAATCTAATAGCAGTTTATGCATGTCTAAGGTGTTTTAAAAAAAAGAACCATAAAGGCAGAGGTAAAGTTTAACTCCTTCTCAATATCTTCTGTGTTATTATGGTAGATGGCTGGTATTTCAATTTGATGGCTGCTCAGGAGTTGAGTAGCTACCACTATTGCCTCCCAGGTCTCTGCTGCGAAGATCCGAGGGCAATGCCCATGATCAGTGTGCGCACTGATCATTGGCACTACACTCCCCATGCCTCAGTCAAAGCTGATTGAGGCTCCACTTTTCTAGAGGTATATGGCTTCCACAATTTTCTTGTGGATCCCTTCTCTCCAGAACAAAATCCAGGGCAATCAATTACTATGACAGCCAAGAGCCTATCTTAAGGCTCCCAGACTTGTCTATTACAGACTGTGCTAGTCAGCCTATAATAGAAGTATAGTGATTCTCATTAGCATTGCAATGCAATGTATTAGTGGTCAGATCCCCTGGGGTTCAAGACTCAAGTCTTAAAATAAAAGTTTAAGGCTAAGGCTCCACGGGACCTCCCGCAGCAATTAAGTGCTGTGGGAAAAACCACCCTGGCAACGCAATGCGGTTCTTCCCACAGCACTTTAAACAGAAAGTTTGCAGAGTTTTCCTCCACGGACTTTCTGTTACAATTATATCTATGGGGAAACCTCCGGCATTTCCGTAGATATAATTGAAGTTGGAAATTGTGGCATATCCGCACTGCGTTTCTTACCGCAAAGTGAACATGAGATTCGCTAGAATCCCATCCACTTTAGACTTACTGTAAAACTCTGCGATTCTTCCCATGGCATTTCCGCCATGAGAAAATCGCAACGTTTCCATCCCGGTGGTCCCTGGCCTAAAAAAAAAATTAAAAATTGACATAAAAAGAAATTAAAATTTCAAATCATCCCCTTTCCCTAGAACACATATAAAAGTAAATAAAAAAAGTAAAAACCAAACACAAACTTATAAAAATATTTTTACATATTGTGAATGCTGTAGCGGGAGCTGAACCACTGTTTTTTGCTATTTTGCTTCCCATATAAATTTGAATAAAAAGTAATCAAAACAGAAGACATTTCCCAAAATGGTATAAATAAAAAATTACATCTGGCCCTACAAAAAAAGTTGCCTTATGCAGCCTGTATACAGAAATATAAAAAAGTGATTTTGCACTATAAAGTCTGAGTTTGTGAGTAAAAACAACGTGGGCAGTCTGACACTCTGTGGACATTCAGATCACACTAAAGAAGGCTATACTAAAGGTAAAGGCAAACATGACTATATTACAATAAAGATTGCACTGTTACAAAAAAAAAAAAAAAAAAATTAGATTTTTGGCAATAAAAAGGTGACCTGTCCAGCGTATGTGTAACACAGTGTCATATGATTTTTCTGCCTATCTGTCCAACATTTATTAAATCTAACTAAGCTGTATTGTACTAATCCTTCCCATACAATTCTGTAGTCCTTTTGCAATAGCGTTTTCCCTACCAATTGCTTTGGATTATACAGTGATAATAACTTGACTTTCTTGTAGCTTGAGTATGACAAATTGGTTCCTCTTCTTCCTCCCTACTTCTTAAACTCTTCATGTAACATCAGCATTATAACATCTCCACCAACTGAGAGGCAGTCAGATGATTCTGGAAACCCACCTTGGTTACGAGACCACATGATCCTCCTTTGTCTTTTTATTTTCACAGCACATTACATGTTGCAGCAGTCATTTTAGTTTGCCTGTGACAAATTGCAAAAGTTTTGGGTTTTGTTAAAAACCAAAGTTTTTGCAAAATTTTAATTGAAACTGGTTCATTATGAATCCGATTGCACATGTATAATCAAGACCAATCCCTCTTAGAACCATCTTGAGCCTTTGTTATAAGGTTATTATCATTGAGATTCTCCAGATCTCTTGGACGGCCATTAACTGTTTTAACTGTCAAAAAGGCAAAAGTACAAAAATTACAGTATTTTTTTCCCCAAAAACATGGTGTATGCCATTGGATTTCCCATGTAAATAAAGTAGAGAGGAAAGAATTTGCTTCATCTTCTATTACACCCAGATTTTCTTGAGATGGCTGGCAGTTTAAATTTTAAGTTTCATATTATTAATATCATGCACTTGATAGGACAGAACTAGTTACCAACATTATAGGAGTTTAATATAACAGTTTGACATACTGTATGGCAGATTGCTATCCACAATGCAAATATACTATAAGAAATGTTACTGGAACATTTTTTTTTTTTCTTTTTGTCATGAAGCTGAGTAAACATAAAGCTTCCTTAGTAATTTTGTAGAAGTATGTAGCATGATTTGCTCTGTGCATATCATACATCGCAGCTTGACATATTCTGGTTACCGTGAACATGATGACTACATCTTATGGCTAAATTGACTGCTTGCAGCGTTTCATATTCAGTGTCTATGAGTGTGTCTTCAGCAGTCACCTCAGGAAACACTGCATAGGGAAGGAAAATATTTTATGTCAAATAAAAATACTCTTGATTATATGCAAAGCTGTTTAATGTTGAGTTTCCTGATAGTTCTGTATGCATTAAACATGCAGATGTCCTCAGACAGAAAGCTCAAGTATGTGCCTGGATTTCATTACTGAAGCACAGGAAACTCCAGGAGGAGAACAAAACAGCACGCTAATAAACTTTGGCATGAGAAAGAAAATCTCTCCTTCTCGCTCTTATTTCACTTTCTTGTTTTTCCATTTTTCGCCCGATATAGTTTGATTAATAATAGTTGGTAGATTTATCTAAATTAGGACAATATGGAGGCATCTGGAGAAGTACAAGGAAATACATAAGGAAAAGCCATATGCCATACAATATTAGGCAATCAGGAAAATGTTCACATTCCTCTATTAAAGAGGCAGAGCACACAGGCTCAAGAGCAAGAAAAATCTAAAGTTCCTTAAACCTCAGGGACCCAGAACCGTCACATTCTGCAAATTCCAATCTGACTTTTATGAGGAGGGTTTAATAGCATCATCTAACAAGTCAATAGAGATGAGCGAACAGTGTTCTATCGAACTCATGTTCGATCGGATATTAGGCTGTTCGGCATGTTCAAATCGAATCGAACACCGCGTGGTAAAGTGCGCCATTACTCGATTCCCCTCCCACCTTCCCTGGCGCCTTTTTTGCTCCAATAACAGCGCAGGGTAGGTGGGACAGGAACTACGACACCGGTGACGTTGAAAAAAGTAGGCAAAACCCATTGGCTGCCGAAAACATGTGACCTCTAATTTAAAAGAACAGCGACGCCCAGCTTCGCGTCATTCTGAGCTTGCAATTCACCGGGGACGGAGGTTTCCGTCCAGTTAGCTAGGGGTTAGATTCTGGGTAGGCAGGGACAGGCTAGGATAGGAAGGAGAAGACAACCAACAGCTCTTATAAGAGCTAAATTCCAGGGAGAAGCTTGTCAGTGTAACGTGGCACTGACAGGCTCAATCGCCGCAACCCAGCTTTCCGCGGATCCTGAATGGAATACACTGACAGTGTATTCCCGTGTACCCGATATATACCCCCGATACCCGTTCCAACGGTGTGCCCCCCCACCTTCACCCCAGAAATACCCTGCAAGTCCCCTAGCAATAGAATTGGGGCTATATACACCCACTATTTTTGCTACTGCCATATAGTGCCATTGTCTCACTGGGAATTCAAAGAATATATTGGGCTTACATATAACTTCAATTCCAGGGAGAAGCTTGTCAGTGTAACGTGGCACTGACGGGCTCAATCGCCGCAACCCAGCTTTCCCAGGATCCTGAATGGAACACACTGACAGTGTATTCCCGTATACCCCATATATACACCCCAAATCCCCGTTCCAACGGTGTGCCCCCCCCACCTTCACCTCAGAAATACCCTGCAAGTCCCCTAGCAATAGAATTGGGGCTATATACACCCACTATTTTTGCTACTGGTATATAGTGCCATTGTCTGACTGGGAATTCAAAGAATATATTGGGGTTACGTGCACCCACAATTTTTGCTACTGGTATATAGTGCCATTGTCTCACTGGGAATTCAAAGAATATATTGGGGTTATGTGCACCCACAATTTTTGCTACTGGTATATAGTGCCATTGTCTGACTGGGAATTCAAAGAATATATTGGGGTTACAAATACCCTCATTTCTTGCTACTGCCATATAGTGCCAGTTTCTGACTGGTAATTCAAAGAATATATTGGGGTTACGTGCACCCACAATTTTTGCTACTGGTATATAGTGCCATTGTCTGACTGGGAATTCAAAGAATATATTGGGGTTACAAATACCCTCATTTCTTGCTACTGGTATATAGTGCCATTGTCTGACTGGGAATTCAAAGAATATATTGGGGTTATAAATACCCTCATTTCTTGCTACTGCCATATAGTGCCAGTTTCTGACTGGTAATTCAAAGAATATATTGGGGTTACGTGCACCCACAATTTTTGCTACTGGTATATAGTGCCATTGTCTGACTGGGAATTCAAAGAATATATTGGGGTTATAAATACCCTCATTTCTTGCTACTGGTATATAGTGCCATTGTCTGACTGGGAATTCAAAGAATATATTGGGGTTACAAATACCCTCATTTCTTGCTACTGCCATATAGTGCCAGTTTCTGACTGGTAATTCAAAGAATATATTGGGGTTACGTGCACCCACAATTTTTGCTACTGGTATATAGTGCCAATTTCTAACTGGGAATTCAAAATGCGCAAGGCTCCCGGAAAGGGACGTGGACGAGGCCGTGGGCGAGGTCGGGGGAATGGTTCTGGGGAGCAAGGTAGCAGTGAAGCCACAGGGCGTCCCGTGCCTACTCCTGTGGGGCAGCAAGCATTGCGCCACTCCACAGTGCCAGGGTTGCTTGCCACATTAACTAAACTGCAGGGTACAAATCTTAGTAGGCCCGAGAACCAGGAACAGGTCTTGCAATGGCTGTCAGAGAACGCTTACAGCACATTGTCCAGCAGCCAGTCAGACTCTGCCTCCTCTCCTCCTATTACCCAACAGTCTTGTCCTCCTTCCTCCCAAAATTCCCAAGCTTCACAGAACAATAACCCCAACTGTCCCTGCTCCCCAGAGCTGTTCTCCGCTCCTTTCATTGTCCCTCAACCTGCCTCTCCACGTCACGATTCTACGAACCTAACAGAGGAGCATCTGTGTCCAGATGCTCAAACACTAGAGTCTCCTCCATCTCCGTTCGATTTGGTGGTGGATGACCAGCAACCCACCCTCATCGATGATGATGTGACGCAGTTGCCGTCAGGGCATCCAGTTGACCGGCGCATTGTGCGGGAGGAGGAGATGAGACAGGAGTTGGAAGAGGAAGTGGTGGATGATGAGGACACTGACCCGACCTGGACAGGGGGGATGTCAAGCGGGGAAAGTAGTGTGGATGTTGAGGCAGGTGCAGCACCAAAAAGGGTAGCTAGAGGCAGAGGCAGAGGTCAGCAGCTTAGGCGAAGCCAGGCCACACCCGGAATCTCCCAAGATGTTCCAGTTCGTACCCAGCCCCGAAAAACTCCCACCTCGAGGGCACGTTTCTCGAAGGTGTGGAGTTTTTTCAAGGAATGCGCCGAGGACAGATATAGTGTTGTCTGCACAATTTGCCTCTCAAAATTGATTAGGGGCTCTGAGAAGAGCAACCTGTCCACCACTTCAATGCGCCGTCATTTGGAATCCAAGCACTGGAATCAGTGGCAGGCAGCAACGGCAGGACAAAGGCCGTCTGCCGTTCACGCCACTGCCACTGCCACTGCCTCTGCCACTGCCACTGCTGACTGTGCTGGCGATGCACTCCAGAGGACAAGCCAGGACACCACTTCATCTGCCTCCGCCACTTTGTTGACTTCTCCCTCATCCTCCCCTGTTCCTGTCTTATCTCCTTCTCCTGCACCATCAAAGGCACCATCAGGCACTTCTTTACAACAACCCACCATCTCTCAGACATTGGAGCGGTGGCAGAAATACACTGCTAACCACCCACACGCGCAAGCCTTGAACGCCAACATCGCTAAACTGCTGGCCCAGGAGATGTTGGCGTTCCGGCTTGTTGAAACTCCCGCCTTCCTGGACCTGATGGCAACTGCGGCACCTCGCTATGCCGTCCCTAGCCGTCACTACTTCTCCCGGTGTGCCGTCCCCGCCTTGCACCAGCACGTGTCACTCAACATCAGGCGGGCCCTTAGTTCCGCGCTTTGCACAAAGGTCCACTTGACCACCGACGCGTGGACAAGTGCATGCGGACAGGGACGCTACATTTCACTGATGGCACACTGGGTGAATGTAGTTGAGGCTGGGACTGCTTCCCAAACTGGCCCGGTGTACCTCGTCTCCCCGCCTAACATTCCTGGCAGGGACACGAGAAGAACACCCCCCTCCTCCTCCTCCTCTACCGCCTCCTCCTCCGCCACCGCCTCCTCCTCCGCCACCGCCTCCTCCTCCGCTGTTAGATTGACCCCAGCTACGAGTTGGAAACATTGCAGCACTGGCGTTGGTAGACGTCAGCAGGCTGTGCTGAAGCTGATCAGCTTGGGGGACAGACAGCACACTGCCTCCGAGGTGAGGGATGCCCTCCTCGATGAGACGGCAATATGGTTTGAGCCGCTGCACCTGGGCCCAGGCATGGTCGTTTGTGATAACGGCCGGAACCTGGTAGCAGCTCTGGAGCTTGCCGGACTCCAACATGTTCCATGCCTGGCCCACGTCTTCAACCTAGTGGTGCAACGTTTCCTAAAGAGCTACCCCAATGTTCCAGAGCTACTGGTGAAAGTGCGGCGCATGTGCGCCCACTTTCGCAAGTTGACAGTAGCCGCTGCTAGCTTAAAATCTCTCCAGCAACGCCTGCATGTGCCACAACACCGGCTTTTGTGCGACGTCCCCACACGCTGGAACTCAACGTTTCAGATGTTGAATAGAGTGGTTGAGCAGCAGAGACCTTTGATGGAATACCAGCTACAAAACCCTAGGGTGCCACAAAGTCAGCTGCCTCAGTTTCACATCCATGAGTGGCCATGGATGAGAGACCTTTGTGACATCCTACGGGTCTTTGAGGAGTCCACAAGGAGGGTGAGCTCTGAGGATGCGATGGTGAGCCTTACAATCCCGCTCTTGTGTGTTCTGAGAGAATCCCTGATTGACATCAGGGATAACTCAGATCACACAGAGGAGTTAGGGATAGCATCCGATCCGTCACAGCTGGAGAGTAGGTCCACACATCTGTCCGCTTCACTGCGTTTAATGGAGGAGGAGGAGGAGGAGGAGGAGGAGGAGGAAGAAGAGTTGTCCGATAATGTGATGGTGATACAGGAGGCTTACGGGCAACTTCGAATCGTCCCATTGTTGCAGCGCGGATGGGTAGACATGGAAGATGAGGAGGAAATGGAGATTGAACTTTCCGGTGGGGCCAGAGGAGTCATGCCAACTAACACTGTGGCAGACATGGCTGAGTTCATGTTGGGGTGCTTTACAACCGACAAGCGTATTGTCAAAATCATGGAGGACAACCAGTACTGGATCTTTGCTATCCTTGACCCCCGGTATAAAAACAACATCTCGTCTTTTATTCCGGTAGAGGGGAGGGCCAATCGCATCAATGCTTGCCACAGGCAATTGGTGCAGAATATGCTGGAGATGTTTCCAGCATGTGACGTTGGCGGCAGGGAGGGCAGTTCCTCCAGTAGGCAACCAAGTTCTCACTGGTCCACACAAACGAGGGGCACACTGTCTAAGGTCTGGGACACCTTGATGGCACCCCCTCGCCAAAGTGCCGCCACGGAGGGTCCTAGTGTCACCAGGCGTGAGAAGTATAGGCGCATGTTGCGGGAATACCTTTCCGACCACAGCCCTGTCCTCTCCGACCCCTCTGTGCCCTACACGTATTGGGTGTCGAAGTTGGACCTGTGGCTTGAACTTGCCCTATATGCCTTGGAGGTGCTGTCCTGTCCTGCCGCCAGCATCCTATCTGAGAGGGTGTTCAGTGCAGCCGGTGGCATCATCACTGACAAGCGCACCCGTCTGTCAGCTGAGAGTGCCGACCGGCTCACTTTGATAAAAATGAACCACCACTGGATAGAGCCTTCATTTTTGTGCCCACCTGTGTAAAGCACCCCAACATGAAACTCCATGTCTGTACTCAACCTCTCCAATTCCTCCGCATCCTCATACTCATCCACCATAAGCGTTGCACAATTCTGCTAATACTAGGCTCCCTTCACCCTGATTTCCCCCAACTCTGCTGGTTAGAGGCTCCCTCCACCCTGATTTCCACCAACTCTGCTGGTTAGAGGCTCCCTCCACCCTGCTTTCCCACAACTCTGCTGGTTAGAGGCTCCCTCCACCCTGCTTTCCCACAACTCTGCTGGTTAGAGGCTCCCTCCACCCTGCTTTCCCACAACTCTGCTGGTTAGAGGCTCCCTCCACCCTGATTTCCACCAACTCTGCTGGTTAGAGGCTCCCTCCATCATGAATTGGTCCAAACTGGGCTGTTTAGAGGCTCCCTCCACCATGAATTGGTCCAAACTGGGGTTTTTAGAGGCTCCCTCCATCATGAATTGGTCCAAACTGGGCTGTTTAGAGGCTCCCTCCACCATGAATTGGTCCAAACTGGGGTTTTTAGAGGCTCCCTCCACCATGAATTGGTCCAAACTGGGCTGTTTAGAGGCTCCCTCCACCATGAATTGGTCCAAACTGGGGTTTTTAGAGGCTCCCTCCACCATGAATTGGTCCAAACTGGGCTGGTTAGAGGCTCCCTCCACCATGAATTTGCCCAAACTGGGCTGTTTAGAGGCTCCCTCCACCATGAATTTGCCCAAACTGGGCTGTTTAGAGGCTCCCTCCACCATGAATTGGTCCAAACGGGGGTTTTTAGAGGCTCCCTCCACCATGAATTGGTCCAAACTGGGCTGTTTAGAGGCTCCCTCCACCATGAATTGGTCCAAACTGGGGTTTTTAGAGGCTCCCTCCACCATGAATTGGTCCAAACTGGGCTGGTTAGAGGCTCCCTCCACCATGAATTTGCCCAAACTGGGCTGTTTAGAGGCTCCCTCCACCATGAATTTGCCCAAACTGGGCTGTTTAGAGGCTCCCTCCACCATGAATTGGTCCAAACTGGGGTTTTTAGAGGCTCCCTCCACCATGAATTTGCCCAAACTGGGCTGTTTAGAGGCTCCCTCCATCATGAATTGGTCCAAACTGGGGTTTTTAGAGGTTCCCTCCACCATGAATTGGTCCAAACTGGGTTTTTAGAGGCTCCCTCCACCATGAATTGGTCCAAACTGGGGTTTTTAGAGGCTCCCTCCACCATGAATTTGCCGAAACTCTGCTGGTTAGAGGCTCAATCCACCCTGATTTTCAAAACAAATGTTGGTGCCAACCTCAACGTACTACAAGGGCCAAATTCACTGCTGGTGACAAGCTCTCCTCACTTCAAGTGCCAAATACACATGTTTCAAGGTGTTTTCCTACTGTCAGATAGGTGGTATTGAGTGTGTAAAGTGTGTAGTTGTTAGGCTGTGATGTTGGGGTAATAGAGGGTCTTTGGTGTGTTAGATGTCCCCAGACATGCTTCCCCTGCTGTCCCAGTGTCATTCCAGAGGTGTTGGCATCATTTCCTGGGGTGTCATAGTGGACTTGGTGACCCTCCAGACACGGATTTGGGTTTCCCCCTTAACGAGTATCTGTTCCCCATAGACTATAATGGGGTTCGAAACCCGTTCGAACACACGAACATTGAGCGGCTGTTCGAATCGAATTTCGAACCTCGAACATTTTAGTGTTCGCTCATCTCTACAAGTCAATAATCCACTCTTCCATAACTTGTAATGTTATGGCATATTGCTAGTATATATCATGACATTATTTTTGGTGGAGGTCTGAATTCTGGGACCACTTTTAATCCTTAGAAGGAAGGGACCAAGTTACTTTGGGCTTTTTTTCCTGAACAGTAGGACTCTTGCCTATTGAGCAAGAAAAATTCTGCAGTGAGAGGTCTGACTGTGATGTGCAATCTTCCCTTAATGGTGGGAAAAGGGCTTCAATTTACGCCTTTATCCCCATGTAATAGTATGGAAGATGTGGGATTCCACTGTTTTACACAGCAGAGACCCAGCATTAATGCTAATGTCAGGCATTAATTTTTTTTATGGCCCCCTGAGTGTCCCTAGAGCCCCTTGGTGCAAGTTGCCTCTTCCCCCATACCTTTTCTAGGGCAGGAAAGCTACTGCATGGTGAGATTGTGAGAGCCATACTGTTACTGCCTTATGAGGTCCTGTCATGGTAGGCTCTCAGACCTCAATAGCTATATAGTACATTTCTCATAGACTGCAATATTGTTGTGTTGTTGTCTATGGCACAAGTGATTCTAAAAATTGCAGGTTTAAGCCCCTTACGGGGGCTAATGCAAATTTAAAAGACATTAAAAAGTTTAAAAATATTTCTTCAATATGATGAACGCCTTAAAAAATGATCAAAAATCAGGCATTCCCAAATATTTTATAAATAAAGTTAGAATAAAGTTAGAATTTCTTTTTTTCTAATTTTTGGATTGTTATAAAGTTGGTATCACCATATTCATAACAGCTTGCAGAGTACAGGTATCATGAAACTAATACATCATATAGAATATTAAATGGTACCATTATGAAGCACAAATTGTCCCACAAATTAATCTATGATATGGGTCTGTGAATAGAAAAATAAAAAATTAAGGATTATGAAAGGCAGGAAGTAAAAAACGAAAATTGAAAAATGGCTTTTGCGGGAAGGAGTTGTGGAATTTATTTGGTCCAAAAATGCCTCCCAAAGCAATAGTAGTGCTGAGTAGGTGCATTTAATAGGAGGAGAAACATACTTTTGTGACGCAACACAGAGATAATCTTTTATGGATATGCAAATCAGTCTGCAAGTGCTGATTTGCCTACAGAAACCCCAAAGTGCTCCTGCTCTCCTCTGGAATTGCCCCCCAGCGCTGCCCCCTTAGCTAGGATTTACATGTTCAGCCTCTGCCTGGGTAACAGCTGCCTATAGGTAAATTTGCTAGATGTTTTCAGCATAAAGACTTGAATTAAACAATAAGTCATATTCTGTTGACTTTCCCTTTAAGCTATCTGTAAATTTTTCATCACATCCTCACCCCATTGCCTTTTTTGAGTATGCAGAAAATTCCATCTACAGGAAAAGTGAGAGTTAATTCATAAGATTATAATATTAGAGTTTGTAGTAGATCCTAAACATATTTGATTTGTATGACTACAAATGTGATAAATTAACATTTAATGGGTTGTCTAATGATGATATCCCCATCCGCAATATGGCTAGTTCATGAGATTCAGCAGCACAGTATTCTGACAAATCTATTAACTATATGCTTTCTCAGAATATTTTGCTGCTTTACTGTGATATATATCCTGCAGTAGTGTAATCGCTAGAAAATCTCAGCAATTCTTAATGTAAAGTTAGCTAGGGACATGAAAAAAAACTGGAAAATGAAACATTAGTGTAGCTGCTTCCAGGAATTCATGCTGGAGGATATCTGCTTTCAGGCCACAGGATGATAAAAAGCTTGAAACCTTCACCCAGGAATGGGATTGTTGAGCCAACTGAAACATCTCCAGACAAATGTGTTCTCCTCCAGGACTCATCCAGAAAGAGCCATCAGCTGATAAATAACTTAAGAATCAAAGCGTACATAGTTAAATTAGTCCCATGTGACCTCCCCGTCTGGGCCGCTTCTTTTGGTATATGTAGAGAAAACACAGACACAATGCAATACTCTTCCATATGTTTTGATTCAATATAATTATACCATAAATTTGTTAAAGAAAGCCAAACTAGGATGGTAAAAATAAGTGTAGGATTTAATTTTGGGAATTTTGAGGATTTTAAATAAATACCAATCAGGGTCAATTCGCACTGTGCACATTGGATATATTGTAAGCCCTCTATACAACTGTACTAGGATAGAGTTGTTAGTATTGCACTTGTTTTTGTGTATTTTATGTCTTTGTATGTAAATCGTCAAATGTACAAATGGTGTGAATGAATGGTTCTCTTAAAAGAAATAATAATAATCTGGAAGGCTTTCCTAGGTATACCTTGGGAATAATCTATATCAGGGGTCCTCAAACTTTTTAAACAGTGGGCCTGAGGCAGAGCAGGTCGCACAGACATCGGGAGCGGTGCCCTCCAATAGGTAAAGTGAAGTGCGCTCCATGGCCTGGCCCGAGCTCCCCAGGAGCTTCATTATAAATGCACGCCTGCCGGCGTTGTCGGCGGGGCCAGACAGAAGTGCTTGGTGGGCGGCATGTGGCCCGCAGGCCGCAGTTTGAGGACCCCTGATCTACATGGTATGCCATTCAGTAGCCATGCAATAGCATACATTATCCATAGGCTCTGAGATGCCTTTGTACAAAAGAGGCCCAAAGAACACTCTTTCAGATGAATGAGGGATTATGATGGAATGGAAGCTTTCCGAATGCATACAGTAAACAGGGAATGCAAATACAATGTAAATGCTTCCTCAATGGGCCTAGACTGAATCTTAGGAAAGGTGCCCACATTTTATGGCTTACTTCATCAGACATATACAAATACATGTATTTTTTAAATTTCTTATAGAATGACTATTGGCTCATCTGGAAGATAACCTCATCTTCACCTACCCTGGGGAAAACATCTTATATGTTCCAGACAAAACACTTCTACTGGGACAGCAGAGGCGCTCCAGAAGGATTCATTGAAGTTGATTGGATAAATGTTGTGGTTTGCTTCATCAGCTTCAGTTAACAACATGGTTAATCATTACCAGAAGCAAATCCTGCAAGCTGTCATCTATCCCTGCACAACCACATCCAATAGATATCTGTCTACTGTACTTACACGTTTTCACCATTTGACACAAATGCCACATATCTGTCATCATAAGGAAGGACTCACTTTCCAATGATGCACCATCTATGGCAGGGGTCCTCAAACTTTTTAAACAGTGGGCCGGAGGCAGAGCAGGTCGCACAGACATCGGGAGCGGTGCCCTCCAATAGGTAAAGTGAAGTGTGCTCCATGGCCTGGCCCGAGCTCCCCAGGAGCTTCATTATAAATGCACGCCTGCCGGCGTTGTCGGCGGGGCCAGACAGAAGTGCTTGGCGGGCCGCATGTGGCCCTCGGGCCGCAGTTTGAGGACCCCTGATCTATGGTCTGCAATGCTTGCAATTCTTTTGGCCAAAACTGGAATGCATCTCATCAATGGGAAGTAAGAAAAATCTTTGCGCACATAAGTTACAAGTCTCAGATATGGGCTTATATTCCTTTCCATGCAGTCACAACTTTAGTTTTTTTTTTTCCTTCAAAGCAGAACATGGGAGGAATTTGTCATAGAGTTATTCCAGTTTCCAGCATGTTGGAGCTGAGGCTTATTGGGAGGGGATGTGGCCTCCAGTAGGCTAGCAAATTTACTATAATTTATAGCAGAAATTGGTGGAAATTATAACTTAGATCTAGGCTAGTTTCAAGCTGGTGTACAATTGAGATTCTGGAGCATAGACACCGGCAGATGAATATTATTCATTAAGAGCCTTGGAATAAATTAAACGCTTTTTACTAAGGGAGAGTAAGACTGGCCTAAGAAACGCCCGACTCTGTTTTGTGCTTTGCTCAACACTTTGCATTAATGTGGACAGATTGAAGAGTGGGACGCCTTGGCTCAATATATGTCTTATAACTCACATCAGTTTTCTGGTGGAAAATCTATGGTATTGACTGACTAGTGTAGATCTCCATTCCAGTGCATGATCATGTGCCTGAGTTATGAAGAAGCCTTGCACCAGTCGGTGTTTATAAATCTGCCCCATTGTCCCGCATTTACTATGCTAAGGTGGGGTTCACATCTGTATCGAACTCTCCATTGGAGTCTCAGTCGCAGAGACTACCAGATATCCGCTGGGAGCTCACCATTTCCGAACTGAAAGTAGGGGTGAAAAAAATCCTGCACAGAGGACTTTTTTCTCCATCACTTTTAGATTGGAAATGGCGGATGCGCAGCAGACCCCAATATAGTTAATGGGGTCCGCCAGTCTCCATGTGTAACAGCTGTTATAGTGTTTCGGCTCTCCATCATTTGAGTCCCCTGAATTATGTGTACAATGGAGAACCTGGCACTAGTGTGAATCTAATGTAAGTGTGTACAGTTTTGTGTCTCTCATTTTAGAAGTATTTATTATTAAAATGTGCCAAAAAGAAGGAGATATTCCAATATCCTCAATATTTCCAGTTTTTAGACTTGAATATATGTGTGACAAGCTTTTATTTATTTTTAGACACATTTACGAAACAAAAATCCATAATTCTGGTGTAAAAAGTGTTCAGATAAGACCAATTTACAGATAGATAGATTTTTGGTACATGAGGACAGAGTTTTGAGGCACGTAGACAAATTATTGGAACGTGTACACACTTTGGTTGTAAACTTAGCTAACATATACGTGGTATAAACCTGATACTGTATAATAACATTGGCTGGTCACAGATAGACAAAGGCTGGTCACACTCACATTCTAGCCTTAGGCTAAAGCCCCATGTTAAGAAAAGGCTGTTTTTTTTTTGGTGCAGTAGCATCTCTAAAATGTCTGCAATGTCTGAGAATCTCATTCTTTTTGGCATTTGAATAATTGTGTATAAAGATGTACCAACAATTTGAATCACACAAAAACATGAAAGCTGTGCTCTAACTGAATAGAAATCATCTTTTTGTTTTTATTTCTAGTTGATGAAAATTTTTCCTTATTGTATGATGATCACACTAAGCAGAGTGACCAGTGCGCTTACAATTTTATTTTGGACGTAAACAAGAATGTTTCCAATTCCTGACAAAAATGAAGCAGTCTGAATTGGTACATAGAGAACATTGCATTTTTAAAAAAAAAATAAATAAAATGAATTGGCTGTATTTGATCAAACTAGAAAAGCACTTATTAATAATATTATTATGGTTATTAGAAGTAGGACTTTATGTTCCTGTTCTAAGTACATTCTTTCTTAAAACCAATAAATAAAAACAGCTGATGGAAATATTACAATAAAGGTTTAAAAATGTAAGATGATTTTCATAAAAGTCTTACCAACATGTAAATATTAGTAGGGGGTATCATTCATCGCCACAGATTAACTCACCTACAAACAATCCATTGATTTACTTCTAAGAATCTTTCAAGGTACCTAAAGTGTAATGACTATATGCATAAGTACATTTGGACTCAAGGAGATCAGGTGTAATATTGAGGCCACAATAATACTCCCATGTGCATCTGTAAATTAATAATGTCCCTGTGTACCCCATTGAAATAGTGCCCCATAATAATATCCTAGGTGTTTCCTATGTCAAAGGTTTTCCAGGTCATCAATAAAAAGATCAGTGGGGTTGCAAAACCAGGACCCCCACTCATCAGAAGTTGGAATGAAATGTAGTACTTCTCTAAGCGCCGTGACCCCTTCTCTGTTTATTAATTTCATACATTTCATAATGGCCATGTACTGTAACTACAGCCTTGTCCTATATACGTCTATGTGACAAGGCTGTAATTACATCACACAGTCACTATAAGCAGACAGCAAGCGATATAAACAGGCGCTATGGCCCCTTCATACTGTTGATCAGTGGGTATTAACAGATCTCTTGTTGATGATCTGTCCTAAGGATTAATAAAAATGAGCTAGAAAACCCCTTTAATTAAGCCCAAGTGCCACCTGAAAGGGTTTGTCCAGGATAACCACTTTTTTAATATGAGCTCAGGGAAGGTGAAAAAAATAAGAAATACTATACTCATCTGTTCCTAATGCTCCTGGGTCTTCCAGTGCGATCTGGTTCTGCTGCCCCGGTGGTTTCTTCCAGCAAAAGTCCCCACTGCACTCCTGTATGCTTTCTTTAGGCCACTGATTGGCCTCAGCAGTCACATATGGCGAGGAATTTTGCTGGAAGAAAATACTGGAACAGCAGGACCGCACTTTGAGACACCAGAGCACCGGGACAGGTGAGTATGTTTTTGTTTTGTTTTTTAACCTTCCTCAGCCTTATACTAAAGAAGTGGTTATCCTGGACAACAACTTTAAATAAATTAATTGCCTCCTTATATTATGCCCCTGATTTTCCCTGACATAAATGTTGTTCCCGTAATAATTCCTATTATAAATAATATTCCCTTTTATTCATAATGTCCCTTAAATGCTTAATTGTATTAATAATGCCCCCTAATAGTCTTTATCTAAATGACACCTCTTAAGTTCATAAAGTCCCCTTATATAAAGTCCCCTTATATAAATGACTCTCCTATCATCATAATGCCCCCACCTAATGACCCCTTATATTATTTAAATACCCACAACTGCACAATAAAAAAGTTATAATCACCTACCTGTGATCCCTTGATGGACAGAACCACCACATCCTCTTCTTGGCCATGCGCTCTATGTGCCACTTCCATGTATAGGATGTCTGTGGTTCAGCCCAGGATGCGCAATGCTATGAAATCATCACACTATCTACAGTATAATGATCGGAGGCCCAGGGGAGGTGACAGACATAAAAACCAGTGTTACTTACCTCTCCTGGGCTCCAGCGCACTCCGTGTTGCTTTCGTCCCTCTTCAGTGTTGCCATAGACATGGGTTATGAATGTCCTTAGCTGGGCTGGTTTAGCTGGCTTGGAGTCAGTAAAGAGGCCGAAGCTCAGGAGAGGTGAGTAACTCTGGTATTTATGTTCGCTCACCTCTCTTGGGCCTTCAATCATTATACTCTTGGGTCTAAAGAGATTACTTGTTGGGGTTCCCTCTCACTGCAGGCTTGTGGCCTTACTTTCTAATCACCACTCCTCCTCATAGCTGCCTCCACTTACCCTTATGCCTTACAGGAGGCCCCAGCAACGTGATATGGGATGCAGAAGAGGACGTGAACAGGAGTGGGGATCAATAAGTAAATAGGACTCCTTACCTGCTCGGGTTACTCCAGCAGGTAAAGGCCTATTAAAGAACAAACAAACAAAGCAGCATCGGACCACTAGGGCTGTTACAGTGATACTTACTCCACTGGGCACTCACAGCATTGCCACCAGTACTGCCCAGATGGTGGAACACAGATTATACCAACACAAATATTCTATATACTGAATAGGGCCCTTGATCTATTACTCAGTGTCAGTTAATAATGGAAGCAATAACTAACAAAGTGATCACTGTATACGTGACTTACGTGAAAGGGAAGGGGGGGGGGAATAAGTTCAATATAAATAACAAACTCTATGATTTCCTGTCTGTTTCTGTTTCTATCTGTTCTCAAGGGTATTGCTTATTCTATCACAGTCATGTTGTTCAGTTCTATGTATTCATTTGTTTTGTTTTTTTAATACATTTTTTCCCACTTAATACCATTGGAATACATAAAATGCCATTTACCAAAACAACAGTCTTTTAGTGGAAATGATTTTTTATCTGGTACAGAATGATAAGACATCAGTGAGAACAATAACAAGAACTAGGAGATCTACTGCGTCTTGACTTTCTTCAAATTCATCATGTATATCTACAAGTAATATCTCACAGCATATCTGTAAATATCATAGCCCTATCACTGGTAGAAAGAATGATCTTACAATCTGTACTATATTGCTAGATTGATGGCCATGAATAAACAGTGTGTTTAACACTGCCAAGTACAGATTGAGAAGAGCCCAGGCTGTTTTACACCCAGTGGATTTTTCAGCCTGGAATAATAATGGAAAGAAATAGGAAAGCTTCACAAATTTCCGTATCATTCTTGCCCAGGCGCCATGCTAATCTCTGTATTGCTCCAGTTTTGGTGTATGTATAGCAGGAGCTAGCACAATAGGGATAACTCCTGTTTTACATTAACCATACTCAGCTGTGCAAATGAACTGTTCTGCTGAATTGAGCTTGAAGAAAGCATGAAAAGTTATGTCTTGGGATTTTCACTTTTGAGCCTGGCTAACTTTATAATAGAAGGTACATTTTATTTTCACAGAGAGAAATCTTACCAGATAAATTACATACATTGTTGATATTTTTTCTGAAGAGAACTGTTGCCAGAAATGAGTATTTTGATATAAATTGTTGAAGCAATTATTCTATTATTATTCTACTTTTTTTTTTTTTTTTTTTTTAAATGTAGATTGTGAGCCCCACATAGAGCTCACAATGTACATTTTCCCCTATCAGTATGTCTTTTTTGGAATATGGGATGGAAATCCATGCAAACACGGGGAGAACATACAAACTCCTTGCAGATGGTTTTTTTGCCCTTGGTGGGATTTGAACGCCAGGACCCAGCGCTGCAAGGCTACAGTGCTAACCACTGAGCCACCGTGTGGCCCCCATTATTCTACTTTTTATGTCATAATTTGCAATACATTTGTATTAAATCAGGCTTTTACTTGAATGGAGCTGTGCTGAATTTCCTTGTAAGGCTGAGTTCAGATGGGTTTTTTTGGTCAGGATTTTGACGCGGAGGCCGTCTAAGATTCCGGACCAAAACACAGGTAGCCGCAGGCAGTCGTGGCGCTCCGCTCCAGATTAGGCCTAAATGAATGAGCCTAGTTCGGGAGGGAGTGTCTTCAGGTAGACATCTGTGGCTGAATCAACCATGGAATCCGCCTGAAGAACAAACCACTCGCGGAACAAAGGAAATGACTGGCACCCATTGATTTCAATGGGAGATGTTTTTTTGGTCAGGATTTTGACGCAGAAAAACCCTGTCTAAACTTAGCCTAAAGTAGGCGGCCAGAGGTGTATTGTGCAGGGGAAAACTGTGTTGGGGCTACAAGGTGGAGGTTCCAGGAGTTGTTCCTCCATGGATCATAAAGCGATGGTACATTCTACCATACATAGTGCTGCATTTAGGTACCTTACAATAGTACCCGTAACAGTATTCATATAACAGCAGGTTTGTGTAATGTTTTACCTATTTTGGTCCTAAGGACCAAGAATTATTTTTAATTTTTAAAATTTTCACGTTGCAAGAGCCATCAATTATTTTTTTTTTTTACTATTTTTCTGTCGTTGTAGGGGCTTGTTTTTGTAGTAGCAAATACTTTTTCACAACACTGTATAACTTTTCACCTATTCACAGACTTGATCTGATCTCTGGAGGTCTCTTGTACCCCACGTTAATGCTGTTGGGGTAGCAAAGTAAGTGTGCTGTCACCCCATTCAACTATATAAGAATTCAAGAAATAGGCAAGTTTTGTATTAAAGGGGTTTTGATTTCTAGGTGTCTCTGGGGGCCCCTGGTGTCTCCTACCTTTGTTTACAACCTTCTTCTTCCTGCTATGTAACTTCCTAACCCCGCTCACCTTTCTCCCCCTTCCTTTCTCACTCCCCCCATACACCTCCTTCCTGTCTGTCTAGCTATCCTTCCTATATTAGCTATTCTATATGTTCTTCCCTACCTACTAAGCCCAACCCCCGACCCATATTACATACTTACCCTCCACGCTTGTTTTTGTGAGACAGCCTCTTCTCCTCCTGTACTGTGTGCTTGCTCCTTTTTGACCGTCACCTCTATTGCACATGTGTAGACGATGCGCGCACACTGCTAGGTGGAGAGGAGAAGAGCGCACACCCTGCCAGTACAGGAGGAGGACCCATCTCACCGGAAGAAGCCATGGATGAGTAAGTATGAGTGGGGTAAATGGGGGGAGTAGTAGTAACAATCCGTTTCCGGAAATGGGGAAATGGATTATCACTAGAGATGAGCGAACAGTGTTCTATCGAACACATGTTCGATCGGATATCAGGGTGTTCGCCATGTTCGAATCGAATCGAACACCACGTGGTAAAGTGCGCCAAAATTCGATTCCCCTCCCACCTTCGCTGGCGCCTTTTTTGCACCAATAACAGCGCAGGGGAGGTGGGACAGGAACTACGACACTGGGGGCATTGAAAAAAATTGGAAAAAGTCATTGGCTGCCGAAATCAGGTGACCTCCATTTTAGACGAATAGTGGATTTCAAATCCGGGTCATATGAGAATGTGAACTTTGTGACTATGAGACAGGGATAGCTGTACAGGCAGGGATAGCTAGGGATAACCTTTATTTAGGGGGGAATGTTATTAAAAATAACTTTTTGGGGCTCTATCGGGTGTGTAATTGTGATTTTTGTGAGATAAACTTTTTCCCATAGGGATGCATTGGCCAGCGCTGATTGGCCGAATTCCGTACTCTGGCCAATCAGTGCTGGCCAATGCATTCTATTAGCTTGATGAAGCAGAGTGTGCACAAGGGTTCAAGCGCACCCTCGGCTCTGATGTAGCAGAGCCGAGGCTGCACAAGGGTTCAAGCGCACCCTCGGCTCTGATGTAGGAGAGCCGAGGGTGCACTTGAACCCTTGTGCACCCTCAGCTCTGCTACATCAGAGCCGAGGGTGCGCTTGAACCCTTGTGCACACTCTGCTTCATCAAGCTAATAGAATGCATTGGCCAGCGCTGATTGGCCAATGTATTCTATTAGCCTGATGAAGTAGAGCTGAATGTGTGTGCTAAGCACACACATTCAGCTCTACTTCATCGGGCTAATAGAATGCATTGGCCAGCGCTGATTGGCCAGAGTACGGAACTCGACCAATCAGCGCTGGCTCTGCTGGAGGAGGCGGAGTCTAAGATCGCTCCACACCAGTCTCCATTCAGGTCCGACCTTAGACTCCGCCTCCTCCGGCAGAGCCAGCGCTGATTGGCCGAAGGCTGGCCAATGCATTCCTATGCGAATGCAGAGACTTAGCAGTGCTGAGTCAGTTTTGCTCAACTACACATCTGATGCACACTCGGCACTGCTACATCAGATGTAGCAATCTGATGTAGCAGAGCCGAGGGTGCACTAGAACCCCTGTGCAAACTCAGTTCACGCTAATAGAATGCATTGGCCAGCGCTGATTGGCCAATGCATTCTATTAGCCCGATGAAGTAGAGCTGAATGTGTGTGCTAAGCACACACATTCAGCACTGCTTCATCACGCCAATACAATGCATTAGCCAGTGCTGATTGGCCAGAGTACGGAATTCGGCCAATCAGCGCTGGCTCTGCTGGAGGAGGCGGAGTCTAAGGTCGGACCTGAATGGAGACTGGTGTGGAGCGATCTTAGACTCCGCCTCCTCCAGCAGAGCCAGCGCTGATTGGTCGAGTTCCGTACTCTGGCCAATCAGCGCTGGCCAATGCATTCTATTAGCCCGATGAAGTAGAGCTGAATGTGTGTGCTTAGCACACACATTCAGCTCTACTTCATCAGGCTAATAGAATACATTGGCCAATCAGCGCTGGCCAATGCATTCTATTAGCTTGATGAAGCAGAGTGTGCACAAGGGTTCAAGCGCACCCTCGGCTCTGATGTAGCAGAGCCGAGGCTGCACAAGGGTTCAAGTGCACCCTCGGCTCTCCTACATCAGAGCCGAGGGTGCGCTTGAACCCTTGTGCAGCCTCGGCTCTGCTACATCAGAGCCGAGGGTGCGCTTGAACCCTTGTGCACACTCTGCTTCATCAAGCTAATAGAATGCATTGGCCAGCACTGATTGGCCAGAGTACGGAATTCGGCCAATCAGCGCTGGCCAATGCATTCTATTAGCCCGATGAAGTAGAGCTGAATGTGTGTGCTAAGCACACACATTCAGCACTGCTTCATCACGCCAATACAATGCATTAGCCAGTGCTGATTGGCCAGAGTACGGAATTCGGCCAATCAGCGCTGGCTCTGCTGGAGGAGGCGGAGTCTAAGATCGCTCCACACCAGTCTCCATTCAGGTCCGACCTTAGACTCCGCCTCCTCCAGCAGAGCCAGCGCTGATTGGCCGAATTCCGTACTCTGGCCAATCAGCACTGGCTAATGCATTGTATTGGCTTGATGAAGCAGTGCTGAATGTGTGTGCTTAGCACACACATTCAGCTCTACTTCATCGGGCTAATAGAATGCATTGGCCAGCGCTGATTGGCCGAATTCCGTACTCTGGCCAATCAGCACTGGCTAATGCATTGTATTGGCTTGATGAAGCAGTGCTGAATGTGTGTGCTTAGCACACACATTCAGCTCTACTTCATCGGGCTAATAGAATGCATTGGCCAATCAGCGCTGGCCAATGCATTCTATTAGCGTGAACTGAGTTTGCACAGGGGTTCTAGTGCACCCTCGGCTCTGCTACATCAGATTGCTACATCTGATGTAGCAGTGCCGAGTGTGCATCAGATGTGTAGTTGAGCAAAACTGACTCAGCACTGCTAAGTCTGCATTCGCATAGGAATGCATTGGCCAGCCTTCGGCCAATCAGCGCTGGCTCTGCCGGAGGAGGCGGAGTCTAAGGTCGGACCTGAATGGAGACTGGTGTGGAGCGATCTTAGACTCCGCCTCCTCCAGCAGAGCCAGCGCTGATTGGCCGAATTCCGTACTCTGGCCAATCAGCACTGGCTAATGCATTGTATTGGCTTGATGAAGCAGTGCTGAATGTGTGTGCTTAGCACACACATTCAGCTCTACTTCATCGGGCTAATAGAATGCATTGGCCAATCAGCGCTGGCCAATGCATTCTATTAGCGTGAACTGAGTTTGCACAGGGGTTCTAGTGCACCCTCGGCTCTGCTACATCAGATTGCTACATCTGATGTAGCAGTGCCGAGTGTGCATCAGATGTGTAGTTGAGCAAAACTGACTCAGCACTGCTAAGTCTGCATTCGCATAGGAATGCATTGGCCAGCCTTCGGCCAATCAGCGCTGGCTCTGCCGGAGGAGGCGGAGTCTAAGGTCGGACCTGAATGGAGACTGGTGTGGAGCTATCTTAGACTCCGCCTCCTCCAGCAGAGCCAGCGCTGATTGGTCGAGTTCCGTACTCTGGCCAATCAGCACTGGCCAATGCATTTCTATGGGGAAAAGTTAGCTTGCGAAAATCGCAAACTGACAGGGATTTCCATGAAATAAAGTGACTTTTATGCCCCCAGACATGCTTCCCCTGCTGTCCCAGTGTCATTCCAGGGTGTTGGTATCATTTCCTGGGGTGTCATAGTGGACTTGGTGACCCTCCAGACACGAATTTGGGTTTCCCCCTTAACGAGTTTATGTTCCCCATAGACTATAATGGGGTTCGAAACCCATTCGAACACTCGAACAGTGAGCGGCTGTTCGAATCGAATTTCGAACCTCGAACATTTTAGTGTTCGCTCATCTCTAATTATCACCAGATAATCAGAAAGTGTCCCTGGGGCAGTCCTATGACCACCCCAGGGATATGGGTAAATATACATTTTTTATGAATAATGTTATTGAGAAAGTAGGAGGGGGGATGGTGTTTACATTAGTGTGGGCTTTTTAAAATATCCCGGACAACCCCTTTAACTTCTCTTTTGGCAGTCCCATAGATATGAATGGGACAAGAGCATACATGCACAACAGCCTCTCTGCTCAGCCAGACCTCTGTTCTCATTATCAGTAGACATCCCAAGCAGTCCCACTGCTCAGAAACTAATCACCTATTATTTACATAGGTGATAAGTTAAAAACTTTGCAAGACTCCTTAAAAGCTATATGCAGTTGTTTCTCTGTACTGATTATAATATAAAAAGCTGCACATTCTTATTCAATACATATTCCTTTACACACTGCAGAAAATACCTTGAGATCAAGCACGCGTATACTGTTTGCAAAAAATATGGCTTAGGAGTGACATACCGTAATTATAATGTACAAATATGGGAATATATGGCACAGAGATCTTTTTTGAGGCCTGCAATCCAGACAAAGGAGTACCCTCTACCTCTAGAGGTAAATGGGTTTTACAATAGTCATTTGCAGGACCTCTTTACAATAACACTATGAAACTCAGTGTCCCAGGATGTGGTGATGTCTGATAACTTGCACAAGGCCTGGATGACTTTCTTGAAAGTAAAAATTTCACAGATTATGGGAACCAAGATTTTTGGGATAGGATTTTGACCAGAGATTTAGTCCACATGTCATATTTGGAGTTTAAGTATAACTCTGCTTACAGATACAAAAATTAATACATTTCTTAAATTTTAGTGAATCTCATTCTTATTACATGAGAGGGTGCATTCACACGATGTAACGTGGCACTGATTTTTACACGATAACTTGCGTAAGGATCAGCATTGCAAAACAGAATCCCATTGACTTCAATGGGTTCCGTTTAGTACGCGTAACACATTGGGTTAAAAAGCCTCCCATTTCATTTCAGCCTCCATTTCAATGTGCTACATGCGCTAACAGGAACCCATTGAAGTCAATGGGATTCTGTTTTGCAGCGCTCATCCTTATGCGAGTTATCGTGCAAGAACTGTTCACTTGCCTTACCATAGTCATTTGCATAATAAGCCATTTTATCTAATCAGAAAATTGAAAATAAATAAATAAAAAAATAATTTTAACCTAAACTATCTAGAATTAAAACCCCGGAATATCATTTTCTGCATTTCCTGGCATTGTAAATTCTAACTGCGGGGTTTCAGATTTGCTGGAGAAGTTTTCAAAGCTTAGTTGTGAAGGTTAAATGAGTATTCTTCTGCAAACTTTAATCTTCTCTTAGTGAAAAATAAAACACTGTTTCCCATGTCCTGCAAAAATAAAGATAATATATATTTACTGTTTCTTCTCTAAACATGCCCGTTACAATATAATCCATTGTTACACTGTGGACACCAGCCAACTGTACTATGTAAAAATTATTTTCTTTCCAAATATACAAATTCTAAGAACTCTACAGAGGTTATCCTGGGAGAGAATTTCCCATGTTTTATGTGGACCAGGGCACTAGTTAAACACAGTTTTGTCTTGCTCAGGCATTTTTTTTTTAAAGATAAATGTCTAGTATCTCAATGGGTAACCATTTCATTATTTATTGTATGTATATTATAATTACCATAGGTGACTCACATACCACAAAATCATCAAAAATAATATAGAAGCAATGGCTGATAAGATCAATGATTTCCAAGAAGGTTGCGTAACAAAATCAAATATTCACTATTAACAACTATTAATTATTGACTGCTAACAACTTTTTGTCATACATGTATGGAGAACTATGTGACCTAACATTCCTTATAGGGTTCCTTGAGTTATGCATACTGTTCCAGTTCAGCAGCTTCAGCCTTCCCTGGTGATCATTGTTTATTAGGCTGTAATGGTGATTTATATTCATGTGACTGCTGGCATCAACAGTACAAGGTATGGAAGCACTGATGCTAGTAATTGGTGCCATCCCATCAGGCAAGAGTCGGGTCTGTATTGCTTTACATCCCAATTTTACAAAGTATTCCGCACTTAAAGGGACCATATAATTAAAACTCATTTTTTTCTGCCTAACACGAAGGAATAGCCTTAGGAAAGGCTATTCTTCTCCTACCTTTTAGATGTCTTCTCCGTGCCGCCATTCGGTATATAATCCGGTTTTCGTTTATATGCAATTGAGTTGTCTCACAGCACTGGGGGCGGACCCAAGCACTCAAACAGCACTAGGGGCGTCCCCAATGCTGCGGGAGAACTCTCCAGCGCCGCTTCCATGTTCTTCAGGAACGCGTCTTCTTCGCGTCTTCTTCAAACGTCTAGGCCTCAGGCAGCCGACTGCGCATGCCTGCCGGCCACAAGAATACTGTGTAAGCGGCCATTTACTTGTGGCTGGCGGGCATGCACAGTCAGCTTTGCCCTAGGCCTGAGGCCTACAAGTTTGAAGCCTCCGCTGGAAGAAGAAGTGAAGAAGACCTGTTCCTGAAGGAGATGGAGGCGGCGTAGGAGAGTTCTCTTGCAGGATTGGGGATGCTATTTGAGCTCTGAGGACCGCCCCCAGTGCTGCGAGAGAACTCATTTGCATACCAACGAAAACCAAATTATATTCCGAATGGCGGGGTAGAGAAGTCATCTAAAGGTAGGGGAAGAATAGCCTTTCCCCCTACGCCCAACAGCAGCACAACGGGGGGTATTCCTGCCCCTATGAGCTGTTAGGACAGGTGGAATTTTTAATTACCTAACAGCTTTGACCCCTATAAGAGGCCGGAAGACCAACTCCCCCCTTGTGTTTTTTTCTGTCCTGTGGGACAGGACAGGTGGATAGGGGGGAGCAGGGGTTCTGGCCTCCTATAGGGGTCTATTCTCCCTCTCCCCCCTTCTGTTTGTTACCTGCAGCGGAAGACCGTTTTTTCTTTTTCCTTCCGTTGCCGGCTCTCCCCCCGCCGGGTGGGTTCTCGATCCGCGCACTTGCATCTCTCCTGCTGCGCGCCGGGGCTCCCTGGTAGGGGGGGGAACTTCGGACCTAGGAACCTTTCTTCTGGTTCTTGGGTCCGCCGGCTGGGGATTCCCCTTCCCCTAGAAGACGAGCAGAAGCACCCTTTCTGGTCTGGAGGGGAGTTTGTTTCTCCCCTAGGCAGCCTACAGGTCCTCTGGCGCCGGGGGGGAACCCTCCTTGCCCTGTTTTTTGGCTGCACGTGTGGGGGGCGGTCCCTCCAGTTAAGCTCCTCCCCCTAGGCCTTTAAAAATCCTCACCTACCTTTCATTTGTTGCTTGTCACTCCGGTTGCAAGCATCACGAAGTAACTCCTTGCAGTGATTCGTGCCTGTGGGAAAGAAGTATTCCTTTCTGCATCATTGAGAATGTCTTCTTCGTCATCCTCGGTGAATCCAACTCGGAGAAAGGCGGCATCCAAGAGGAAACATCTTGCATGCGCCACCTGTAGGATTCCGCTCCCAGGTGACTCCCAATACAGATTCTGTCAGGGATGCAGAGCGCCCTCCTCTGAGGCCACTCCCATGAGGGAAATGGTTTTCTGGGTCAAGGGGTTCGTCCAGGATTCTATGAACAGGATAGAGACGTCCGTCTTCCACCTTGCCAAGAGACCGAGCTTGGAATCCTGTGAGATGTCTCTCCCACCCCTGGAAAACCTGCGCCTCAGAGATGTGGAGTCTTCTGAGGCGCATTCAGATGACGAGAAGGAGATTTTTCCTATGGAAAAAATGTCAAGGGTGTTCAAGACACTCAGGATCCGGGACGGCGGGGAGTCCTCTAGCCGTAAGAACCGCACCTTCAGACCCTCATCAGAGATGCTTCGTCTAATAGAAGCAGAATGGAGACGCCCAGAGAAGCCCTTCGCTCCTTCCAGACGATTCAAGACCCTATTTCCTATCTCTGAGGGGCAATTGAAAACTTGGGGTCCCCCGCCAAAGGTTGACGTGTCTGTGGCGAAGTTGTCTAGGCGTACGGTCCTCCCTACTGAAGACGGCTCAAGCCTGAGGGATCCCATGGATCGTAGAGTGGAGAGTACTTTGAGGCGAGTGTACTCAGCCTCCTCTGCCCAAGCCTCTCTTGGCATCGTGGCCAACAAGGTTGTCTCGGGTCTGCGGGCAGAACTCTCTTCTCTCTCCAAGGACATCGACGCTGGAGTGGACCGGGACGACCTTCTGGCGGCGATGAAGGATATCACCCTGTTGGTGGACCACTTAACGGAGGCCACTCACTTCCAGACCCGGCTAGCCGCCATGTCAATGGCCCTGTCCACAGCCGCTCGTCGACCTTTGTGGCTGAAGCCCTGGAGGGCCGATCTAACCTCCAAAAACAGCCTGTGCGGCCTCCCCTTCGAGCCCGGCCGCTTGTTTGGGAAGGAGCTCAACCGCATAATGGAGGGATTGGCCGAATCCAAAGGGAAGAATCTGCCTCAGCCCTTGGAGGGTCAAAGCTCCTCCTTTCGTGGACGTGGAGCCCCCAGAAGAGGAGCCAGGGGCCAGAGGCGGTCTGGTAGAGGAAGAGGTAGGGGCGCGTCCCGTGGGCGTAAGCGTGCCTCCTTCTAATCCCCCCACCTCTACCCCCCCCTCCCCATCCCCGCCCCCTATGGTGGGCGGTCGTCTTTCCCACTATGTGGATGCCTGGCGCAAGAATGTTCGGGACCCCTGGGTCATACAGACGATCCAGGAGGGTTATAAAATCAATTTTATTTCCCAGCCGCCAGAGAAGATGGTAAGAACCCGCCCTCTTCAGGGCTCCAAACAACTTCATCTGGAGAAAGCGATCCAAGAGTACGTGGACAAGGCCGCGCTGGAGGTGGTACCCCGCGCAGATCAAGGCACAGGCGTCTATTCTCCAGTCTTCTTGGTCCCCAAATCATCAGGCGAGTGGCGCATGATCATCGATCTCAGATACCTGAATCACTTCATCCGCAAGGTGCGCTTCCGCATGGAAACCATCAGGTCAGTGCTGCCTTTTTTACCGCCGGGAGATCACTTCGTCACTCTGGACCTGAAGGACGTCTACCTCCACGTACCTATCTTTCCGGCACACCGAAAGTTCCTAAGGATTGCCGTATACCTAGACGGGAAAGAGGCGCACTTTCAGTTCGCAGCCCTCCCATTCGGCATATCCTCTGCCCCCCACACCTTCACAAAGGTCATAGCTCCGGTCGCTGCCGCCCTGCGCCTTTGAGGCATATTCATAGTCCCGTACCTGGACGACTGGCTTCTGAAGGCTCATTCAAAGGAGGTTCTTACCACGCAGGTGCAGACCGTTGTAGCTCTACTAAACAAGCTGGGGTGGCTGGTAAACTGGCAGAAGTCAGTGGTGGTGCCATCAACTCAAGTTCAGTTCCTGGGACTTATTCTAGACTCTCTCAGCATGACGATCTCTCTTCCCTCCTCTCGCAAAAGGAAGATTGCTCGGGCGGTTCATCACTTATCCACTACACGGAGGGTCACCATCAGGACGGCCATGAAGGTCCTAGGATTGATGTCCGCCACCATAGAAACAGTTCCTTGGGCCCTATGGCATATGCGCCCACTACAGAACGAGATCTTGAGAGTCTGGAACCACAGTCCTACAGGATTACAGAAGCCTATCCAGTTAACCATCAGCACCCGGCAAACTCTGCCCTGGTGGACCCATCTGCGCGATGGGAAGTCCTCGGTCCAGCCCGCCTGGACCCTGTTGACTACAGATGCCTTCCTCACAGGCTGGGGAGCTCATCTGGGGGAGACCCCGGTACAAGGTATGTGGAATCAGCGGGAGAGGACGCGCTCATCCAACTGGCGCGAGCTTACCGCAGTTCATCGAGCCCTTCTGTCGTTTGCACCGGTTTTGCAGGGAAAATCGGTCAAGGTAAGGTCGGACAATCTGACGGCAGTCCAGTATATCAACAAGCAGGAAGGAACCAGGTCCCCCTCGCTCCTGCAAGTCACCAACCGGATCTTCTCTTGGGCAGAACGGAACCTCTCCCAGCTGGCCGCGGTACACATCCAGGGCCGCCTGAACATCTTAGCGGATCAACTCAGCAGAGGCCGCCCGACCGCAGGCGAATGGTCCTTGGATCAGGACATCTTCCACTACCTGACCAGGAGGTGGGGTCTCCCCGAGGTGGATCTGATGGCCACCCAACACAATGCCAAAGTAGAAAGGTTTTGCTCCCTGTACCGGGAAGACAACCCTTTGGCTGTGGATGCCCTGTCAATACCATGGAGGTTCAAGTTGGTATACATTTTCCCTCCCATTCCGATGATTCCGAAGGTATTGGCGAAACTCAGGCAGGACCAGACCTCGGCAATAGTGATCATGCCGTTCTGGCCAAAAAGGGCATGGTTCACCGACCTCATCCTAATGAGTCGGGGGAACTACTGGAGGCTTCCACCAGTCAGGAACCTGGTGTCACTGAACAGTCGGCCTTGTCTGGGCCTAGACAAATTCAACCTCACTGCCTGGAGGTTATCCGCGCCATACGCGCAGACAGAGGATTGTCCCAGGGAGTGCTAAGTACCTTAGCCCATTCAAGAGCAGAAGCAACCAATCAGAGCTACCACAGGATCGTCCAGATATTCCGAGAGTGGTGTACAGGCAACCAGCGCGATCCAGACAGAGATGCAGTCCTAGAGTTCTTACAGAACGGCCTGGAGAGAGGACTAGCACCTGCCACCCTCAAAGTCCAAGTGTCAGCTCTATCTGCTCTCCTGGAGACACAGTTACCACAAGATCCTCTCGTCAAACAGTTCCTTAGGGGGCTACCAGGCTCTGCCCCCAGGTTCGGCCCCCTGTCCCAAGGTGGGACTTGGCCGCGGTTCTACAAGGGCTCTGTGCACCCCCCTTCGAACCCTTATCTGAAGTGGACTGGAAGTACCTGTCATTTAAAGTGACATTCCTGCTGGCAATAACCTCCGCTAAGAGAGTTGGTGAACTACAGGCCCTAGCGGCCTCTGAGCCCTTCATAACCTTCTTTCCAGACAGGGTGCAGCTGAGGTTCATCCCAGGATTCTTGCCAAAGGTACCCACACTTCAGAACACCAATCAGGTAATTGCCTTGCCGGCCTTCTTTCCCTTGCCTGCTTCGGAGCAGGAAGAGAAGCTACACACACTGGATCTGGTAAGAGCACTACGTATTTACCTAGACCGTACAGCACCGTTCCGAAGATCAGAGAATCTTCTAGTCAATGTGTTTGGCCACAATAGAGGCTCTAAAGCATCAAAGGTAACCCTGTCTAGATGGATCAGAGAGGCCATTAGCTGTTCCCTACGGGCCCAAGAGCTTCCTGTTCCAGAATTTTTACGAGCCCATGCCACCCGAACAGTGGCGACATCTTGGGCAGAGACACGGTTCCTCTCTCTAGAGCAGATATGTGCAGCAGCTTCTTGGAGCTCACAATTGACTTTTGCCAAACATTACAGACTGGACTGGCGTACGGCCGATGCTACAGCATTTGGGCACTCCGTCTTGGCATCAGCATGGCGGGAGGACCCGCCCTAGGGGAAACAATACTTGCTAAATCCCCCGTTGTGCTGCTGTTGGGCGTAGGGGGAAAGAAGGATTATGAATGATAATCTGTTTTCCCTTAGCCCAAACAGCAGCACAAGGTTCCCTCCCTAGGAGGTACTGTTGTACAGATTTTTGATGTGTGTGTACCACTTTGTAATTGCTCTTTATATATTATACTTGATACTAACACAAGGGGGAGTTGGTCTTCCGGCCTCTTATAGGGGTCAAAGCTGTTAGGTAATTAAAAATTCCACCTGTCCTAACAGCTCATAGGGGCAGGAATACCCCCCGTTGTGCTGCTGTTTGGGCTAAGGGAAAACAGATTATCATTCATAATCCTTCTTTCTTAAGGCTATTCCTACGTGTTAGGCAGAAAAAAAAAAGAGTTTTAATGATAGGATCCCTTTAAGTCTCTCCTCTACTTCTCTCAGCCTTTTAACCATCCTCAGGGGCCCCTTCACTGTTTCTTATTTACATACACTAATCACAGTGCTCCCCAAAGAAGGCAAGGGTCTACAGCTGTGCCAAAGTTACAGGCCCATTTCCTTGATCAATTCCAATTGAAATTTTTTTCAAAACTGTTTGCAAATTGATTGGATAGCGTTCTGGGATTTCTGATCCACCCGAATCAAGTGAAGTGTGGAACCACACTCTCAAAATGTACTCCATTATTCAACACGCTACAAGCCAGTGCCTTCCGATCAGGCTCCTCTCTCTTAATGCTGAAAAGTCTTTTGATAGGATGGATTGGGGTTTCATGGAGAAAACCTTGTCACAAATATGGTCTAGGCCAAAATATGCTTAGTTGCATTTGCTCTCTTTACCACTCCCCTTAAGCCCAGATCAAGGTTAATGGCTCTTTATCTCAACCACTCACCATCATAAATGGCACATGCCAGGGATGTCCATTGTCCCCCATCTTACATGCTCTAGTGCTAGAACATCTCCTGATTGCGATTTGCCATAACTTTAACATTGGTGGCTTTAGCTCAGGTAATAACCATCCCAAACTCCCTGCCTTTGCAGATGATGTGCTCCTCTACATCATGCAACCCCTGACCTCTTTGTCTTCCCTTTTCTCAGAAATCACAACATATTTCTATTTTAGAAACTACAAAATTAATCTTACAAAAACAGTATTGCTTTAAATATCTCTCTCGATTATAATACATTTCCCTTCACTTGGTCCTCCAAATCCATAAAATATCCCGGTATCCATCTCTCTGCAAATACCTCAGAAGCCGACACCCTTAACTTCCTTTCCTTACTCAGCAATCTTCAGGCAGACCTTTGCCTGTGGGATTTTAATGGCTTGGCTGTATAAATATTCTATAAATGAATATTCTAACTAGGCTTTTATATCCTTTTCAGACTATCCCCATCAACGTCGTAAACCATTCTTTAAGAAACACCAGGGCATGTTCACGTAATTTATATGAGCCTCCAAACCACCCATTTCAGAGTTAAAGCCCAAGAATGTTTAACAGTCCCAAGTGGCCTCCACTATTATTTGGCTGTGGTCACTGCCCGCACACTAGACTGGCTTCACTCTAAACTCTGCAAATTGTGGGTCACACAAGAATCTTATCTATCCTAGAGCCCACTTGAAATCCTCCAATGGCTTCCCAACTACCACAGGACAAGTTCCTAACCCTCTGCACTGCTATACATCGCTCATCAGCAACCTACATGGGTATGCTTGCTACATGTAAACAAGTGTAATGATAGCAGTGATTCTGGGCTTCAGGGCCCGCACCCTCACTTACCAATCTCCACTCCTGATCACAGCTGTCTCCGCAGAAGGTGAAGCGCCGACGGCCATGAAGAGGAGGGAGGATCAGTAAGTAAATAGGGCCTGTTAAATGCTGGGGTTACTCCAGCAGGTAATGGCTCCAGGTCCTGTGGCATTCACTACCGCTGCTATCCCGGTAATAACGCCCCTGATCAGATTCCAGTCTTAGTAAATGTGTCTGATAAAGTGGTCTTTGCCAAGTGGGACCTCCTTCCAAGTTTTGTTATGGGTCCCTGCGGTTATGAAGCCTCTTTAGTCTGTTTCCTATTATTATACATGACCCCCTGTCTCTCCTGTGCTCAGTCGCTTTTGTGGACTCTTTGGTCTTCTTTCAGATAGGATGTTGTGAGTAGATGTGAGGACACTTACAATGTTATTGTCCCCCATCACAGAGACTGAACCCCATAACATGTGTAATGTAACCTGGCACAGAAGATGACATTATGGTATCACAATGACTAGAATTATGAGTGATCCGCTCACTGTGACTTAAAATGTGGCACAACTTTCAAAATTGAGGCACAATGTCTGGCTCACATATTGGCAAATTAAACCACACCTCCTTTTCAACAAGTTTCACCTACGTGTTGTATGAGGCACACAGTTAGAAAGTATTGTGCATTCGTCACTGGAAAAGCAGCCCAACGTGAAGTCAGCCATATGTGCCAGAGTGTTACGTGGCATAACTTCGCTGCCCCCACCCGAAGGGTCACCCATCCACGCTGAAGCAATGGGACGCACTGAACTTCCTCGTAGCCTCATGTGTGACAATGATACCATCTGCCACTTCCTCCTCCTCCTCCTCATCATTACACGCTGAGAAGCTGACAGGAGTGTGCACTGACTATCCTGCTGGGATGGGTCTGCTCCTATCCCTGACTCCTCAGCGTGCAATGCGTTATTCCTGATGGCGATGAGGGATTCTCGCATCACACACAGGGATTCTCACATCATACACTAGTGCATCATCACAGCTGACCCTCTTGGTGGACTCCTCAAAGACGCGTAGTATCTCACATAAGTCTGCCATCCATGGCCACTCATGGTGCAGAAACTGCGGGAGTTGACTTTGTGGAAACCTTGGTTTTTGGAGATGGTACTCCATCAAGGGTATCTGCTGTTCACTCACCCTGCTCAACATCTGGTACGTCGAGTTCCCGCATGTGGGGACGTTGCACAAAATCCGGTGTTCGGGCAGATGTAAGCGTAGCTGGAGGGTTCTGAGGCTAGCAGACTTACGAAAGTGGGTGCACAAGCGCCACACTTTCACCAGTAGCTTGTGAAGATTGGGGTAAGTTTTTAAAAACCGTTGCACCACTAAGTTGAAAACGTGGGCCAGGCATGGAACGTGTTGGAGCCTGGCAAGCTCCAGAGCTGCTACCAGGTTCCGGCCGTTATCACACACGACCATGCCTGGGCCCAGGTGCAGCAGCGCAAACCACATTGCCGACTCATCGAGGATGGCATCCCTCACTTCCGAGGCAGTGTGCTGTCTGTCGCCCAAGCTGATGAGCTTCAGTACAGCCTGCTGACGTCTCCCCACGCCAGTGCTTCAGCGTTTCCAGCTCGCAGCTGGGGTCGATGTTATGGCGGAAGAGGAGGAGGAGGATGGTTCCGAACCACTGCCAGGAATCTTGGGCGGGGAGAGAAGGTAGGCCGCCCCACTTTGCGACCCAGTCCCAGCCTCCACTACATTCACCCAGTGTGCCATGAGTGAGATGTAGTGTCCCTGTTTGCATGCACTTGTCCACGCATCGGTGGTCAAGTGGACCTTAGTGCAAAGCGTGAAGTAAAAAAGGACCAGCAAACCAGATTCAGTGATGAACCTGGTACCAAGGAACTGCACTCTTCTTAATAATTAGAAAACATTATTATTATTAATTATTGAGAAGAGCGCAGTTCCTTGGTACCAGGTTCATCACTGAATCTGGTTTGCTGGTCCTTTATACTTCATAATTACATGCCCGTGAGGTGTTGGGAACATTGCTGCCTTAGTCGAAGAGAAGCCCTCTGGTTATCTCATATTGTGATCACAGAGTTGTGACTTGGGCTCACAACCTCTCAAGGTGAGCGTCATTCCTCTGTCAAATCTTTGAAAAAATCTTTTCAAGAAAATACTACACTACGGTTTGCTCGGTGTCCACTATCCCCTTTTGTTTTTGAGATTAGTGCAAAGCGTGGAACTAAGGGCTTGCCTGATGTTACGGGACACGTGCTGGTGCAAGGCGGGAGAAGTAGTGATGGCTAGGGACGGCATAGCAAGGTGCCACAGCTGCCATCAGGTCACAGAAGGCCTGAGTCTCTACAAGCCTGAACGGTAACATCTCCAGGGCCAGCAGTTTGGAGATGGGCCCATTTAAGGCTTGGGCATGTGGGTGGCTTGCGCTATACTTCTGCCTACGCTCAAATGCCTGGGAGATGGTGGGTTGCTGACAAGAGGCACATGATGGTGTAGGAGAAGGAGCGGAGACAGGAAAAGGGGAGGATAAGGGTGAAGTCCCCAAAGTGACAGAGAAGAGGCAGATGTGTAGGTGTCCTGGCTGGTGGTCTGGACTGCAGCAACATACCTCGACACATTGGAAGAGGCAGTGGCGGCAACACCGGACAACAATTGTCCTGCATTTGCTCTCTCCCACTGAACCCAGTGCTTGCCTTCCAAATGACAGCGCATGGCAGAGGTTGTAAGATTGCTATTTTCAGAGCCCCTACTCAGTTTCGAGTTGCAAAGTGTGCAAACCGCACTATATATAGTGCTTCCTGGCGCCGCCTTGTGTGTGGCTGCCTGATACAGTGCTCCAAGCTGGGAGCAACCTTTATCTTTCCTTTTTCACTCTTTTTCTCTGTATCTTCAAGAATCCTGTAACCAAGCAAACTAGCACTATGAATTCGCAACTATAAATCGAATGGAAGATCCTGTGGAGTATTTTGTTCCTTTTGTTTCTATTGTTAAGCATGGACAAGACTCAAGACCTGTGCACATGTGCCTGTTACCATCCCTCCCGGAGCTAAGGACAGCATGGACACCATGTGGCATGTAGGAGAAACCTACATGGAAGTGTGGACGTCTTCTTTTCAAGGAGATGATTTTTGGAGTCTATTGCTGATGTGTGAAGATGCCTTCAGCTGACTGGTATTTCTTTCTTTTACTGTGGACACGTGGGACTCTGTTACAACCTGGGAACTTACCATCACCCACCTACCCATGTGTTTATGGAAGCTTGGCAAGAGAGCAGCACCCTGTCTACCTGGATGGCTTCAGACCTCTCTGGGCAGTATAACACAGTGGTAAGAAGAAAGGAAGAGGAGGGCTTGTGATGAAGGATATTTGGGGCATTTTTTTGTGGTTAATGGACAATAGCCCTGATGCAAGATACTGAACTATCAGCTGTGAGCATGAGATCTCACCACCTACCAAAGGAACTGCCACATGTTATCATGATAGCTGCATATGTCCCCCACCTCTGCAAAAAAAAAAACGTTTTTTGCCTGTTATATCTACATGCTGTGACCCCCCTCCTCATGTCCTCCAACCAGGGTTGGGCTGTATTATTAACATCACTTCACACAGAGAACTAAATGATTCTGCAGTGTGTCTGTGTTTCTTTCTTTTTAGTTGCTATGATTCCTAGGATTTCTCTATCTGCCATGAGCTTATATGTGTTTTTCTCTCTTGTTATATACTACTGTACCATCTATGAAACAGTATCACTGAAATTTCCCCATTGTGGGACTATTAAAGGATTATCTTATCTTATATTTGTCCTCCGCGCATACATTGAAAAATCTCCACACCATCGAGGAATGTGGGGGAGTTTTTCTCGAGTGGCTAGGACAGGGAACATCATGGGTCTTGCTGGGTCTGGCCTGGCTTCTGTGAAGCAGCTGTCCTCTGCCTCTGGACATGCCTCTGCCTGTAGCCACCTTTTTTGGTGCTCCGCTTGCCTCCAGACCTACACTGCTTTCCCCGCTAGACATCACCTCTGCCCATGTCGGGTCGATCGTCTCGTCGTCCACCACTTCCTCTTCCAATTCCTCAATTTGCTCATCCTCCTGCACACTGCACACGACAACAGCCTGCCCTGATGGCAACTGTGTCTCGTCATCATCACTGAGGACGGGAAATGCTGTATGCGGGTCCACAACCACAAAATCGCCAGGAGATGGTGGATGCTTCAGTGTTTGGGCATCAGTACACACAAAGTCATCTGGTAGCTCCTGGGATTTGGAAATTTGGTTGAACAGAGGGAGAGACAGTAAAAGGACCCGAAAACAGCTCCTGGGAGGGGGCAAAGGTGGGATAACTCTGCTGGGAAGATTGGGCATGTTGGGAGGGAGGAGGGGCAGACTCTTGGCTAGGAAGATGACTGGAGGTAGTGGCTGACTGGCTGGTGGAAAAGCTGCTGGAAGCATTATCCGCTAGCCATTGTAACACCTGTACCTGGTGCTCGGGTCTGGTCATTGTTGTACCCTGCACCCTGCTTAATGTAGCCATCAAGCCAGGGATTGTGGAGAAGCGCAATGCTGGCTGCCCCTCACCAGTAGGCATTGGATGTGCTGTAGCTTGGAAATCGCAGCATTTGAATTGTGCCTATGGAAACGTCAGTGGTTTCCCTGTAGGTGTAATTGAAGCAGAAAGTCTGTAGAGGAAACCTCTGTGGACTTCCTGTGAAAAGTGCTGCGGGAAAAACCATGATGCGTTTCCGCTGCGGCCTGCTACGTGGGACCTTAGCCTTAAAGGGACCCTTTGGCATTAATACATATCACCAACTGCTCTATGTACTAAAGGAGACACAAGATTCCAGACTGGTCACCCCCTGATCCAACATGACCACAGGGTGCTGATAACAGAGAACTATAGCATTTAGTAAACAGATTTACGTTACAGAATGCTTTATGCTACACATTATATGGAAAACTACCACAAAAAGAACAAAATATAAAGGGATTATCCTTACTGAACCATCTCTATGTCACAATGCCCTATTAGGCTATATGGACATAGCGTTGTGTATTTTGGAAGGGTAAAAACCCATTCCCCAAGTGTGCACATGTTAATAGAATTAGGTTGAAGAACATTTCTATGAATTGTCTTTTCTGACAATCTCAAGCAAAAATAGGGGTTCTGGCTGAGATTTTGGCAGTGTTGATGGTACAATCCTGAACTTCACCCCCTCCCCCAACAACTACACAATTTGAAGAGCTTTTCAAGCTGCCAAGCTCAAGTGACACAAGATGGCTTAGGTTGAGAACTGTACACATTCTATACCAATTGTGACATCATGGAATGTCTGTGATGTCATGTGGTGTCTACAATGCAGCAGAGCTCTGAACCATAAACCTTCATGTACATGATCACATTATAGATATGTAAGAGTGACCGCACCAATATAGAACTATATCACAGCATAAGTTATGCTGTGATATAGTTCTATATTGGTGCGGTAACTCTTACATATCATGTCATACATTTAGATTGGCTGTGGCTTCAACACCATGGCAAAAAACGCAGTGCTTTACAGTCCAAACATTGCATACTGCTGCCAACCGGGACAGCGGGACAGGACCCACAATCTAGGACTGTCCTGCCGAATCTGGTATGGTTGGGAGGTATCTAATTACAATATATACAAAATACATAGGATCACTAATGTTCATTTATACTTCCCAACTCTCCTCAGATGCTCCAGGAGTCTTCCAAAAAAGGGGTGACCATCCAGACTCCTGGAAGATCAGAGAAATCTCCAAGGTCATTGGGTAGCAGTCACATTACATGTGACCTGGGCACTGTGTGCTGTTCATGTCCAAAAATGTGGTGTGCAGTGGTGGTGGTGGCGTGTTTTTAGGGGTATGTGGACTGTGCTGGGGTGCAACTTACACTCAGTTTGCAGCCTAAGTGAAGGGTAAGTGCAAGATTGAGTGAGCGGAGTTGAGTTGACCCATGACAGTCACACCCGCGTCACGTGCTAGGAAGGCCCATTCATGACAATGTTTTCAAAAAATAAAGTTTGGAGTATTTGGATGAAATTTGGTTTATTACAAATGAACTACAGCGTTCTCTACTACAGAGTTCCCAGGAAGATTCAGATGGAAACTGTGCACCACGGTCCATGGTGAGTTGAGAATTTCAATACGAAATAAGAAACCATGGAATCAGTGGCGGATCCAGGCTTTGCGGGGCCCTGGGCAATTGACTGTGGCGGGGCCCTACTTACAAAAACCTGACATGTAGGTTTTTTCTGTCCGCTTGAAAAGTCGGACATATTTAGGACAGGCATGGAGTGTAAAACAATGCACCCGATGTCCATTTAAAGGGGCTCTATCAGCAAAATCATGCTAATAGACCCCACATATGCGTGAATAGCCTTTAAAAAGGCTATTCAGGCACCGTAAGTGTTATATTAACCCCCAGTCCCGTTTTTAAATAAAAGCATTAAAACATATATGCTAATTGTACCTGAACATGCACTGGGGGTGGGGATGCACGATGCTACGTCATCTTCGGGCACGCCTGCCTCTTCTGTCTTCTTGGAGCGACGTCCTCTGGTCCCGTCTCTTCCTATTGGTCTTCTTCCGGCTTGAGGTCTTCAAATCTCACGCCTGCGTAGTAGCGCTTCCCTCCGGAGCACTACTGCGCAGGCTCACTTGCCAGTCCCCGTAGAACTACACGAGCGTACTGCACGCTTACGAACTGCCATTAAGTAAAATGGCGAGTGAGCCTGCGCAGTAGCGATCCGGAAGGAAGCACTGCTACACAGGCGCGAGATTTGAAGACCTCAAGCCAGAAGAAGACCAATAGGAAGCCGGCAGAAGAGACGGGACCAGAGGACGTCGCTCCAAGAAGACAGAAGAGGCAGGCGTGCCCGAAGATGACGTAGCATCGTGCATCCCCACCCCCAGTGCATGTTCAGGTACAATTAGCATATATGTTTTAATGCTTTTATTTAAAAATGGAATCAGGGGTTTAATATAACATTTACGGGGCCTGAATATTCTATATATAAGGCTATTCACGCATATGTGGGGTCTATTAGCATGATTTTGCTGATAGAGCCCCTTTAAATGAATGGAGAATGTCATGGACACAGCTAGTGTCCGCTGCTAATGTCCGTGCAAGACATTAGCAGCGGACACTGACGGTAGTGTGACCGCCCCCTAAGATACTCCATGTGCCTCATATTAATAGCAATTAACCCCATCATGTCCCTCACATTAACCCCCTGTGTGCCTCACATAAGAGTTACTGATATGTGAGAGACATGGAGGTAATAATGAAGTATCCTCATGAGTAGTACCCCATATATCTCACACATCAGTAACCCTTATGGTGAAGTACACAGGGGGTTAATGTGAGGGACATGATGGGGTTAACTGCTATTAATATGAGGCACATGGAGTTACCAAAACTAAATGAATGACTCCAAGTGCCTGACATTAAAAGGAATAGTAACCCCCCTCCCCCCTCCAGCCTGTACCTGCGTGTGCTTTCTTTCACTTTGCTGAACTTCTCCCTCTTGTGTGCAGGATGCAGGACGGCAGGGATCGTCTATAGAGCGATAAGCTCCGCCTCCTCGGCTCTACTCACCCTCTCATTGGTTGACAAAGGGCAGCCAAAGAAGGGGGGTGAGGAGGGAGCGTCCTCTATCAGTAGCTGCAGCTCCCTGGCTGGCTGCTCTATATCAGCCGATGCTGCAGGTACACAGTGTGCTTCCTAATAGGGAAAGTATATGTGTGAAGCACACTGTGTGCAGGGAGCTGCAGCTACTGATAGAGGACCGACAGGGGGCCTCTGCAAGTGACAATTGCCCTGCCGACCGACCCGAGTTTTGTTAGGTACGGGCCCTGCCGCAGGGCCCCGCTAGGCGCGGGGCCCCGGGCGGTTGCCCGGCTCGCCCAGCCCTGGATCCGCCCCTGCATGGAATTTTTCTTAGAATATATAAGGAATTTTTTTTGTGTGTTTTTCTGGCTTAGTAGCTCAGTAGCGCAATAACTATGCCAGATCTCCTGTGAAGACTAGTATAGTTACAGTACATGACATATTGCAGAAGAACTGGTGACACATATTTTTGAGAAGCACTACTGCCTCAAGGATTTTTTCTGGGACGGTGACCAGCAGTTCCCAGCACCTGTGGACAAGTGTGGCAAATCCTTTAAAATGAAGAAGAAGTCATGTGTGTTCAATTTCAGGCAACTTCTTTAAAGGGATTTGTCCAAGAAGACAGTTTACTCTATAGGTGATAATTGATTTGTTAGGGTCCGACCACTGATCACAAGCAAAGGTGTAAACAATCTGAGTATAGCAATGTCTCCCATAGACACAAATGTAGTGGTAGTATTCCTGTATGACTGTTGCTCCATTCAAATGGGTTAGACCCCACAGATTAAACACTTACTCCCTGGCCTGTAGATAGGGGATAATGTGTTATCTCATGCTGTTTCTTATAATGGTGACTTTGTGTACATTTTTCTCTTGTAGTTGCTGTAACTTTGTTCATCCATACTGATATGTGTATTATTCCATATCCTGTCTGCCACACCAGGAACTGAACACAATGGGCGTAATTATTCAATCACCTTAGCTGAATGGTGTCTTGCCCCTTTGATGTCCACCCAGGAAGCTCCACCTCTCAATATGCTGGAAATGTTCTCTGCAGGGCTCATATCCTCCTGGTTAGAGGGAGGCTGAAAACTGACACCCCACTTAGGGATCTAAGAAGGGGGAATGGGAGTAAGTTCCTCAGAAGTATAGTTTTGTGTGAAAGGTGGCTGTGTTGAGGCCAGAACCTGAAGGAAGACCAAGAGAAGATCCATTGAACCGGGAAAGTATCGGGAGGAGGATTTGTGCTTGTTGATGCTTAGGAGAGCAGGGAGTAATGGTTGTCTACACCCCTTAGAGGGTTAATTCTACCTGAAAAACCGGCACCTGAAGGTAGACTGAGAGAAGGTACTCTGTCCTGAGGGAGCCAGATATATATATATATATATATATATATATATATATATATATATATATATATGTATATATATATATATACCTGAATAGCTAGCAGATCGTCCTGTCCTACTAGACTACACCTTGTTTTACAGCCCGTGTTCTATTCCAATGTTGTAAGTTAACTTCTGTGCCCTCACTCTGTTGATTCATGTGGTTATTGGAAAGTACCCTTCCCTGATAACTGTTGGAAGCGGTGAGATCAACAGAGCGCAGAGGATTTAATTTCATATTAACTGTATGTTTGACTAGCCTTAGCTGTGCAATAGGGACAGACACTATACTTAGCTATGTTAACACTATATTAAGGGCATAGCAGAGTATATAGGAAAGATAATGAAAAAAAAACAAAAAAAAAACTAGAGTGCTAAAACGAAGGACATTTGTTGCCTGAAACAAGTGCTGATCAACGATAAAACAAGTTGGCTGAATATTTGTTCAATTGTCTGCCTGTATTAAAGAGGACCTTTCACCACCTCCACCAAGTTCTTAGCATCAGTTAATAGGCGCCACTCCATTGATTCTAATGCAGTTGAATTTTTTTCTTTTTAGCCTCCACTATTCCAGAGCAACAAGTACAATTAGTTTTGCTGTCTAATATGCTGTTTAAGATCTATAATGTCAGAAGGGCAGTGTCAGGCATTGTGTGTGATTCAGAGCTCAGAACTACACCCCTTGTCTGCCCCTGCCTGGCAACACCCTTCTGCCAGCACAGAGCCTACATAGCACATCAGACACCAAAGATAACAGCATTAGAGATGAGCGAACAGTAAAATGTTCAATATTCGTTTCGAGTAGCCGCTCAATATTCGACTACTCGAATCCAAAATCAAATCCTATTATAGTCTATGGGGGGAAAATGCTCGTTTCAGGGGTAGGCAACATTCGATTAAATTCCACTTACCAAGTCTGCGAGTGAGGGTCGGGCTGGATCCTCCGAGAAGTCTTCTCCGTGCAGCGTCCTCGCGGCAACTTCCGGCTCTGAATTCCCTCTGCCAGGCATCAGGCCTGGGCAGAGCCGACTGCGCATGCCCGCACTACAAGAAAAGTCACTACACTACAGTCAAAGCGGTCATTTTCTTGTAGCGCGGGCATGCGCAGTCGGCTCTGCCAAGGCCCGATGCCTGGCAGAGTGAATTCAGTGCCGGAAGACGCCGCGGAGAAGCTGCACGGAGAAGACTTCTAAAGGTAGGAGAAGAACCAGCGTTGATTGGCCGACTGTATAGCATTCAGCCAATCAATGCTGGTTCTGCATCGAACTTTTCCATTCGAATAGCGAGTGGTACTCGATCGAGTACGGGTATTTCGAATACTGTAGTATTCGATCGAATACCTACTCGATCGAATACTACTCGCTCACCTCTAAACAGCATCAATTGCTCAGGAACAGTGGGGGCTAGAGAAAAAATTTCAACTGTGTCAGAATCAGTGGAGCTGCTAAGATCTGGAGTTGGTGGAGGTGGTGAAAGGTCCTCTTTAAAGACTACAAGAAATGTACAGGCAGCAATGAAAGTCCATAATAATCATACATTTTTTATTTCCTATTTCACCTATTGCTAATGACTGCCATGACACTGTGGCCTATTGTCATGTCCTTGCTAGGTAAAAATGGGGGACGCTGAAGAGTTAGGAGTTGAAGGGGTGAGAGGAGGTCAACAGCCAGGTAAAAGTAATCAGTCAGTTTTGGCTAAAAGCTTTATCAATTGCATATTTAGTAAGAAGCATTTGCTGTAAAGATGTTTGATGTTATCGCTCTTATTATCGCTCGTACCTCTCTATTATGTCTACATTTTGCAATGTATGAACAAATGCAATGTGACTCAAACAGATAATATTACAGTAACAGACCCAGGATTCACAAACAAGAAAGATCCCCTATCCCTTGGATTCTGGGCCCAATGAATTTGTACTATTTGTACTATTATAATAAACATATATTTCAAGCAGAATGATATCTGAATGTGACAAGAGATTACATTCCCTTTGTTTTGTCTTTCATACGAACTATTCACCTCCCCGAAGATCTAAACTCACCCAAATAAAAAGAGGAAATGCTCTGTGTCTGTAACAGAAAATGCCAATGACGCAGATGGATCAACATAAAAATAGCTGACAGCAACCCAGAACTGTTTAAGCCAGGCTGGGTAAACAGAGTGTGGCACTGCGCTCTATCTTCATGTTCCTTATCAGTTCTCATGACAACCGTTTTGCTATCAGCTAACAGGAGGTTTGATCAGCGCTCTCCTGTTTTCTTCTGGCCTGTGTAGATGCAATTAAATAATAGATTTTATTATGTTGACCTTGCAGTTGCACAGATCAAAAAGCTGAATATGGTTCTAGAAGTCATAAAGTTGGAAAGTGTCTTTATGAAAAGCATTTGATTATATATTATTGTGTAAATCCTGGAAATAATTGTGATTTTCTAAAAGTATTCACAATATATGTTCAGCAACAGGGTCACTTTTAGACAAAGTGTGGCCCTGAGCAAAGCTAAAAGCGGTGCCCGAATACTGAAATGAGGCGTGAAAAATATGGAAGGCAGTATGCAAAAAGCTGCAGCGTTGACTTTCCAGAGGCACAGTTAGAGTCTTAAAAGGTGAAGTGTATAATAACCAACACGTAGCGATGAAATATACCCTCCATATAGATGTGTTATACAAATATACCAATGTTAACATTAATGCAAGTATATGAGCCCCTAATAATATTCCCAGACTACAAAAAACACCAATATTATCATTAATACAAGGATATGAGACCAAGACTGTAACTACTACCATTACCATTACATAGTAAAGACACAATGCATTAGATACACTCACCGGCCACTTTATTAGGTACACCATGCTAGTAACAGGTTGGACCCCCTTTTGCCTTCAGAACTGCCTCAATTCTTCGTGGCATAGATTCAACAAGGTGCTGGAAGCATTCCTCAGAGATTTTGGTCCATATTGACATGATGGCATCACACAGTTGCCGCAGATTTGTCGGCTGCACATCCATGATGCGAATCTCCCGTTCCACCACATCCCAAAGATGCTCTATTGGATTGAGATCTGGTGACTGTGGAAGCCATTGGAGTACAGTGAACTCATTGTCATGTTCAAGAAACCAGTCTGAGGTGATTCCAGCTTTATGACATGGCGCATTATCCTGCTGAAAGTAGCCATCAGATGTTGGGTACATTGTGGTCATAAAGGGATGGACATGGTCAGCAACAATACTCAGGTAGGCTTTGGCATTGCAACGATGCTCAATTGGTACCAAGGGGCCCAAAGAGTGCCAAGAAAATATTCCCCACACCATGACACCACCACCACCAGCCTGAACCGTTGATACAAGGCAGGATGGATCCATGCTTTCATGTTGTTGACGCCAAATTCTGACCCTACCATCCGAATGTCGCAGCAGAAATCGAGACTCATCAGACCAGGCAACGTTTTTCCAATCTTCAATTGTCCAATTTCGATGAGCTTGTGCAAATTGTAGCCTCAGTTTCCTGTTCTTAGCTGAAAGGAGTGGCACCCGGTGTGGTCTTCTGCTGCTGTAGCCCATCTGCCTCAAAGTTCGACGTACTGTGCGTTCAGAGATGCTCTTCTGGCTACCTTGGTTGTAACGGGTGGCTATTTGAGTCACTGTTGCCTTTCTATCAGCTCGAACCAGTCTGGCCATTCTCCTCTGACCTCTGGCATCAACAACGCATTTCCGCCCACAGAACTGCCGCTCACTGGATGTTTTTTCTTTTTCGGACCATTCTCTGTAAACCCTAGAGATGGTTGTGCGTGAAAATCCCAGTAGATCAGCAGTTTCTGAAATACTCAGACCAGCCCTTCTGGCACCAACAACCATGCCACGTTCAAAGGCACTCAAATCACCTTTCTTCCCCATACTGATGCTCGGTTTGAACTGCAGGAGATTGCCTTGACCATGTCTACATGCCTAAATGCACTGAGTTGCCGCCATGTGATTGGCTGATTAGAAATTAAGTGTTAACGAGCAGTTGGACAGGTGTACCTAATAAAGTGGCCGGTGAGTGTAGATATGAGGCAGACAGATATATACAGTGCTGCTTTGCGCCTGAAGTACGGTGCTTACACATAGACAGTGCCTTGCTCATCCACAGCTCCTGGATGCTGTGCACCCTGCAAGACATGGATCTGCTGTGCAGGATTTGTGTTATCTCTACAGCAAAGTCATGGTCAGAGGGCTCCCTAGAGCGCTAAAGAAGTTTTCTAACCGTACCAGCACATAAGGACAATATGTGGTCCTTTTAGTAGTGCAATTGCCATGACTTTTAGATATGGGATGTCCCTCATTCCTTTCTAAAACCACCCAAACTATGGTAGATATTGACTTTGGAATAAATGCACAAAACACTTTATTTTGGGTGTCAAAATGGCCACAGCTTTATTAAACTCACAGAAGTAAAATAATGACAGAAGGAGTCAGGTGAAGTGCTAGACCATTGGGATTCATGAATACTGTGAGATCCCCAGCTGTCTGACATACAGCACCTGGCCAGACAGCAATAAATAAGTAAAGGGGGGGGCGGCACGCTCCGGCTTGCAATTCTAGCAGAGCCAGTACACTTTAAGGGCACCAACGACCCTGTGCTTAACCCCTGTGCCCGCCCCTGGATGACGTTACTATTACGACATCCTTCAGGCTGGCCATTTCCAAAGCTCAGCCTGTTCACCACCATGAGGTTTAACCTCCTCTATTAGTTAAAATAAGTCCACAATAACTTGCCTGCAACTTCCACCTGACTCCTCAACCGCAAAAGTAAAGCTGTGACAGTTTATCAATGGACCATGTGACACGTAATACTTTATTACACATGACTAACTGAATAATGACCCCCGACTCACAAAGAGTCATCCTACAGCACTCAGGAGAGGAAAAACCCCCTGTGGAGGAAACCTCTAGGGAACCATGGCTGGAGGACTGCCCTTCCCTTGGGCTTAGAAGGATAATGCCCAACAATAACTCATCAAAGTCATCTCATAATTGAATATATAGAGCCAAATACACAATTACAATAACAAAGCAATGATACAATAATACATTAGACAGGAAAATGTGAAAAAAAAAAAAAAATAAAAAAAAAAATAAAATCAAAACAAGTGTAACATAGTGATGAAAAGTGGGCGGGTGGGAGAGAAATGCTTCATCCAGGTCTTGTGATGAGAAAGAGGATGAAGATGTATGAGACAGGAAGTGACATCTATTCCTAACTCCTCCCTCCCTACAGTTACACACTAAGCAATATATACTAAAGCTGAATATACACAGATATATACTCCTAAAGCAGAATATACACAGATATATACTCCTAAAGCAGAATATACACAGATATATACTCCTAAAGCTGAATATACACAGATATATACTCCTAAAGCTGAATATACACTGATATATACTCCTAAAGCAGAATATACACAGATATATACTCCTGAAGCTGAATATACACTGATATATACTCCTAAAACAGAACATACACAGATATATACTCCTAACGCAGAATATACACAGATATATACTCCTAAAGCAGAACATACACTGATGTATACTCCTAAAGCTGAATATAGACAGCTATATACTCCTAAAGCTGAATATACACTGATATATACTCCTAAAACAGAACATACACAGATATATACTCCTAAAGCAGAATATACACAGACATGTATTCTCCTAAAGCTGAATATACACTGATATTTTCTTAAAGCTGAACAGTCTGTATAAATCTACACAACTACTGCACGAAGAAGAAACTGCGAATTATTGGTTCCCCCATCCCAAAATCATGTCACCCTTTGCTGATGGCTCTGGGGGTGTTTTTCTCCACTCTGTAACATAGCCTTCACAGCCAGTGAAGAAAATGTCCAGTTTGCCCCCTCCCCCAAATGCTGTCCGTGTGCAGCAATTTCCTTGTATACCTTGTGTAAGTAGACCTTTTCTTTAGAATGCATGCAAAAATGGACTTAAAGTACATCCTATAAACAGTTGCTATCAGGCATGGGTGAACTTTTACCAGTCTATCCATTTCCTTATCTGAGAAATAAGTTATATCAAAGACCCCACGACACCACTCAGCACACATTTATTGGGGTCCTATAAGATAGTTGGAAGCCATACAAGTCATTTCAGGTTTGCTTTCGAGTCTTCTCTTGGGTCTGCTAAGCTTACATTTGTATTGCCATAAATTACTGTGTGACTCACATTCAAACAAATTCATACAGTAACAAATAAATAACACAAAAGGACACTATACTAAGTGGAAGGTAAGGGGGAAGTTGATTTGTTGCAGAAATGTGTTTCCTGTCGCACTTTCAGTTGAGAAATTATACCCTTCTTGGCCATGGATATCTTTATTAAGGAGAACCTGTCACCTCTCCTGACAGGTCATTCTTAGTGAATACTTTGATTCCTCATAATACAACAATTCCGGAACATTTTTTCATAGAATTCTACATTGTGTTGTAACTGTGCTTTTCCTTCTAGAAATGTTATGAGTACATTGATAACTGGGTGTTACCATTCCCTTGATCAAAGAGGAAGCCCCTACACAGTCTGTCACTTTGGCACAACCTCTTTAAGGCTGAGGCCCCACATGGTCCCACAGTTTTTTTGTTGCAAATTTTGCTTTTAAAAAAAAAAAAAAATCAAAGCCAAGAATGGCTACAAAAGCAAAGGGACATGTAAAGGAAGTTCTTATACCTCTACCTTCTTCTCAATCCACTCCTGGTTTTGGCTGTTTCCACAATGTGGGGCCTCAGCTTAAGGGCCTGTTCACATGGTGGAAAGAGAGATGGAATTTGATATACACTTTTGCCTCAAATTTCTCTGCACTTTTGACCCTTGACTTTCCACTGCAGTTTTCACTCACTGATTATACTAAAATGAATAGGATTAATAAGCAGAGTATCTCGTGCTGCAGGTTACGTAGCTGATCAACGACTGAATCCATGGCAATATCGAGCAGGACGCTTATTTTTTTTCAACTTTAGAGAACCTTCCTCAAAATCAACACCAAACTCCTTTGTGTAAACATGCCCTAGTAGAACAAAAGCTGAGTCAAGGTGGCTATACTGTACCCATAATCATGTACCGAAAACAGAATAAAAATTAATTGGTAATATAAAAACTTGGTGAACTGTCCCTTTATGTGTGCAGTGTTGTTCTGTGCTTATTGAAACTCGTCGAGCTATAAGTTACCATCATTAGACCAGCAGAATAGATATAGTAATTAATATGTCACATTCTTTCTGTTGCTAATAATTTCTAAAGATCTTTACACATTATGCTTTTCTTACATCGCTGATTCCCAATCGCCAAATCCTTCTTATGATCATAAAATAAATACATACGCTATTACAGCTAAGGGATATACTGGAAACTAATGTGTTTGCTGACTTTTTGGAAGTAGTACAATATATTGTATATATATAGTACAGTAAGAGAGAAGGCAACCATTTATATGTCACAATAAACAATAAAAAATTTTATGTATGTATAATCACTTGTAACTGACTATGCACTCTGGGCAATTATCATTTTTCTCAAAACAATAAAAGGTATGTGTATATAGCCATTATTTCTAAATCGCTTGGACCCCTTCCCCTGTTCTCCATGATGACTAGTAGGACTTCACTGTGTACCATGACATGTTGTGTAGGAATAAAGTAATATGTGTGTCCTAACTACAAGTGTATCCCGATAATTTCCTCTTTTTTTTTTTAAATATAGATTGTGAGCCCCATATAGGGATCACAATGTACAGTACTTTTTTTTTCCTATCAGTATGTCTTTGTAGAATGGGAGGAAATCCATGCAAACTACTTGCAGATGCTGTTCATGTCAGGATTCAAACCCAGGACTCCAGCGCTGCAAGGCTGCAGTGCTAACCACTTGAGCCACCGTTTTGCCCCTGTATCTCAATAAATTAGATCATCAAAAAGTTCATTTTTAAAAAAATAATTCAATTGAAAAAGTGAAACATAAATTCTATTGAGTCATTACAAACAGAGTGAACTTTTTCAAGCCTTTATTTCTGTTAATGTTGATGATTATGGCTTACAGCCAAGGGAAACCCAAAAAGGTTTTTATTGTGTTTTAAAATTTTAAAACAAAGGGAGGGGGGAGAGGGAGCAGTTCAAAGAAAAACAGTGGGTGATGAGACTATAATTCAAAGAATCTTTACATACTAGCCCGCAGAAAATGATAAGTAAACTGTGTGAGAAGCAAAAAGTCCAGCAATGTAATAAACAGCGAGATCACATAATTCCACTGCATAAGAGAGTATACGTACAATTAAGGGTAGGCGATAGAAGGGATGTCAAAGAGCAGATGGAGTAGGATGGACTAGGGTGGAGTAGGGTGAAGTGGGGGGGGGGTAGAAATAGTTGCACCGCCAATCAGGAAGGGCTAGCTTCATGAAGTGTGTGACTTTTTCCAGTAGGTGTGCCATGGGCTCCATATCTTGTCATATCTGTCATGTGTTCTCTGGGACCAGCTTAGCAGCTCTTCAAGTCTTGCAATTTCATGTACCGTATTCTCTCAGAGGATCAAGGGGGGACGCAACAGTCTGCTGCCAGTACCTTGGAACGAGCAGCTTGGCTGCAGCAAGGAGATGTGTGGTAAGCATAACTTTCGTTGGTTTGTAAGTTGGATTCGGGTGCATCAAGAACAAAGCCTCAGGCATTAGGTTGATAGTAGTGCCATTAATCTGTTTGATCCTGTTGGCGATCTCCCTCCAAAAATCTTCGATCACTGGGCAGCTCCACCATATATGCAAGTAAGTTCCCGTGTGCGAGGAACATCTCCAACATGTTGGGTCGTCGCTTAGGCCACGTTGGGTCATCCATTCTGGAGTTTTGTACCACCTGGACAATATTTTGTAGTTGTTCTCTCTCAGGCGTATACAGGTGGAAAAACCCTGGGAGAATTTCAGGGTGTGGTCTACCTCTTCTTGAGACAGTTGTCCTTCTCCCATGAGGTGATGTAAGCAGGTCTGTAGCTGACAGGAGAGGACACAAACCGGTGTAAGAGGGATGAGGTTTTGTGTAACATCTTCGTTTGGGATAGCAGAAGCTTTTCGAAGGGTGTGAGCTGTATTCTCAGGTCACAAGTCTCGCTGAGTTTGGTTAGAAAGAAGCGAACGTGTTCTCTATGGAGGAAAGGTAGCTGTAACGGTTGAGGTAAGTGAGCCAGGTCAGAGATCACTTCTTTCTTGATGTCGTCCCATATATCCCTCAGTCAGAGGGGGCAAAAAGAGTTCAACGCTGAAACGTAATAGTGATGTGGTTCTCCGAGGTAGGCCAGAACCTGGCTGACCGGGAGCAAGGGCGATGGGCCGGGGGCTAGACTTGGGCCGATCGACTTCCATATTTCAAGGGCGCCTTTCCCGTGAGGCAGCCACAAGTCTCTAGTCAGTGCAGGAGGTAGGAGAACAGTACTTTGTTTGATCGGGAATAGGAGGTGGGACCACCAACCAAGTTGAGTCACCTAATAGTAAAGGTGTACGTCTGGGAGGCCAATCCTGCCTTGTGATCTGTGTTTGACCATGCGATTCTGGGCACCATGTGCCTCCAGATGAACTTTGTGAACAGACTGCGTAGAGATGCAAAAGATTCTTTCGTCATATGGATAGGGAGCATGTTCAGATTGTACAAAATTTTGGGAACCAAGTAAGCTTGGGTGAGGCTCTTCCATCCGAACCAGGGCAGGGGTAAGTGGAGGGCAGGGAGGATCAGAACATGAGGAAAGAAGGTGGAAGTGATGGCTGTGGTACTTAGCTGAGTGTAGTGGAGGCCTTCTAGTCCAGGATAGCCTGCAGTGAGCGCTGGACTCCTGATGACACCAGTCTGCTGAGGGAGGTAGGGGGGAGAAGAGATTCCGGGAGGGATGGATCTCTGGCAGCCACCGGTGTGGGCTCCGTCTTGTCTCCCACAAGTAGGCCTTAGCGGCGTTTCTGTGGGGATGAGTCAGGTAGGATGAACCGCAGACCAGGCGCCAGCAGGGACGATCTCAGATGGAGGGGACAGTCCGGGCTTCGTTGAGCAGGTAAGTCGGTCCGCACGGGTAGCAGGGGCTGCTTCGGGTGTTTCAGCAGGCCCGACGCAGGCAGCAAGATGGCGGGCGGCAGGCTTGGTAGGCCACAAGTTCGAGCTGATGTCTGCCGCCGTCAAACTACACCACCGAGCTCCAGAAAGATGTACTGAGACTGGGTGGTGTCCCTTGGAGCAAAGTCTATTGAAAAGTGACCCTGATGAGGCCGATAATTAGATTTTGCGCCAGTAATGGTGGAGCTGTAAAAGAGCACATCTGTTTGCCTCAGCAGTCAGGCCACACCCCAGAAAATTAGAATAATTAACCCAAAACAGCTGAAAAGGCTTCCTAAGCGTATAAAAAGGTCCCTTAGTCTGGTTCAGTAGGTAACACTGTTGACTTGACAGATGACCCCCCAAATGCCCCACACACTTTAATGTTCCCCCGCACAGGATAATAACCCCATCACTGTCCCCACACATCATAATGGCCCCATCACTGGTCTCCATACAGTTTGGAGGTACAGTGGAGGTAATTAATAACAGGAGGGATGTTTTGAAACTCTATAAAATATGGAACAATTTACTGTATATACTCGAGTATAAGCCGAATTTTTCAGCCCAGTTTTTGAGCTGAAAAAGCCCACCTCGGCTTATACTCGAGTCAGCAAGAAAAAAAAAAAGTATTTATTTATTTATTTATTTTTAGGAGGGGGGTCTATGACCAGCCACAATATTAATGTATAGAATCTCCCATAAAATAGTGCTAAAAATAAAAAATAAATAAAAAGATTTAAAAAAAAAATAAAAGTTCTAAATCACTCCTTTCCCTAGAATACATACAAAAGTAGAAAATTACTGTGAAACACATACACATTAGGTATCCCTGTGTTTGAAAGTGCCCGGTCTACTGAATATAGGGTATCTGCAGTGCTCCTGTTCCATTGGGAAGGGGTTAATAGGAGCACTGCACATACCCTACATTCAGACAGGTGGAATTCCAAGTGGGGGAAGAAAAAAACTGTCCTCAAGCTCAGGGAAGGGGCAGACAGACAACCAAAACACCCCCTCCCCTTTCCCAGCACCCAGCATCTACTGCACCCAAAAACTCCGACCATTTTAATTTTTGTAATTTTCCAGTAGCTGCTGCATTTCCCCCCTAGGCTTATACTCGAGCCAATAATTTTTCCCAGTTTTTTGTGGTAAAATTAGGGACCTCGGCTTATATTCGGGTTGGCTTATACTCGAGTATATACAGTAATTAGATGATAAAAAAACAAGGAAACTTTATTTCACAAGATATTTTTTTTTTTACAGTTAGTAATTGTGATTGTTTGTTTGCATTTAAAACTTTGTATAGACCTGTACACTAATATTACTTCTGTATTTAAATACATTTTTGTATTAGAATTTTTCTTTTAAAACATATACTATAAGACTTCTCTTTGAGATGGCAAACCTGGCTAGTATAACATGATTTCATAGAAGCTAATCTTAGGCTTAGCACATTAAAAGCGCTTGGACTGGAGCTGGTTAGAACTGTTTAATTACTAAAACGAAACCCTGAGCTGATCTGCCACTCAGTTGATGCCCAAGAGATGGCTTAACATAGCATAATCCAGAGATATAACTCACAGCTTCCACATACACTAAAGAGTCATCTCTAGGGTTGCCAACTGTCTATAAATACATGTAAAGTCTGTAAAATAAGGGTCTATTGGCCAGTGTCTGTAGTAGAAAGTAAATGTGTCCATGATCTTTTTGACCCTGCAGGGTGTGTATTTTTGCTGTAATCGGAATACTTTTACAAATTACTGGAAACACTGTTAATGTCTTAATATTAGAAGTCTATACTGTAGACATATGGCTTTTTACTATTACTTAGTAAAAATGACTTTCTAATTTTGCCCAAATTGTCCAGAAAATAAGAATAGAGATTGACAGTCCTGCTTTAATGGGCAAGCCTTTCAACTTCAGGTGTCTGCATCATGCTCCTCAATTATTGCAACTAAACCTCCTGCCAAAAACAAGTCTGCGTGTGCGCAACAACCCACCTGTTTATTTTTGCTATTCTATATATGACATCACACATCATGACTACATTTAGAAGCACACAATTTGTGGTGCAATTTTAGCTTGTGGAGATATCAGGTGGGAAAACCGATTAGTCATGAACAGGATTTCACCCGACTATTCAAAATTATTTAGTTTTTAAAGATACCAAAGAAATGCTGATTCATCTTGAACAAACTAAAATGGCCACCACCACATGTATTGAACAGGAAATACAGAAGAGACACGTCTTGTTGAATCAGTTTGTGACGTTCTGGTAGTATAACTGGTACCCCCTGACAACCTGGCTCTGGTACCCCCTGACAACCTCTCAGAAAATGGACAGTGGTAGAAGGACACCTTACAGTCCTGATACCATATACACAATATATACAATATATACACAATATATAATACTGTAAGTGTGAACACAAGGCATTACAGTAATGGTGCTGATAGGGAAGGATCTGTGATTCATTTCACTGCAAAACACAAAACACAGTTCTGAGAAAAAAAAAACTAAAAAATCTGTTATTTAAGCTTTTTATTTTATTGTTCACCCAATATAGTCTAACAGCCTCTGCTCATGCAATACACAGTGTGATAATGTGTTATTCTGAAAAAAATTGTTTCTTAAGAGTTTTTGTTGCTGCTTTTTCTTAACCAATACACAGTGTGAAGCAGTCAAATATTTATTTTTTAGTTACCCAATATACATATAAACTGCTGCCATTTTAACAGAAAAAAATGAGTGATGCAGCTCTAGCCAATAACATCTAGCCAATACATCAAAAATACCATCCAAAAAAATTAGTTCTAGTCTATTAATACTCACTGACCAGATGACTCTTTTTGTACTTTTCTATTTTTCTTGAAATAGCTTTTTGACAATTTTTTTTTTTTTTTAAATGGCAATAACTATTATAATTAAGCAGTGTGCAGTAAAATGAATGGAAGAAAAAACAAGCAAGGGACCGGCAAAAGGAGGGGTAGAACAAACACTTCTGCAAGTACTAACAATAAGAATGTGGATGGCGACACAAACACTACTTCTGGTCTTGACAGCCTTCCAGTAGCAGCAGTGTTGTTGTACTTCCTGAGAATAAAGAGGTTTTTAAAAGTAGTGAACCACAAATGTTAAGTCAAGGTTCTGTGTGTTGCTCCTCGACATGTAATTTACTATGACATCTTTCTGTACTGTCAACCATGTCTTCCTCGCTGATGCAGACCCTGTTCTCTAGTAGTCATGTGGCATCTACTGAAAGAGATAGCCCTCATAGCCCAAGACCTGCTATTCTTCCTCTATTTGATGAGTTGGGTGAGAACTACCATTGTTTTTTGGATGTAGAGATGGATATCATCAGTGTTTGTGGAGGTAATAGTGACAAGGAGTATACTACTGGTGGTAGTGCTGTTAGAGGCACTAGGGGGAAATATGATAGGAATTGTGAAGGCACAGAGAAATCTCATTGCCATGATGAGTCACAAAAAAGTGGGGAAGATGATGACATTACTGATGATCCAACGATGATTCTATAACAGATAAAACCTAGCAACAGATCAAGGTGACATCAAGGAAGAGGGTGGTGACAGCTGCAATAGTAAGAACTCCATGTACAGCCCCAACATCCAAAAGACCTCCCTGTTGTAGATTTAAAGCAAAATCGGGTGATTGTAGCACTTGTAGACACATTTCCACTGCTGCTGGTTTTGGCAGCAACAACTATGTACTGTACATTCATCTTCCATACAAGATTTTTTATATACATTACCAAATGAAAAATTGATGGCAAGGTGCAAAGTCTGCATACATATAGTTATCCATGGGTGTGCAGGTACACGTGTATGAACTATGTCTCTCCATACTCACATATAATGGCATCATCAACTCTTTTGGAAAAATGGAATTGCCAATGGCACCAAGTGAGCAAAACAATTCTATTCCATATTCCCATGATCTTCTCTCTTTGTTAGCAGGCCACATTCACACTTAGCAAATGGTCATTGTCATTATCCTCAATCTAATCCTACAGTTCCTCCACACTGGACCATTTCTCACCCCTAAATTAACCAAAGCAAGCCATTTCTTACACTTCCCTCCATATGGAACTGGCCAATTCCTTTAATTTATGATCAAGTATATACATGACAGGGGCCCCATGGTGGCTCAGTGGTTAGCACCACAGCCTTGCAGCGCTGGAGTCCTGGTGTTCAATCCCGCCAATGGCAAAAAGACATCTGCAAGGAATTTGTATGTTCTCCCTGTGTTTGCATGGATTTCCATCCCATATTCCAAAAAAGACATACTGATAGGGAAAAATGTACATTGTGATCCCTATATGGGGCTCACTATCTACATAAAAAAAAAAAAAAAGTATATACATGACCATCAGATCCTACATTCAAATGAGATACTACCCCAGAGGCAGGAATCAAGACAATTCAATTCAGCCAATTGACACTGCAGAGTTTGTACGTCTTTGGAGGGAATGGGAAGTGTTTTATAGAATAGTTCTTATATGAGATATGTGAGTCTACAGATCATAGAACACTTTTTACATTCTAGGTAATGTGGTTACTAACACTAGTTACACAGATTCCCCCTATCACTTGTCAAATTATGTCTTCCAACTGTCCCAGCTCCAGCAGAACTTGAGAACTTTCCTGGTTTCCTAGTAAACCTGGTGCATGCCACAATTTTAATTGTATCTGTATTCTCATTATGCACATACTATTGAATAGAATGTTGGAACAGCAAGTCATCACTCATGTCACTTGTCATGTGATGTCACCAATTCTGTTGCACCATACCAACAGGCAGTATAGAGAAAAGGAGACCCACCAGTTAAGTATCCTTCTCTGTTCATTATGGGAATGGGTTTAGGTGACTAGTTCCTTTCTTACTTTTAGGAACACCATTTCTTTGTGGGGAAGTAGTAACAGGAGATCATACTGTGTAGGATCAAGTAAAGGGAATATCACTATATGGAGAATACTAAGTGGGCACCGTACTGTGTGGGGGACTAAAGGGGCATCAAATTGGGGCATCATTCTGTGTTTTGAAGCACTAATCGGGCATAATACTGTATGTTTAGGCACTAGGGCTACTGTGGCACAAAGGTGGCATCATGCTGTATGTGGAAGCACTATGGGGGGGGGGGGTTGTTTTGTGTGGCAACTAACTAGCAGACTACATTGTACTTTGTCAGAAGGCACTAAGCAGCCAACTTTCTTTGTGTAGAAACACTAAAGGGGTATTGTAATGTACTATGTAGAAACTATACTGTATATAGGGCATCATATTGTGTGCTGTCACTGTGGAGGCATCATTACTGTGAGAGGGCAATAATGAGGCATCATCACTTGCAATTACAATGCCTCCATTTTGCAGCTAAGAATAAATAAAAATGTGGAATTCATGATTATTTACTTTAGTATCTGCAATCCTGTGTATTTTTCAAATTTCTTTCGAGAAAATGCAGTGAAAACAAAAACAATTATTAAGTAATCTATGACTTTATAGCAAGTCTTACATCTTACAGAAAGATTTACTATGTAATGAATGGTATTGGAAACTCATTCCACAGCAATAAGCAGCTAACCGTGCAAGACTTGCTATGATTTTGACATGTTTATGTTGCTTTTAAGTATATTGAGTGTCAATAATGCATCCTGGTTCAGAAAGCTTATCTTCCTTTTATTTACATGTTCAGTCTGCCAGGTCAGATGTGTCATTAACCTCTTGGGGAAATAATCTACAAAAGGTGTGAGAGACAGACAACTACTGTTATAGCGTTATCTGAACCTGATAAATAGAACTATTTTACCAACATGGTTTACATTTAATGGTGTCGAGTACTGGGGGTGCAGTCCACCTTTGTGATAGAATAATCCCTTTAAAAAAATCTATATAGAAGTCTTCTTTAAAGGGGTTGTCCCACGTCGCATACTTACCAGTCTTCGTTTCTGTGAATTCTTCTGTCTTCCGGCTTTGTTTCGTCATTGATGGGCGGGGTCACATATGCAAAGCCAGCGGCGAGATGCCGCCGGCCCTGCGTGCGCGCTCATAGACCAGTCTAGCGTTCACAGTGCAAATACAGACCCGACAGGGTGTCGGGTCTGTATTCGCATTGTGAAGGCTAGACTGGTGTATGAGCGTGCACGCAGGGCCAGCGGCATCTCGCTGCTTGGCTTTGCATATGTGATTCTGGAGCGGAATAACAGCATCGCTTCTGCCGCTGCTGGCTTCATGCAGGGCAGAAGCATAGCGATGTTGCTGGCTTCACCTGTGCCGGCGTCTAACTGTCCCCGGCATCCGCCTCTCTATTACAGCGGATGCCAGGGAATGTTAGATGCCGGCACAGGTGAAGCCAGCAACATCTCTATGCTTCTGCCCTGCATGAAGCCAGCAGCGGCAGAAGCGATGCTGTTATTCCGCTCCTCCTCTCACCCCCCGGAATAGCAGCATCGCTTCTGCCGCTGCTGGCTTCATGCAGGGCAGAAGCATAGAGATGTTGCTGTCTTCACTTGTGGCGGCGTCTAACCCTGTATCGGCGCCCCCCCCCCCCCTTCCAGGCTTGCTCCCGTGCACTTAGCCCCTCCTCCCTACCCCTGAGAGCAGGCTGATACATCACTTGACTCAGGAGCGGCTAGGTCAGGGCTGTGGCCACAAAAAAAATGAATAAAGTAAGATAGTGGCCAAACAAAGCAATTTTGCTGAAGCAATGTATTTAGGAAAAGTCTTACATTCACATTAACAAGCATTATAGATAGGATCCTTGTGACGGGACAACCCCTTTAAATTTTATGTGATGAGTAATCTACCATGCGGCTAGTTGAGTATTTCTCTACAGGTGGTCTATAGAATTCTGGTGTATAGCAGCTGGTGAGTTATAACTTCTTATGGGGCATGCAGAAGGGCAAAACCCAGGGTGATACTAAGTCTGGATGCCACATTTTTATCATTACAAAGTGATTGTGTTTATATCATATTTTTAGTATATGGGACATAGATAATCCTTTTGGCTAAATGGTAGATTAAATTATTAGATTTAAATGTTATTTTTATTCTACAGCCCCATACTGATAAATATGGGAGAGGCATAATTTGGCAATTAGTGGAGTGGACAGAAAAGGCACTCAAGTTAACATCTATTTATGGGCATCCCTCTGACCAATTTCAGTACCAATGGTACTTCCAAACATTACCCTCATCTGCGAAGTATTGGTTCTTTATTACCTCAGTAAAGTTACATTATTTGGTTCATTTACATTGATGTCTTCTGAGTCTTTCTTGCACTTACTGTTAGGGCCCTTCTAACCACTATCATTTGGCTGAGGAGAGGACCCCTCTTCAACTGAGAGAATACCTTGGAAACTACAACCACAACCAGGTATTCAGGCCTCCTGAACCTTGCCTCAATTAGGTGGCCTGGAGGAGGCAGTTGAGTGTGTTTAGCCTACTGCTGACAACACAGTTAGGCTCCATTCCCACGTTGTAACGCGCCGCTCATTTAGACATGTAAACACATGTCAGAGCGAGGCGCTTCAAAGCAGATCCCATGGTTTTCAATGGGTGCCAGCTTACGCGTGCTACACATTGAAATCAATGGGAGGCTTCATGGGTGGCGCTGATTCGGCCACAAAACTTGTGTAAAAAAGAAGTGCTGTAAAACTGAATCCCATTGAGTTCAATGGGTTCTGTCTTACGCACGCTGCCCATTGATCTCAATGGGAGACTTTTTTACCTATTGCTTTCAATGTGTTAACGTGTGTATGCTTAATGCGCATAACACATTGAAAGCAATCGGTAAAAAAGTTTCCCATTGAGTTCAATGGGCAGCACACGTAAGACGGAACCCATTGAACTCAATGGGATTCAGTTTTAGGGTGCATTCACACTGAGTAAACGCTAGCTTATTCTGAACGTAAAACACGTTCAGAATAAGCGGCGTCTAAAGCAGCTCCATTCATTTCTATGGGAGCGGGGATACGAGCGCTCCCCATAGAAATGAATGGGCTGCTTCTTTCACTCCGTGCAGTCCCATTGAAGTGAATGGGGAGTGTCGGCGTATACGGCAAGCTCTGCTCATGCCGGAGCGTACACGCCGGCACTCCCCATTCACTTCAATGGGACTGCACGGAGTGAAAGAAGCAGCCCATTCATTTCTATGGGGAGCGCTCGTATCCCCGCTCCCATAGAAATGAATGGAGCTGCTTTAGACGCCGCTTATTCTGAACGTGTTTTACGTTCAGAATAAGCTAGCGTTTACTCAGTGTGAATGCACCCTTACAGCGCTTCTTTTTTACAAAAATCAGTGCCACAAAACTCTGTGAACAGACCCTAACTATTACTCCCACTCATATCTGCAAAACTCTTGTAGTCTTCCGCTATCCTGCCAACCTAAGCCAAATTGTATGGCTACCATATTACTAGACAACTGTAGATCCACTGAACTGCAAGACCCCTGCACAGACCTGAAGGAAACACCACCAGAAGGAAAAAATGCCAAACACTTAATACCGAAATTGATCTTTACTATGCTTTATTGCAGATAGCAAGACAAGTGAGTAGTACACTCAGGATAAGGCATACTCTAAGAAGTTGCTTCAGTTACCTGGACCTTACATTCATGAGGAGAGAAACACCCCTACTACCAGGGCCGCAGCTATCAGGATATGAGAAAAAGATCTTGCTTCAGGCAGCAGATTTTATAGTCCCTGAGGGGACGACAGTGAGTGGCCTCTTTCCAACTTTCCATCCCATTTCAGATCTGTACCCATCTCTCAGACCACAATTTACAACTTTGCTGTGGGGCAGGAATGGGAAGCCACCTCTCCTGGAACCTACAAGATCCTAGAGAGCAGAAAGGGAGAAGCGTGCTGCACTGGACCACAGGCACTATATAAATACAAGGCCACAGGAACAGCCACTTCATATTCTTACAACTTTACTGGCAGAGCAGGGGAGTGGGTAGTGATCTGAAGTGGTTGTACTTTTGCCTTTTTTTCATACTGTGTCCGTGAGCCCTGTGGGCTTGTAGGCTCCAGGAGTGGCTGCTTCGCATCCTTGTCCCGCACCAACGTTTTAAAGTCTTTGAGGCATGTAGGGATCTGACCAAGATCATCCACCTCTCCCACTCAGCATTTGTTCACTCTTTCAGTTGCCTCAATGCTCTGGCATGATCATGTCTGTCTGTCAATATCAGATCAGACATGACGGACAGACAAAGAAGCAGGAGCAGTAGTGATGAATGAATGAATGAATGAATGAATGATGATTTTCCACCTGCCTGCATGCAGACAAACAAGGGGATGATCAACATTCATTCGTTCGTTCGTTCGTTCATTCATTCATTCATTCATTCCCACTGTTCTGCTTCTCTGATTGTCATGTGTGATCTGAGAGACATACATGATCATGACACAGTGCTGAAGTAATTGCAGTTCACAGACAAAGAGCAGAGCAAAATCAATCATGACATGATGCACAAGTGTAGAGGCCACCAGGTGATGGAGGGGAAAAAGGGATAGGTGGGCTATGCTGGGTCATTCACACTCACTGCGACTCTGAAAGAAGGACACAGGACTGGCCACTTTCAATTAAATTTAATGTGCCTATTCACATGTCCATTTTTGTGACAGTCCGTTCTTCATGGCCATCAAAAAACTGACATGAACTACCGGTATGTCCAATAAAATGGACATTGATGCCATTTGAATAGACCCATTGAAATTCATGGATTGGCCATAATTCACTATAATTGCTGTACGTGCACTTGCAGCATCAGACACAGATGTTTTTCACATACATTAAGCCATAAGAATCAGCATGGGTGTGTGCATAAGGTCTCAGCTACATTCACACAGTCAATAATGGCCGTGTGGTGCCTGTTTTCTTAATGAACGTCACACAGCAGCATTAATTCCAATGTCAACGAAATTAAAATAGGTCGTGCACTCAGCCCATTTTCATGGGTCTCTCTATACACAATGTATGGGGGATCTGTGAAAACAGGTGCCCCTCAGGTGCAAGATGGCTGTGAAAAATGGATGTTAGCTAGTTGCCACTTTGTGCTTATGGATATCTGTGTCACAAACAGCTCTATTATCACTGCTGCTTCCAAAGCATTCCATTTGGTACTTACACAAAAGACTTCTTTAAACTATTTCTAAAAAAATCAGTTTAAAGTTTTTGTGCAGATATACTGTATGCTTTCAAGTCTTAACTTCTAACTGGAGAGAAAAATACTTGCAGGATGAAATTTCAATTGAAGGACTTATTTATTTACTGTGGTGTGCAAGTTCTTTTACCTTTATGGTCTCTCTGGTATCCATGTGCACAGGCGTCTATCATAGTGAATCATTAATCATTGCTTTGACAGGTGTTCACCTCCACTCATAAATCAGGATAACAGCTTTGGGCAGACGTTATTAAGCTGTGAGCGTGTATCCTTAATCATCTCTCTATCCATATCAGAGATATAACATTATAGCGCATTTTGTCTAAATAGTATATTTCCTAAGTATATTGCCTGAACTTCAGCCAAATCTCTTCCATGAGAGCTAGTACACCCCAGCAACATATATGATATTAGGCACTTTCCTAACACACTTCTAAAGGCAGAGTTGTAACTAGCAGAGATTGGGCCTCATTGCAAACTTTTGTTCCTCCCGCCCCACATAGCATAGCGCCCCCTTTCCTAGCACCAGTACAGTATAATTTCTCATTTACTCACAGTACAATGTCCCACAGTTTCCCCTCCACACATTATAATGATCCATAGTGGCCCATTCACATATTATGATGTCCCAAAGCGACCCCTATACACAGTATAATGTCCCACAGTGGACCCTCCATATAGGATACATACTCCAAACCAGGTGTAGTAAACTACTTATTCAGCACCTGTGTCATCAGGGAGGGGTCTTATATAGGCCTCCTTAGCTACTAACTGGACCAAGCCAGGAAACCTCTGAAACTGCAAAAAGCTTCCCAGGGTGGTATGGTAGCGATAAAGGTATAGCAGCCAGATAGAGAATCCTGACCAGTTTTTGCAAAAAAATTGCGGTTCATCCCGAAGCTCTTTAGACAAAAAGCTCGTGGAGTTTTCCTTCGTGGATTTTCTGTTACAATTACCGCCAGCATTTCCTTAGGTATAATTGACATGCTGCGATTTTCAAAACCGTACCAGTTTTGGAAATCATGGCGTGTCTGCACTGTGGTTTTTACTGCCTTGGGCAAACCGCGGTGTTTGCCTTCCGTGGGGCCCCGGCCATAAAGAATAAAGTAAGGGAGCCTTCACACAGAGTTACGCTGCGCTCATTCTGATCGTAAAAACACGCGCGTAATACATTGAAAGCAATAGGGAAAAAGCCTCCCATTGATTTCAATGGGGAACGCATGTATGCCGACTCCCATTCAAGTCAATGGCAGCTGCTTTTTACGCGCTCATTCTGAACGTGTTTTTACGATCAGAATGAGCGCAGCGTAACTCCGTGTGAAGGCTCCCTTATACTGAATCTTTTCCCACAAAACTATAAATCAATTTGCTCTTCTCTTTTTGCTCTATAACATGCTGCCTGTAGGGCAAACAGCATTTTTCATGTAATGGGTTCACTATAAGCATAAATGGGAAATGTACCAAACTCATATAGAAATACTAAGGCAAATTTACTGGCAAACAAAGCATAAAAAGCCATTATGTTTTTTGCACAAAATGCGGTTTTGCACAAAAATTTTCAACTTTTTTTTTGAAAGAGGAAGTAGCAAGGGAGTGCAGGGGCCAGGGCCATCAGGCCCACTAAATATATCATCATTTACACTAGAAATCTGGCATTAATAATACAAGAAATATATGTCAGTTACAAGCAGGCTTCCATTTCTCCCCAGTGTGCACCTCATCGTATATGAAGTGAACCCTCCGCTGGCTATGGGGCTATGAAGACTCCAGTCTATGCATATCTATAGAGCACAAAATCAGTAGAATCAAGACACTTTTGTAAATAATGATTAACAGGACATCTACACATGTTACAGTTTGGCAGCATTAATACATTCCTCAACTGCTTAGCTTAGCCACTATGTGAAGTTCAGAACTATAATGACATAGTTTGGTGGCTATTTTGAGGGTCATAACAAAATTTCATAAGGTCTGGTCAGACACAAAACAGTACTATTCAGAATGACCTTGCATGAATTATTTTACAATAGGCTCAATTCATTCTCAAGTCCTGAAGATCCGTAGGGGACAAAAAACAAAAATGCATTTTGCTGCCTCACTTGTCCTCAAAGAAAGCAATCTCTTGTTATCAACTTAGTGGCAACTATGTTGAGCCAAATGCCCTATTTTGCCCTTGAGGTTTTAATGTTACATTCCTTTGGAACATACGCAATACAAATTTCCCATGAAAACCTGTCTGCAAATCTGAAAATAATAGTCATACATTTCTAGAAAAATGTCCATAAATATGTGCTGGTCAAGTTTCGATTTTTGGCAGACTATATGGCACTTAATGTTTTCAGTATATTTATGTCAAGTTACATAAATTTATATACATTCCTGTGAATGGAAAATATATGAACAAAATTTGCTGATGATATCATTGATATTTAGTCATGTATTTGTTAAAGCCTGTAATACCCTGAAAATGGAAACCTTTGCATATTTTACTGTTTAGGTTAGATTCATATCGTAATCAAACAATATGTTAAAAATGGCACCTAAACTATATACTAGAGCTATCAAATACAACAGGGCAAATATTAATCAGAGAAGATGGGTCTGTGGAACATGCAATACTAATACAACCCACAAGAAAACCATGCATGCCCCCCATTACATAAAAGCAATACATATAAAAGCAAATATTAGAAATAACAATCACATAAAAAAAGGAGAGGGGGGGGGATAGGGATATACCAACAGGAACCCACCTGGAGAAAATACACCTTCATGCACGTTTTGCCTATAAGGCTTCGTCTGGGGGTGTATGGTAGGTATAGTAAGCCAGTATTTGAACCCTACTCGAACCATTTACATGCCTATATGATAAGGAGCTCCAAATTTGCACATGTGAAGACTTTTCATAATGTATAGAGAGTCAAAATACATGATGTGTACCTGTACATCATATGCATTGGTGCCGGCATCTATGCTTGCCCCGTCAATGCATACAGGAAGCCAACCTCCATAAAATACCATACTGTGCATGTCAGTGGTGTGACTAAAGACGTGTGGCCCCCGTGTAATGTTTTGTTCAGGGCCCCCTAATTCATTCCTACAGCAAATTCTTTAAAGTGATGGTTAAGGGTGCTAAGGAGTTTAATCAACCTTAGTGTGGTTAAGGTAATCTGTGCGTCTCCTTGGCTTATGGACCAGATGGAAGCTGCAATCTCAATACTGATATCAGTGCTTATGGGCCCCCTAAGGCTCTTGTGCCCCAGTGCGCTTCACCCTCTGTACCACCTTAAGTTATGCTCCTGGTGAAGGAGCTAGAACAGACTGAAGAATGCAGTGTGTGTGCACGAACTGTGCATAAGTGGCAGAGCTATGGTAATTAAATACATTGGAGAAGTAGTTATAAAAAATAGTGCAGATGCCTAGAGTTGAGCCGATCTTGAAATTTCAGGATCGTTTTTAAAATTCGATTTCCGATCATTTTCCAATCAAACCCAATCCCTAACCCAATTCCGATCCCAATGCAAGTCAATGGGATTTTTTTTAATAATCGAAGATCGGATTTTAAAAACTATCCTATTCACTACACAGCATGGAGTCTAAAAATTGTTTCAATATTTGGACCCCATGCTGTGTAGTGATTAAAAAAAAATCCCGTGGCTACTTAGCCTCCCTGGTGTCCACTTACATGCACAGATCCGCTGCTGCTCGTTCCGGTCCTCTCTCATTCCCATGCCTTCAGAGCGCCATGTGCGCCCCGACCTCCCTAGGCTAGTGTTAGAGATGATGGGGGTAGGCGGGGCTTTTTGTGGCTTAGGAAAGTGTGGGCAGGGAGATATGAGTGCATCACTCACGTCTCCCCTCCCAGTACCCGCCCACACTCTCCTAAGCCACAAGCCCTGCCTTCTCCCAGCATCTGTAACAGAAGAAAAGCGAGAAGAACGGGCAGCGGCAGCACTTTGTGCTGGTAAGTTGAGAGAACTTCACAAGTAGATATTTACTCTTCTCCTTCGTCCCTGCTTTACTGTATACTCATCTCTGCTAAATCTCAGACCTCAATTCTGCCAGAAAAGATCGGGATTGGAATTCCGATCGCGATTGTGAAATTGACTCAATTGCCAATCGGAATCCGATCCTTTCCATTCCCGATGCCCCATTTGATGAACATTCAATGGAGTAGTCAATGGAGGCCGGTTTCCTGCATGCATTACCATAGACTCACAGGCATAGCTAGAGGGGGGGCAGAGCTGGTGGTAACCTGGTAATTCCCAGGACTGCCTTAAATCAACCCACATTTTTGTACTCCATTCTAACAACTCTATCTCCACAACTCAGCCACCTCCAGGAGAAGATACTGAGGCTTTACTCCAAGGCAGTCCTTGCAATGGTCTGGTTACCTTTAGATGTCAGGTCCTAGAGAACACCTCCTGGCTCAGGATCCCTTCTCTCTTCCTGGCACAATGTCCAAATGTCCGACAACAGGTTTTCCCTGTCTCAGGGCTGTTTCTAGATGAGCCTTCGATTGAATTCCTTCCCTCAGGGATTGTGTAGGGAACCGCAGGGTCTCAGCAAGACAGTGCTGAACTCACTGTCCACTACTAACACTAGAACTACTAAGGCCTCAATGGTTCTCCTGGAGACAAAAGTTTCTTTAGACCCTGCCCAATGGTCTGTTATAGGCCAGGGCTGTACTAAGTTTGGAAAAAATCAATGGAAGAGCCGCAAAACATTACATATAACATAGAACATATAGACAGCATATACAAACATACCCAGAGGCACAAAGGCAAAACAATTAAAGCAGGAGCACTCTGGGATGCTGCACATTTAGTACTTTAATATAATTCAGGATGCAACCTTGCTGTGAAGTTTCATACAACTATGAAAAAAAAAAGAATTACCTTTTTTATACTTCTCCCTTTAGGATGAATTCATGGTACAATTATGTTCACACTAGTATTTTGGCCTCAAAAATGGATATGACAGATAAGTTTGGGGTGTTTTGACTGTGTGCAAGGCATCATGAAAGTTTGCTAAAGAAATTTTGGTTGAAATGTAGGGCCCAGTGTCAGAAAGCTGGATTTGCGTCCTAGGTCACGGGTCTTCCAGCAGACAAAATACAGAGAGAGAGGGGCACCGAGCTGACCAATGTGTAGAAATGATGGGTGAAAGGTAGGTAAGCAGAGAATTGGCCGCTCACCTGGAAGAGTTGTGTGTGACACAACAACTCTATGACGTATAATATTGGAAGCAACAGGGAAGGAACGCTGGAAGGAACGCCTGCAAGACGTCAAAGCAATGAAGCAAAAGAGGGACCGTCCTCCTTGTGGAAGATGAAAGGAAAACCGCGCTCGCCCAGGTACAGTGAAAAGACTTTATTTTGCACAACGTGTTTCGAGCATACTGCTCTTTCTCAAGTGCATATGATCAACCTTAAAATTAATTGAACTCGGGTCGCTGGTATCCTATGCGACCCGATAACTGTGTTCCTAACTGACCGCACTATGTATCGGACTCATAAGCCCGCGCATGCGCAGTTGCCCGATACCTGATGCCGGGATGTGTTACACTGGCAACGTGGTCACGGGCTTCCTGCCGTGCGATGTCACTTCCTGCCGCTTATTGTATAAATAGTCGACCTACTGTTGCTTTCCTCTGTTGTTTACTTCAAGCACTAACCCTCAACTTGGGAAGGTAAGCACAGAGGCTGGTTTTTCCTACTTACTTGTCATGCATTCTTATTATGTGTTTATATCCTCCCATCAGAACCATTAGGGTTTATGGTAAAAGTATGATTTGAGGGACTCCTCTGGCACTTTATCTAGTGCTTGAGGGATTCCTTACAACATGGCCTAATCTGTATGTTTTATCTAGTGAGCTATGTGGCTATTATGTTCACCTACAAGTTGAATAATGTTTTAGATTGCAATGATTATCATCTTTCCTATTTGTGTTGTGTTAGTAAAGTTAGTATTTATTTTCAGCACATCTAATGAGAACTGTTAGAATGTGATTGTTCAGCTAGTCCTAATGAGACTGTTAGAATTCTCTTAGCTTAGTTCTTCAGGACTATACTGGACCTTCTGGTACCTTAAACTGGATATTTTAACTATTTATCTATATTTTGAAGTATTATTATTGCTGTTCTGGATGTTGTTGTTAATTTTAAGGTTGATCATATGCACTCGGGTCTTCCAGCAGGACATTGACCCCAAACATACTTCAAAAACCACCCAAAAATGGATTGAAAGAAAGCACTGGAGAGCTTGTTAGATGTTTATAGGAAGCTTATTGATTTTAGTTATTTTTCCAAAGGGTGTGCAACCAAATATAAAGTTGAGGGTGTCAGTAATTTTGTCTGGCCCATTTTTGGAGTTTTGCATGAAATTATATAATTTTTTTCTCAGTTTTTTGTGTTGTTTACATACACACAAATGATGTCAACATGTGTATAACAAAACATGTATAACTGCAAAAATCTTTTGGGAAAAATACTTCATTTTCTGGAAAAATTTCAGGGGTACCAACATTTCCAGCCTGAAATAACTGATAACAGTGAACAATAAGTTGGATGTGGCTGCATTGGAAATACTGTACATTTCTTTATCCATTCAAATAGAAAAAAAAAAAACAAGCTGCAGAATTTTTTTATCCCAATATCTCAAAAGTAAAGCATCAACAGCAACACAAAAGGTTCATGGCACTAGTAACATCTGTACTTCATTACTATTTTATGAAATGTTAGTTCCCTTGAATAATGATGGCCTATAGTATAATATTTATCTCGATACATGACTGATGAGCTGTTTTAGGTATATACTACATGTTCTTTTCAGTTCCATTTGATTGTCCATTTTGAGTTCCTTTTTATTAAACTGTACCATTTTGGGAGTATACAAGTTCCTCTCATTCGAAACAATGAGAAAAAGCCTTTGTTAAAGTGAATGCATTTACTTAACATAGTAACAATGGAATGTTATATAGAGCACAACTCCAGTGCACCGAATGCCTAGCCATGCATCAACTTCATTCCTTTGTCTGTAACTCATTTGTGGTTTGTTTCACTGGAAACTACCTAGTTCCACATCCAAAATAAAATCTGATGTAAGTGATGAAAATCTGTAGCCTCAGATGACCAGCTTTAATAACACCCATAGATGTGTGTGAAGACAACGTGATAAAATAACGGAGAGACTTGCTGCATATAATGTATCTCATGATATCTTTTATGCATCTTACTAAAAAAAAAAGTGCTACAATGTGAATGCTAAAACAGTGTTTAAGCATTTTCATTAACTCTACCTGACCTACTTAAGGCCAAGGCTTCACTTTGCAGAAATGCAGCTTTTTTTGTAGATTTTGTTGCGTTTTGGGGGGGATCAAAGCCGAGAATGGCTACAAAACGAATGGGAAATATATAGTAAACACTTATACCTCTACCCTCTGTTCAATCCACTGCTGGATTCAGCTAAAAAAAAAAAAAAACACAGCAAAATCTGCAACAAAACAAGCTGCGTTTCTGCAACGTAGGGCCTCAGCCTTACAAAGCAATGTGTACATGTGCCTTGCTTTTTTGTGTTTATTTAACTGTGTGGGGTCACTGTGGAGTATGTCATACTGTCTTGGGTCACTGTAGGGAGCCTATCATACTGTGTAGGGACCCTTCACTATTTAAAACATATACAATCTGTTTTATAGAAGCATTGTCATGTTATTATAGGCTTCAATTACATTGCACAGTCATTATAAAACAGATACTGGCAATATAAATAGCAGAGGGGTCATGGCACTCACTAAAGCACCTTGGTCCCTTCAAACAGTTGATCAGGAGGGGCCATGGGTGTTGGTAGTGGGCCCCAGTCAAAGTTTTCACAGGGGCCCATAAGAGTTTAGTTACTCCACTGGCTATCAGTTATTAAAAGGACTATCCCCATTAGCCCTAAGCCCAGAATAAGCTGAATTTTAAGTAAATGACAAGTTTTATTGGAATAACTTACACACTCTTTCAGGGCCCCTTCACATGGAGTAAATGCGCATGTATTTTGGCAAAATACACGTGCGTTTGCTCCGTGTGAAGGGGCTCTCAATATGCATCGCTCCTCCTGCTCACAATATACTGCCTGTGGATTGGACGGTATTATCAATGTGACTAGTTTCTTTTACTTAACAGTTGTTTGAGCCAAAATAACATCTTGCCAATGGAAATTGTATTCCCTTTTTAATGCTACAGAGACTAGAAAAAATATCCAAACTCTCAGCTGACAAGAGTACACTGGCAGGTGGTATTTGAGCTGTTAAGAGAGTTGCTTGTATGGCAGAAACTCATAAAACTGACTTCTGCCAAATGTTCTTACTTTGGAAATAGACTTTACAACAAGCAGATCATGACTTGTGTAATTGATATTTCCTATAAGAATTTATTGAGACTAACATGCAGGTCTGTATCTTAGCCATTTCTTTGTAACATTGTATCCACTTTTGTATGAAATATGGAACATTTAATGCAAAAATAAAATAAACAAATAAAAAATACAATATGCTGTGTATAGTATATGCTATAGATTCTTCAGCTAAACATGTGTATATAGTACTACAGTTACAGTTGTACAACTTGCAAACTACCTAGCAATAATTCTACCATTCAGAAGTCTAATGTTTTCTTTTAATGGAAAAAAAAATAGTTTATATTTTTTTCCCTCTGGAACAACACATTGAAAGCAATTTCCTTACAATAGGCAAGAATTCATCTGGAACAACTCAGCAAAAGAAGCACAGAGTTTTATTTACAGAGTATTGAAAATGTATTGTTATTGTAAATGGATTTGTGATAAAGAACAATTTCACAGTGGTTCATGGCTTGAGTTTATAAACATCTTCTGTTCGTCTAAGGAGTTTGGGAAGAAACATTATCAGTTCATCCTACATATCTCAGAAAAAAACAAAGAATAAACAAGAAGATTTCTTGATAATGAAATGGAACATAATAGAAAAAGGATTTTCTTCATTTTCAAAAAATCTTGCCCAAAGCAAAAACAAAGTCTGCCTTTGAAAACAATTTGTCAGATGTGATCCTAGAAGAGCGAGTCTTTGGAGACTCCTCAATTCAAGATTTCAAATTCCTGCTTTGTATTACATAGTTATTGGCAGCAGGATGGCATCAGGAATATGATAGTGATTTTTTGATCTGATTTAGATGTCTGCTGAATGACGTATTAGAGAACTGTATAGGACATCTGGACTGTAAAATAGGCAGTCTTCAGGACATGCTGTACTATGGAACAATGCAGTGACTGGGCCAAGATTTGCCACTACACTTCAAATATTATAATAATAATAGTAATTTATATTTATGTAGCATCAACATATTTCACAGCAATTTAAGGGTTTGTTCACATGGCGGAAACCCTTTCCTCCATGTAAACATACCACCACATCATGCCTCCTTCTTCCTGGTCACCAGAAGCAAAGACCGCGACCACATGGTGAAGCAGGGAGCTGGACGCCAATGAGTTGGAGTTGGGGCAGAAAAAGACCCACTGACCAGAATAACTGGACAACAAATGCAGGACTATCTTGCTGTCGCACGGGAGCCCCTGAAACCATAGGGTCAATGCAAGTGCACTTTGGGCCCTATGGTTAAAGCAGCCTTGGAAACAAGAGTCGAGGAATAATGTATAAGGGAGGGTTAAACAGAACAGTTAGATTGTGAAACATAATTGTAGTAGAATCAGGGAATATGATAAACAAGATTAAAAAGATTACTTATGATTTTATTAGCCAAATTCCATTATGTTAACTACTAGAGATGAGTGAGTAGTATGCGATCAAATATCAAATACCATTATAGTCTATGGTAGAAAACGGGAATGTTTTTCCGGTTTCCATGGAAACAAAAGTTTGACATATTGGATCCTCCAAGTTCAGGAAGTAGCAGGACGAGGAGGTTTTTGAATTGAATTCAATGGAATTTTCCTGCATGGTATTCGACTGATACGAGTATTCAATCAAATACTATTCGCTCATCTCTACTAACTACCATTATACAATATTAACAAGGTAGCCCCATAAAGGTAATTTATAAAGATGGGTGAACCATTGAAGATTTGCTTTGTTCTGTGTTCGGACAAAGTTATCATCTGGTTCATTTTGGCCCAAACTTGTTCTGATAGAACTAGGTGTGAAATTATTATACTCTGGCATCTGAAGAGTATACTAGGTAGAGATGACAAAAATAAAAAAATTTATACTCACCTTTCAGTACGTCTTTTGGCCCCCCCCCGTGGCGTCTGTTGCTTTATGTCTACCTCCTCGTGGCATCCCACTCCCCTCCCTACAGCATAATGAGCCATTGTGGCACTGCTTTGCATTATCAAATTTTACAAAAAAATTAGGTTCAGCCAAGAACTACTACTGTACTCTAGGATCACTTCATGAAGATAATGTTTGTTTGTCATGATACCAGCATGACCTATGTGTCTACTAAGGCATCAGCAGCACATGTTGCCATTCCGAAGAGAATCGGAGTATAAAAAATGCATTTTCAGTTTACATGTGTTCAGTCTGACGAAACTCGCAAATATTCATGAGATCTAACTAGGTTTACTCCGACAAATATTCCCCTCCAGTAGAATTCCATGTTCTATAATTCTAATCAACTGTATCAGCAGATGCCTATACAATTGATTATGAGATTGGATTACAATGAAGGCAATGCTGTCGCTCCCTTGCAGCCTCTGGCCTTGGGCAGGCACACTTTTTTTCCCCCCTTGGCAAGGACTGTAAGGCTAACGTGTGGATTCCTTCCGGATGGAGTACAAAAGCAGATGTGAACCAACCCTAAGGCCCCACATAGCAAAACACAGCAAAAAAACGTTTTGGGAAAAATGCAGCGGAAATGTATCGTGTTTTTTTTCGCAGCGTTTTTTACATTGAGCTTTTGCAGAGTTTTTCTCTACAGATTTTCTGCCATTATTTTACCTATACTGAAAAAAAAACAGCATTTCCACAGGTAAAATTGACATGTTGTACAGGTGTTCTTGAAAACAGAGCTTTTCCCCTGAAGATTTTTTTTTTACGATGTGTGGATGGGAGTCAATAAAATCCCATTCACTCTGCAGGTACTATAAAATGCTCAATTTTCGCAATTTAAAGCTTCAGCCTAAATGTTTTTTTTTTCCACCAGGCATTTCTGCAGTGTCAAAAACACAGCATTGCTGTTCAGTTTGTCCCTAGCCTTATTGAGTGAGAAAAATAGACATCAAGGCCTACACATCAATTACCTAAATGAAGTTTGTTAAAGATCAGTGGACAGACCCAATTCATTTCTGTTGGTCACAGTTCTATTAAAGTGCATTATTTTGCAGTGCGTTCCATATGTCCTGAATTTGTTAGGACAGTCCTAAATTTTATGAATGAAACCTGGAAAATCAGGCAAGCTGTGGTAACTCCGTCCAAAAAAGTGTCAGAATTTATGTAAAACCAGCCTTTAGGCTTTGGCACACATTATGGAAAAATTACGTTTACGTTGCAGATTTTCCTGCATTTTTTTTTTTTTTAGCCAATGCAAAAGTCTTTTCAAAAGGAAGGAGCAATTTAAAGGAAGCTCTTATATTCTCTCTTCTGCTAAATACAGTCCTGGTTTTGGCTCCAAAAAGCACACTGAAATCTGCAGCTAAAGACACAGCTCTTATGCAAAGTGTGTCCTTCAGCCTAAAAGTGGGCATTCCCATTCATTTTGGGTGCCAGGCCCTTAGAAGGACTTAAATTCCTTGATTCTGCAAAATGAAATGCAGGTAACTATGAAAAAACTTAATTCCTTCTTCCCATTGAGAAAATATGCATATGCCTGTGAGAAGGGATTTCATTGATATATTGCATGTCTAATGTAGATTGCTATACTGATAAATAAACTGATTTTGTACCAAATATTTTTCTTTTTCAATGTTCTATGACCAAACAAAATAAATTACGGAATCTGGGAATATGTGTGTTCTCAGCAGAATTAAGCATAATTGTGTATGGGAGTTTGAGGTCTTAGGTTTTCCTCCGTCTGTATGGCTCCCACTGTACCTCCCTCCTGTTTCCTTCTTGGTCCTGTTTTTGTCGTGTTCTTGTCCTGTCCTTATTGTCCTTATTGTCCTGTCTTGTCTTTCCTGTTTTGACTCAATTGGTATTATTTTTGTATCAATTTGACTCTTCACCTCTTTGGGGGCTTCATTATGACCCCGTTTGGGTGTTTGAGTTTGCCTTGGCTTGGATTTGTTCTGTTATGTTTGTTGTTTTAAAAATTTTCAATAGAAATTGATTACACCTAATTGTGTATGGGAGGCTAAAAAGGAATAGGCGTTGACTGAACAACGCATAAAGGCAGTTTCCAGCCCTAGAAAATTCATGATAAAAGTATCCAATAGGGGTAGGTTAAAATAAAAAAAAAAAAGTTACTCACTTCTCCACATTCCCCAGTTCTCTTCTTCACAAGCTGCTAAGATCTGCACAGAGCTCCATTTCTTGTGGTCACATCACAGGAAATGTTCTTAAGATGCCTGTCCAGCCAATCTCTGATCGATGTGGTAACAGACTGAACAGGCATCTCAGAGTATTTTTTGTGATGTCAGTAGAGGCCGCGAGAAACCTGTGAACGAAGCAGTGGGGATCATGAAAGGGTGAATAACCTTTTGGCATTATAATGTGGCCCCCTAGGAGTAACTTAAAGCTCATAGGCCTCAATGCAAAATATTTAACAGGTCCCTCACCATGCACTATCTATAATACTAGTGTCTTCTTATGCTTCAGGGAGGCCTTTGGGCCCCTTGAGAATCTACGTCTTGGTAGCAATTGCTGCCTCTGCACCTCTATAGCTGCCAATGCATAACCCTATTAGGTATTTTTTACTTTTAGTTTTCTGGGCTAAAAAATATCTTTATGTACATGACCAGTATAAGATTAGAAGTCTACAGTAACATAGACTTTATTGCATTCAGTTTTCTGATTTTGCAGATTAATGTGATTGGCTTCCTGTAGCTATATTGTAGTGTAAGAAGGTGACAGGCAGAGTTTTGGCATCCCGGTATATCAGGGTCAAGGGTAGGTATTGAATAGGCCTCAGCCCCAGCCCCAGGTGTGGGCCCTGGGCTCCTTACTGGGCCATAAAAGACTGCAGAGCCTACACTTCAGGGCAGATCCTGGGAGTGAGAAGAGGAGCCTGGGTCTGTTCTGAAACAGTCTGGTAAGTCTGGTGAGACTGTACTGTACTACTTTGTTTTGTTTGTGTGGTTGGTAGTAAGCCTCACGTATAGTTAGTTTTTTACTGTTTTGTTAAAGTTTGGACGAGCAGGGCTTTGTTTGCCATTTTGCCTGAAGTTAAGCCTGTATTTTATTTTTTCTTATTCTGTGCCTGACATGAAGGTTTATTTATTTTTTGCTGTTTTTCCAAATAAACCTGTTTGCACCAGACATCATATCTCTGTGTCTGAATGATTGGGTGCGCTGCTACTGAGCTACATTCCCTATATAGTCTATGAGCTTACCTCCTGTTAAATGGCTGTGTCATTAGTCCTATTCAAATAAATGGTCATCACAGAGACAGTAATAAGCATGATCTCTCACTTCTACAGGAGAAATGCGAGGCTAAGTGTGACTTCATCCAACTGTTTCAAGGGTCTTGGAAGAGTGATGGTCAGCAGCTTGCATATTAAAGGGGTTTTTCTGTGACTATACAACTTCTATGAAGTTCTATGATAAAGGCATACCCTTACACTCTTTATATTAATGCAAAAAGAATCAGGTCAATTCCATTCTCTATGGTTTTCGTATGTACGTCTATACTTCATAATTGTTAACACATACTGCGTGCTTCATGGTCCAAACATATTTAGTACTTAGGTTGTTTAGACTGGGAAGCTGTTTGCGCTGTGACTCACACATATTATTGTAAAGTTCAGTGAAATAATGCAAAGGAAGAGAATCAATATTGCCATGGAAACAGGCATAAAATGCTTAAATATAATTGAATAAATAAATTGAAGGAACAGAGTATGGGTCTAGTGCCATCTATTTGATGCTAACCAAGTATCTTACACTGAGAGCTAGCATTTAATACACTGGTACCTTCCAGATAACTTATTCGTGCATGGGGCATGACCTGGATTATGTGTTATTAATTATTAAAAGTGATGCTGTGTAAATAGAAATACATCAAACTGGATCTCTTAGAGTGGCACTGACAATCACTGATCATCTTAGGGCTAGTTCACATGGAGGGCATATTGGCAGATTTTGGTCCTGATCGTAAGCCGCGTCACAATAGGGCCAAAATGCGCCTGCCACGACTGTCGCTGCTTCTGACAGTCGCGGCTTCCTGCTCCAGAGTAGGCCCACATGAATGGGCCTAGTCCAGAGGGTGCTGCCACGAGGCGGGTGCCGGGGCTGAATCTGCCACGGAATCCACCTGAAGACAGGGAAGCTCGCTTCTTTTTTCCATGAGCGGCAACATGATGCTCACAGAAAAAAGTAAGCTAGCGGTCTACATAGACCGCTATAGTGAGGCGGCGGATTATAACGTGTAGTCAGCGCCAAAATCCGCCCCCTCATGCCCCATGTGAACGGGGCCTAAAAGACACACAATGTGACTGCATCTAGACTGCTGTCTAGGCCTGCCTGCCCTTGTTGGTCAATGTCCCCACACATATACACTTTTCCTCCAAAAGCACTGCACATTCTTGGTTCAAGCACACCATAGATATGGCCAGTGCTACATCATGTGTGCTCATGAGGGCGTAATACTAGTATGTTTGATTGGTTTAATATTTTGAGATATTATCAACTGGCCTCTTTTATGATTCAGGACTAAGCAGTTTTCTTCATTGTTTTCCATTGATGAATTCCAAGAGCTAAAACATTTTGAAAAAGCTGAATCATGTTGTGACTTTTAGTAGGGCGAGTTGTGTTTTTAGAAGCATCATTTTTGTGTGTATGCCTCAGTCAGAAATTGGGTGCATCCTCCAGTGGGGACATGCGCTTTCCCTTCCTTTTCAGGTTTCATTTATGCCAGCAAACTTGGTATACATTATCATAAATCTGATGGGGTGGGTGACCTACCAACACCATCTATTCAGGAAAGAGAAAAAGGGTTTTTTTTTGCACAAAATGAAGACTTGCACAAAAAATTGCAACTTTTTCTTGTCTTGTATGCCTGAAAACCAGCAAACAAGTCATAATAAATTTTCCCCTATGATTTTGTGGTTGGCCAAATATTTGACAGCTGTCATACTATTTGGTAGACATATCTGAAGATAAGTTTTAAAACGTGTTTTCAATGTAAAGACTGTAAAATAATTATTCTGGTCTTGTAACAAGTTTGTTTATAGTGTTTTTTTCATTTGGCCTATTTATAGCTGTTGTCCTATATGCTGTCTTTCTTAATATACTACATTTTTTACCAGACATACCTATGCATATGGTTACATGTAAATTTTTTATATTTCTTATAAATTTTGTACATACTTTTAGAGTACTATTCATTCTGTAGATGCCTCTAAGGAAATGCATACTGCCATATACTGTAACCTATGGTTCACTTAACATATATATAGCAGTAATGTAACCACCACCATAAGTCACTAATGGAAACTAGTCTAGAGATGAGTGAGTACTATTCGAAACGGCCGTTTCGGTAAGCACGAATCCATAGGAATGTATGGACGCAGCCAGCACGCAGGGGGTCAAGCGGTGTGCTGGCTGCTTCCATTCACTCCTATGGGTGCGTGCTATTCGAAACCGCCTTTTATAATAGTACTCGCTCATCTCTAGAAACTACTTATAAGGGGCCACAGTGTGAAATGCTAAGGTTGCCATGTAGGCTTGAAGGAATATATTAGGAATTTCTCACTTTTAGTCTTTATTATGTGTTGTGTTTCCCTGATATACTGTGATATACAAACAGTGATCACATTATAGGAATAATGTTCAGAGTGATCTCACACCACAGCTATAGGACCCACTGTAAGGTCACAGTAAAAAATGACAGCAAAGGAATGCGGTGCACAGTGATGTTCCAGTAGTGGTTTAATTTGCTCCATGATGTCACATTGATGTCACAGTATAGAGATGATGCACACAACACATAATGATTAGAGATGAGCGAACACTAAAATGTTCGAGGTTCGAAATTCGATTCGAACAGCCGCTCACTGTTCGAGTGTTCGAATGGGTTTCGAACCCCATTATAGTCTATGGGGAACATAAACTCGTTAAGGGGGAAACCCAAATTCGTGTCTGGAGGGTCACCAAGTCCACTATGACACCCCAGGAAATGATACCAACACCCTGGAATGACACTGGGACAGCAGGGGAAGCATGTCTGGGGGCATAAAAGTCACTTTATTTCATGGAAATCCCTGTCAGTTTGCGATTTTCGCAAGCTAACTTTTCCCCATAGAAATGCATTGGCCAGTGCTGATTGGCCAGAGTACGGAACTCGACCAATCAGCGCTGGCTCTGCTGGAGGAGGCGGAGTCTAAGATCGCTCCACACCAGTCTCCATTCAGGTCCGACCTTAGACTCCGCCTCCTCCGGCAGAGCCAGCGCTGATTGGCCGAAGGCTGGCCAATGCATTCCTATGCGAATGCAGACTTAGCAGTGCTGAGTCAGTTTTGCTCAACTACACATCTGATGCACACTCGGCACTGCTACATCAGATGTAGCAATCTGATGTAGCAGAGCCGAGGGTGCACTAGAACCCCTGTGCAAACTCAGTTCACGCTAATAGAATGCATTGGCCAGCGCTGATTGGCCAATGCATTCTATTAGCCCGATGAAGTAGAGCTGAATGTGTGTGCTAAGCACACACATTCAGCACTGCTTCATCAAGCCAATACAATGCATTAGCCAGTGCTGATTGGCCAGAGTACGGAATTCGGCCAATCAGCGCTGGCCAATGCATTCTATTAGCCCGATGAAGTAGAGCTGAATGTGTGTGCTAAGCACACACATTCAGCACTGCTTCATCACGCCAATACAATGCATTAGCCAGTGCTGATTGGCCAGAGTACGGAATTCGGCCAATCAGCGCTGGCTTTGCTGGAGGAGGCGGAGTCTAAGATCGCTCCACACCAGTCTCCATTCAGGTCCGACCTTAGACTCCGCCTCCTCCGGCAGAGCCAGCGCTGATTGGCCGAAGGCTGGCCAATGCATTCCTATGCGAATGCAGACTTAGCAGTGCTGAGTCAGTTTTGCTCAACTACACATCTGATGCACACTCGGCACTGCTACATCAGATGTAGCAATCTGATGTAGCAGAGCCGAGGGTGCACTAGAACCCCTGTGCAAACTCAGTTCACGCTAATAGAATGCATTGGCCAGCGCTGATTGGCCAATGCATTCTATTAGCCCGATGAAGTAGAGCTGAATGTGTGTGCTAAGCACACACATTCAGCACTGCTTCATCAAGCCAATACAATGCATTAGCCAGTGCTGATTGGCCAGAGTACGGAATTCGGCCAATCAGCGCTGGCCAATGCATTCTATTAGCCCGATGAAGTAGAGCTGAATGTGTGTGCTAAGCACACACATTCAGCACTGCTTCATCAAGCCAATACAATGCATTAGCCAGTGCTGATTGGCCAGAGTACGGAATTCGGCCAATCAGCGCTGGCCAATGCATTCTATTAGCCCGATGAAGTAGAGCTGAATGTGTGTGCTAAGCACACACATTCAGCACTGCTTCATCACGCCAATACAATGCATTAGCCAGTGCTGATTGGCCAGAGTACGGAATTCGGCCAATCAGCGCTGGCTCTGCTGGAGGAGGCGGAGTCTAAGATCGCTCCACACCAGTCTCCATTCAGGTCCGACCTTAGACTCCGCCTCCTCCGGCAGAGCCAGCGCTGATTGGCCGAAGGCTGGCCAATGCATTCCTATGCGAATGCAGACTTAGCAGTGCTGAGTCAGTTTTGCTCAACTACACATCTGATGCACACTCGGCACTGCTACATCAGATGTAGCAATCTGATGTAGCAGAGCCGAGGGTGCACTAGAACCCCTGTGCAAACTCAGTTCACGCTAATAGAATGCATTGGCCAGCGCTGATTGGCCAATGCATTCTATTAGCCCGATGAAGTAGAGCTGAATGTGTGTGCTAAGCACACACATTCAGCACTGCTTCATCAAGCCAATACAATGCATTAGCCAGTGCTGATTGGCCAGAGTACGGAATTCGGCCAATCAGCGCTGGCCAATGCATTCTATTAGCCCGATGAAGTAGAGCTGAATGTGTGTGCTAAGCACACACATTCAGCACTGCTTCATCAAGCCAATACAATGCATTAGCCAGTGCTGATTGGCCAGAGTACGGAATGCGGCCAATCAGCGCTGGCCAATGCATTCTATTAGCCCGATGAAGTAGAGCTGAATGTGTGTGCTAAGCACACACATTCAGCACTGCTTCATCACGCCAATACAATGCATTAGCCAGTGCTGATTGGCCAGAGTACGGAATTCGGCCAATCAGCGCTGGCTCTGCTGGAGGAGGCGGAGTCTAAGATCGCTCCACACCAGTCTCCATTCAGGTCCGACCTTAGACTCCGCCTCCTCCGGCAGAGCCAGCGCTGATTGGCCGAAGGCTGGCCAATGCATTCCTATGCGAATGCAGACTTAGCAGTGCTGAGTCAGTTTTGCTCAACTACACATCTGATGCACACTCGGCACTGCTACATCAGATGTAGCAATCTGATGTAGCAGAGCCGAGGGTGCACTAGAACCCCTGTGCAAACTCAGTTCACGCTAATAGAATGCATTGGCCAGCGCTGATTGGCCAATGCATTCTATTAGCCCGATGAAGTAGAGCTGAATGTGTGTGCTAAGCACACACATTCAGCACTGCTTCATCAAGCCAATACAATGCATTAGCCAGTGCTGATTGGCCAGAGTACGGAATTCGGCCAATCAGCGCTGGCTCTGCTGGAGGAGGCGGAGTCTAAGGTCGGACCTGAATGGAGACTGGTGTGGAGCGATCTTAGACTCCGCCTCCTCCAGCAGAGCCAGCGCTGATTGGCCGAATTCCGTACTCTGGCCAATCAGCACTGGCTAATGCATTGTATTGGCGTGATGAAGCAGTGCTGAATGTGTGTGCTTAGCACACACATTCAGCTCTACTTCATCGGGCTAATAGAATGCATTGGCCAGCGCTGATTGGCCGAATTCCGTACTCTGGCCAATCAGTGCTGGCCAATGCATTCTATTAGCTTGATGAAGCAGAGTGTGCACAAGGGTTCAAGCGCACCCTCGGCTCTGATGTAGCAGAGCCGAGGCTGCACAAGGGTTCAAGCGCACCCTCGGCTCTGATGTAGGAGAGCCGAGGGTGCACTTGAACCCTTGTGCACCCTCAGCTCTGCTACATCAGAGCCGAGGGTGCGCTTGAACCCTTGTGCACACTCTGCTTCATCAAGCTAATAGAATGCATTGGCCAGCGCTGATTGGCCAATGTATTCTATTAGCCCGATGAAGTAGAGCTGAATGTGTGTGCTAAGCACACACATTCAGCTCTACTTCATCGGGCTAATAGAATGCATTGGCCAGCGCTGATTGGCCAGAGTACGGAACTCGACCAATCAGCGCTGGCTCTGCTGGAGGAGGCGGAGTCTAAGATCGCTCCACACCAGTCTCCATTCAGGTCCGACCTTAGACTCCGCCTCCTCCAGCAGAGCCAGCGCTGATTGGCCGAATTCCGTACTCTGGCCAATCAGCACTGGCTAATGCATTGTATTGGCGTGATGAAGCAGTGCTGAATGTGTGTGCTTAGCACACACATTCAGCTCTACTTCATCGGGTTAATAGAATGCATTGGCCAATCAGCGCTGGCCAATGCATTCTATTAGCGTGAACTGAGTTTGCACAGGGGTTCTAGTGCACCCTCGGCTCTGCTACATCAGATTGCTACATCTGATGTAGCAGTGCCGAGTGTGCATCAGATGTGTAGTTGAGCAAAACTGACTCAGCACTGCTAAGTCTCTGCATTCGCATAGGAATGCATTGGCCAGCCTTCGGCCAATCAGCGCTGGCTCTGCCGGAGGAGGCGGAGTCTAAGGTCGGACCTGAATGGAGACTGGTGTGGAGCGATCTTAGACTCCGCCTCCTCCAGCAGAGCCAGCGCTGATTGGTCGAGTTCCGTACTCTGGCCAATCAGCGCTGGCCAATGCATTCTATTAGCCCGATGAAGTAGAGCTGAATGTGTGTGCTTAGCACACACATTCAGCTCTACTTCATCAGGCTAATAGAATACATTGGCCAATCAGCGCTGGCCAATGCATTCTATTAGCTTGATGAAGCAGAGTGTGCACAAGGGTTCAAGCGCACCCTCGGCTCTGATGTAGCAGAGCTGAGGGTGCACAAGGGTTCAAGTGCACCCTCGGCTCTCCTACATCAGAGCCGAGGGTGCGCTTGAACCCTTGTGCAGCCTCGGCTCTGCTACATCAGAGCCGAGGGTGCGCTTGAACCCTTGTGCACACTCTGCTTCATCAAGCTAATAGAATGCATTGGCCAGCACTGATTGGCCAGAGTACGGAATTCGGCCAATCAGCGCTGGCCAATGCATCCCTATGGGAAAAAGTTTATCTCACAAAAATCACAATTACACACCCGATAGAGCCCCAAAAAGTTATTTTTAATAACATTCCCCCCTAAATAAAGGTTATCCCTAGCTATCCCTGCCTGTACAGCTATCCCTGTCTCATAGTCACAAAGTTCACATTCTCATATGACCCGGATTTGAAATCCACTATTCGTCTAAAATGGAGGTCACCTGATTTCGGCAGCCAATGACTTTTTCCAATTTTTTTCAATGCCCCCGGTGTCGTAGTTCCTGTCCCACCTCCCCTGCGCTGTTATTGGTGCAAAAAAGGCGCCAGGGAAGGTGGGAGGGGAATCGAATTTTGGCGCACTTTACCACGTGGTGTTCGATTCGATTCGAACATGGCGAACACCCTGATATCCGATCGAACATGTGTTCGATAGAACACTGTTCGCTCATCTCTAATAATGATGAATCTACTGGATAAAATGTCACTGCATAGGTGGTTGTTCCCAAATCACAAATTACCATCTATCTACAGGACAGGAGATAATTGTCTGATCACAGGAGGTCTCACCGCTGAGAACCCCACCAATAATGTGAACAAGGTTTCCAGGATCCATTTGAATAGAGAGATGAGTATGCAGACTGTGGCTTCATTCTTAGGGAGTGTTCACACTACCGTCGGTGTCCGACAGCTAGTGTCCGATGCTAATGTTAGCATCGGACACTAGCTGTGTCTGTGACATTTTGCATTGATTTAAATGGACATCGTATGTGTTCTTTTACTGTCCGTGGGTGTCCTTAACTGTCCGTTCACAAAGATGTACGATTTTTCAAGCGGACAGCAAAAAAACTGTGTATTGCACGAAGTCAATATTGAAAAGGCTTGAAAAAAGAAATTCTCCAGGAAAAAAAAAATATAAAATTTAACTTTTTAATCATTTCAAGTAAAAGATAAATTTTATATTTTTTTTGCTGGAGAATTGCTTTTTTTCAAGCTAAGTAACTACCAAGTCTAAAAGTTTCTACAATTGCGCTACTTTTCTATACACAACACATTTAAATACTTAGTGTAAGAGTCATCATTTTATATAGTGTCATAGTTAGATTTGCTTGACCATGTAAGAAAAAACTGAAATTTCTAATGATTCTGTAACTGATAAAATGGAGTCCAGCCATTATCATTCTTTGTGAATATTGCATGAGACTATGGTCCCCACACGGCCAGCTGCAGCTTCAAAGCATCCCATTGACCTAGATTCAGCTGCAGATTAGTTTCTGCTCTGGCCTGTGCTGCCATCCTTACATTGGGAACCTGATTTTATCCCCTCTAACTGAACTTGCACGCTGTTCTGACCCACATGACTGACTGGGGCTGAAACAGAAAAGCACACATATGACTTACAAATATTACCAGATTAAAACTGTTCTGCTACTGTCTCTGTATTTCTTACATAATGATTTGTGACTACAGGGAGAATGTTAAGCATTTCTCCTGTTTTCGCTTCAACTCCTATCTACCAGTCAATGATTTTCCCTTGGGAACATTCAAGCTAAAACAATGTGTTTTATGCTTTTGATGTAGCAAATAGGATATGGCAATATTTGTAAGGGTAAGCCTTGAAAGTATATGGGCTGAGAACTTTACACAACAATGATCTTTTACTGAGTAGTTCTAGATATATCAATGTGTTGAAACAAAATAACTGAAATGATAATAACTGAAACTGAAATGATTAGAAATTTCAAAATTACACTTATGATTTTGTTCAGATTCAGGAGACTTTTCATATCCACAATGTCGTTTATCCAGCAATTTTAATGTGTTACATTTATTTTTCTATAAAACAGTAGTGCATGTGAATTTATGAAACTTTATCAAAATACCTTATTAGGTGGAAATAACACCTCTGCCAACTTTCAGCGGCAGATCAGTGTTGTAACTACCGGCGTAGCAGCAATAGGCCATTACCAGCTGGAGTAACCTGGTAAGTACGGTAATAGTGTTATTTATGCTCCCTCATCTCCCCTGGGTCTATGAGCATTATATTTGGGGGTCTGAAAAGACCCTCGAGTATAATGATAGCATTGTTTGTGGGGATTCACGGGCCCACAGCCTCACTTACCGATCCCCGCAACTGCTCACGGCCGCCTGAGCTTCCCCTTCTGTGGAGGAGGCTGTGATCAGGAGTGGGGATTGGTAAGTGAGTCTGTGGGCCCACAAACCCCACAAACACTGCTATCATTATACGCGAGGATCTCTTCAGACCCTCGAGTATAATGATCAAAGACCCTTGGGAGGTGAGGGAACATTAAAAACACTATTACTAACCTCTCCTGCACTCAGGCAGTCTGTAGGCTTGTTTGGTGATGTCTCAAATGTCATGTGAGCCAGGCCTGCGTCATTACGCATAGCGATGCAGGCCTTGCTCACGTGACATCTTTACCAACACTGAAGATGGCCAAAACATAGTGTGTACAGGGGCCACTATGGGACATCATAGTGTGTACAGGGGCCAATATGGGGCATTATAGTGGTGAAGGGGCCACTATGGGATATAATAGTGTGTGCAGGGGCCACTATGGCGCATAAGGTGCTGGAATGCGGTTTGTGTGTGTGGGGGGAGCGGTGTGTCAGTTGTGGTCAGGTGGGGGGTGAGCCCCATGTCAAATGTTCACCTTTGGGCTTACCCATTCATAGTTACTTCACTGGTCCAAACTTACTAGATAGGCAGCCTGAAAATGCACTAGATATATCTAGATATATATAGAGTAGCTGATGCTGGATGATAAAAACGGTGTAGCTTTAGATGGTCTAGTATAAGTTTATACCCACTTTTAGTTGTCTTACTGTGAGACACATTTTTAGTGCATTTTTTTTTTACATAATATGGCCATTTAAGCTCCCTTTAAAAAACTTGCACTTTAAAAAACTATATGTTATATATGCACTTTAGAAACCATGGATGTTTCACATATCCTTATATATATGTAATGTAAGTGTCATTTATTCATCATCAACCATTAGTATTCCATCATGGGCCTTCATTGTTCTGTTTGGTTGTATCACCCCATTCATTATTTATGTCTTATATATGTTTTAAAATGTATTTAAATAAAGCTTTATATATTTTTTGCTAAACATTTTCTGTGGCAGTGCGCTTTTTTAGCATAGTGTTCTATTTATATTGCTTTGCCAATTTTTTGCCCTATATTTAGTTGTGTATACTTATTGTTTAACCATTTCTCTTTTATAGGGATTTGTGTATCCATTTATCAAGATGGATTTTAGGGCTAGGGAGGCGTCATGGCGCCTTCAAATCGAGTCTGTATTTGGGGATTCAGGTACACCATCTGAAACTGCAGATCAACGTTCTATTAGAGAAATTAAACAAATATTCAAACAACAACATGTCAAACAACTCAGATTTTGGTGGAACAAGTCATTTCTTGAAAATTATGTTAACAAACAGTTAATACCAAGAGGTTTACGTATACAAATATTTCCATCATTCAATGATGTAAACCAAGATTTTTCAGATAAATGGGAGGCTATCTGCAATGCAGCAAGCAAAGCATTGATGGAATTGCTGATTGAATATAATGCAAAAATATTGGAAGACTTGAGTATAGAAATAGGTAGGTTAGAACAGGACCTGAAGAAAAAACTTTCCACCGCTGATTTGGAAATTTTTAAAAAAGACATAGATGAAGCTGTGAATCAGGCTGAAAAACACATACGTGAAACAAAATGTAAGAAATACAAATGTGACACTTTGGATTTCCAAAACAACAGAGTGTATAAATGGAAATACAAGCCGAATGCAACAAGAAGTAGATCCTCATCTGTGTCTTCACATCACTCTGTGAATAGCGATTCATCTCATACATCTCATTTCCGTGACAGACAAATCACGAGATTATCTAAAAGGAAACAAGAGCATATGGAGGGTGCTTCCCGAAAAAAACACAATACAATCACCTCTTCTAATGTGGTAAGTAAATATCAAAATCAGTTACAGGTGATTAATTTGTCAGATCATGTACTTACATCATCGCAACAGGAAGTTTTAAAATTAGGTCTGAGTTTCTCTCCTTCTTGTAGGTTTGATCCATTTGTGGCCACAAAGGACCTCCATCTCTTTGCGAGAAAACTTATTTTTAAAAAAATCTTTGATAATCCAGTACCTACATCCTCCTTTTCTACTGAAGAGGAACAAAATGCTTTACGTATCCTGGAAGAACTATCAGATGAGTCCACCATCTCTGACACCAGTAAGTTTCCTAAAATATTAGTTCCTTCATCAAAGAGATTTCCCCCTGTTTCTCTTTCTCATTCTGTAGAAACATTTGTCAATCTTGTAAGTCTGGATTTTAAAAAGATTTCCTCCACAATATATAATGACAATCTTGATAAAACACACAAAGATGCCATGAAAGATCTGGCTTCTATGGAGGATATTGTAATTAAAGCCTCCGACAAAGGAGGGAATGTAGTCTTATGGCCAAAAAAACTATATGAAAAGGAGGCCTTTAGACACCTGAAAAATGCTGAACTATATAAAAAACTTACGTTTAATCCCCTGCAGAAATTTAATTCTGAGTTATCCATTCTTTTACAGGAAGCTGTCTCTGATGGCACAATTACACAGGATCAGTTTACTTACCTTCTTCCGGCATCTCCCTCCATTTCAACGATATATTTTCTTCCTAAAATACACAAAAATTCAACAAACCCCCCAGGTAGACCTATTGTGTCAGGAAATAATAATCTATGTGAGCCAATATGTCAATTTGTTTATTATCATTTAAAGTCACTAGTTGAAAATCTTCCCTCCTATCTTAGGGACACGACTGACTTTTTACAAAAAATAGACGGTATCCATTTGGATTCAGATATGATCATGGTAACTTGCGATGTCGAATCATTGTGCACCTCAATTAGACATTCAGATGGCCTCCAGGCGGTACAGGAGTTCTTGAGAATGTCTTCCATGGATACACAACTGGGTGAGTTCATTCTTAAGTTGCTCAGATTTGCCTTGACCCATAATTTTTTTATTTTTAAAGATGTTTTTTATCTCCAATGTCAAGGCACGGCAATGGGGGCGTCTTGTGCGCCCCCATATGCAAATTTGTTTTTGGGAGCATGGGAACGTGCGATATTTCTCACTGATCCTCCCCCAGGGGTGGAACGTGTCCACTTCTGGGGGAGATTCATTGACGACATTTTCATTATCTGGCAAGGTACCCCTGAACAACTTGAGACGTTTATGACATGTTTAAATACCAACAACAAAAACATTTTTCTGACTTACAAACATAGCAATCATATGATAGATTTTCTAGATGTTAAGTTAGAGTTAGATGTTGATGGAAATATTCAAACCAAGCTATTCCGCAAAGAAACTTCAACAAATTCTTTGTTACATTTCCAGACTTCCCATCCTAAACACCTCGTTCAGAACATACCAGTTGGTCAATTTTTAAGAACTCGCCGCATTTGTTCATCCGACACATCTTTTCTTGAGGCCTCTGCTGATCTTAGTCAGCGTTTCCGTGATAGAGGTTATGAAGAAGAGTATATTCAACGTGGATTTAAGAGAGCCTTTTCAACTCAAAGAAAAGATACATTCAAGGCCCGATATAAACCACCTCCAACAATCAGGTCAGATTCATTACCACCTATAACTCCAGATGTTATGAGATGAATCGCATTCTTCGAAAGCATTGGCACATTCTTACTCAAGATCCAATTTTAAAGAAATATATACATACTCATCTGAGTATAACTTACCGTAGATCAAAAAATTTGAGGGACATTCTAGTGCGAAGCCATTATTCTTCTAACTTACAACCACGCATATTTGGTGCGGCAAAACCAGATCTTGGATGTAAACCGTGCGGTAGATGTATTGCATGTCAAAATGTCGATTATGCCAAAGATTTTTGGAACACGGATAAATCGCGGTTTTATCAGATCCGCCATTCCTTGAGCTGTAATTCTATAGGAGTCATCTACTTCGCACTATGTCCATGTGGTTTGATCTATTTTGGTCTTACAAGTCGTGAATTTAAGAAAAGAATCAGGGAACATGTTATTGATATCCGAAATGCGAAGGATGTAAATGATAATTCCCTTTTGAAAACCATCCCTAAACATTTTAAGTCACATCATGACTCTGATCCTTCACTATTGAGAATTAGAGCGATTGATCAAGTTATACCGGGTCCCCGGATGGGAGATTGGAAACGCATTTTAGCACAAATGGAGACACGATGGATCTATACCTTGGAGACTCTTCACCCAAAAGGTTTGAATGAGAATATTCAGTTTGTTTCTTTTTTATGATAGTAATTCTTCATTTATGTTTTTAATGTTTTTTCTGGTTGGTAGTTTGAATTATTTAATATGCATGTTATTAGTTGATCTGCAGTTACCTATTTGTGTATGTGGCTCTTTGAGTACACATTGCAATTTTAATTTTGTTTTGTTTTATTGTTTTTATTAATTTCTAATTTCTTCTCTTCTTCTTCTTTTTTGTCTTGCTCATAATAGGGTCATATCGTGTCTAGTGGTCTATGGGACTTACATTGCGGTTGTCCCATTCTGAAACGTCGACTCATATTTGACATGCGCTCATCTATATGATCATATCTTACCTTCATTATTGATATTTTATATCTATGTCACTATGATGCATTAAATGTAATACTATGTAAATTTTTATAATGTCATGTACAATATATTCTCACTGGGGCATTAAGTCTCTTCATTATAGTATAATAAAATATAATATTATAATATATGCACTTTTTATCACTTATTTCACTCTATTCACTCATCACAGTGCACTTCACTTTTTATTTTTTATTTTTTGTTATCCACCACAAGTCACCCTTGCACATTTTTTTCACTTTGGTATACCTTGTATCTAGGTCCTTGTTCACATCTAACGTCTTACTTTGTGACTTTTTGCTCCCAGTTATAGTATAATTGTTCTATGTGCATCTTGATCCTTTGTACTTATTCACATCTAGTTTTTTCTGGTATGTGTGTGTGTGTATATATGCATATATATGTGCTTGATATACAACAATACAGGCTTATGTTTCAGTAAGTTCAGCTACATCACTTTATTATTGTTTTTTGTACCTATTCACACTTGGCGTTTTTTCTAGTACTGTATGTGTGTATGTGTATGTATATGTGTGTGTGTATATATATATATATGTATGTATATATATATATATATATATATATATATATATGTGTGCTTGAGACACGATAATATAGGACTGTGTTCCAGTAAGCTTAGCTACATCACTTTATTATAGCTCTGTGCACCTTGACTCTTTGTACCTATTCACACTTAGTGTTTTTCTAGTACTTGTATACATATATACCTGAGATACAACAATCCAGGCTTATGTTTCAGCAAGCTCAGCTACATCACTTTATCATTACTCTATGTGCACTTTGATTCTTTGCACCTATTCACACTTAGCATTTTCTCTAGTACTATATGTATATATACATATATGCTTGAAACACAACAATATAGGCCTGTGTTTCAGTAATCTTAGCTACATCACTTTATTATTGCCATATGTGCACTTCGATTCTTCGTACCTATTCACATTTAGCGTTTTTTTAGTATTTGTATACATATATGCTTGATACAACAACTCAGGCCTGTGTTTCAGTAAACTTAGCTACAACACTTCACATGTCTTCACCAGCTTTTTCCAATACTATCAGCTGCTTCAATTTGCTCATTAAGTATGACCCTATATATTCTCCATACAAACCTCAAGGCCACATCATCTTTTTTTCCCCCTGACGAAGCCACGGTAGTGGCGAAACGCGCGTCGGGGCGCGTTCACTACATGAAGGTCCACCCATAGGTAATTTACCACTTGGTATCATGTTATTTCACAGAATATTTGCACTTTAAAAAACTATATGTTATATATGCACTTTAGAAACCATGGATGTTTCACATATCCTTATATATATGTAATGTAAGTGTCATTTATTCATCATCAACCATTAGTATTCCATCGTGGGCCTTCATTGTTCTGTTTGGTTGTATCACCCCATTCATTATTTATGTTTTAAAATGTATTTAAATAAAGCTTTATATATTTTTTGCTAAACATTTTCTGTGGCAGTGCGCTTTTTTAGCATAGTGTTCTATTTATATTGCTTTGCCAATTTTTTGCCCTATATTTAGTTGTGTATAATGATAAAAACGGTGTAGCTTTAGATGGTCTAGTATAAGTTTATACCCACTTTTAGTTGTCTTACTGTGAGACACATTTTTAGTGCATTTTTTTTTTTACATAATATGGCCATTTAAGCTCCCCCCTTTTTCTGAGAATCCACACCCATATGTCTAACAAGTAAAACATTTTTACCCACACTAAAAGCACCAAAGATGCTCCATGGTTACATTCATGTCTAATCGTAATCACAATAGTAAATCTTGGTCTCTATGTAGAGACATAAAGCAATAGGTATGCAGAAAGAGGAGAGTACAGCGGTGGGAAGATCTCAAGTGGAGAGACATCTGCCTGTCTAAGGCTCCGTTCCCACGGAGTAACGTGTCATGCATTCAGACACGTATACAGAATGTGAGCGCTCTAAACAGATCCCATTCACTTCAATGTGTGCCGGCTTACGGGCACTACACATTGAAATCATCGGGAGGCTTTTTAACCCAACCCAACCCAAGATTTGTCAAACAGTATTAAAAACTTTGATAAAACTGCTGCAGTTTGAAATTGTCTAGTTTAAGTTCGCACTGTCTAAATCTGCCCCATAGGGTGACATTTTTGGGCCCTAGTATTATACCTGTAACAAGAATTCCACCCTGGTTAGTTTTATATTTTACTGTTTGTTGTATGTCTCAAGTTTCTTAAATTAGAAAATCAAGACAAGAATTCTAGAAAAAATAAATTTGCCTTTGGGTATTCAGACAGACTATCATGTGGCTAAGACCAGTGTTGCAAATCATCCCATACCTGTATCTGTCTGCAGTTTCCTGATCAATAATTTGTAGAGGCGCAGAAAAATCTGAGCTCAATGCTATCTTATGAATGATTGCTTGCATGTCTAGGAAACAAGAGTAGAATGTCTGTTATCCTTAGAGGTTCCAGTACCATCTCATGGAATGCTTTCAAGTGGCTTGAGGCCTAAACATAGCTATAATTTCCAAGATTCATGCAACAAGATTCATTCCCACTGACATCTATGTGTATTCACAGTAAATTCCATATACAGCTACTGAGATGGGACTCAGCTTGACAGTCCAGACAAGGTTATCATTAAAAAGTGTTCACGTACTGTACTTGGGAAAAAAGAAAATATAAGGTAGTATAAGGCACAGCTTTGTGTATTAGCACAGCTTTGTGTATTAAGCAATTGGCACTCTGGAAGATGTCCATTGTGTCTGTGTCCTGCAGTAGCATGACCAGGATGCTAGTCATATTGTCATATTGTATGCTGTATATGTTCTGTCATGCAATGGTTATAATGTTTCAGAAACATTTATACAAAATCGTGTCTCAGGTCATAGAAACATATAAAAGGCTGATAAAGGTTCAGACACTGAGATGTCTCTATATGTAAACACAAAGATAAAAAAGAGTTTACTGCAAGTCCTTTCTCTCCTCTGTAGCATGTAAGTTTTTTTTATCTCAAAACATGTGTAATGTAATATACATTTACTGTGCATATTATTTGATCTGCATTTATATTAGATTTCTAGTAATCATAATAACCTCTCATGGCAGTGTCTATATCTACTGAGGTATTTATAGTGTTCTTTTCATCAAACAGTTAACGCCTGCCCACCAGATGTGAGAAAAAGAGACAGCAGGCAAAACTAATGAGAGAGGGAGATGTGAAAACCCCTTTAAAGGAATTGTACCAAGTTTTGAAGTTAGCCCCTATTAATTGATGGGGTCTGACTACTGGGATGCCCACCATTTCGAAGAACAGGCTTAAAGGGGTTTTCCCTTCTCAGTATTTCTCCAGGCTGCATGCAGCGTCTGCTTCTCTCATTTCCTGTATTTCTCCTTCCTCCCCCTCCCTCTTTCTAAACAGGCTGGAGAAGTCTCACAACACTTATACAGATGAGATAACTTATGCAGATTCTTGTACGGAATGGACTCAGTGTTATCTGTGTATTTACAGATAACAGACTTGGCTTTATCAGCAAACTGCAAATTGCTGATCGGATTGTCCTGCCAGAACTGAGTATGTGACGTCACTTGTGCTATCTCCCAGGTCCGTGGTTATAGCAACGCAGTGTAAACAAAGGAAGGAATAAATTCACACAGCAGGCAAACAAAGCAGAATTTCTAAAGCAATCTATTTAGGAAAAGTCTTCAATTTTCATAAGCTACCAGTATAGATAGGATCCTTGAGATGGGACAACCCCTTTAAGATTCTTCTATCCGGATGGAGCAGCAGGCTGAGCATGCACAATGCTGTTCCATTCATTGACTTTGGAGTGCCACAGATAACCTGTCCCATCGTTGGGACCCTTGCTGATTAGGAAGTTATCCCCTATCTTATCGATAGGAGATAACTTTAATACCTGGAACAACCCCTTAATAGATGTGTCAAAATAACAAAACACTGTGTACCATTATATGTATTTAACACAAATTCTGGCATCTCAGATTCTATTAAAACTGACTTTTGATTGCCTTTAAATCTGCCTTAAATATTAAACCTTTGGGACCTCTTTTTGTGTCAATGTCTGAGCCCAACAGATAATTCATTGATATTTTAGTCCTAAGTAGGGGAACTAACAAGAAATCCAATGAAGCTTTATTTTGTTATTTAAAAATGACTAACTTTAGATTTCTCAGCAGATAAGAATAGTTCATGATTCTCCTGGCACACTGTTCTTCACTTCTAGTCACATCCACTCCATGGTTATAGCACTCATCATCCTTTGATACTACCATGGTTAAAGTCACTAAACTTTTCAGTACGACTCATACTATTACATTGTCTGTTTATGGATTGCTAACTATGTACTTCATTTAACCTGTGTGTTTTGGGTGTGACTAGAATACCCAAACTCAATAAATAGGAGGGTTTTCCACAAACTTGTTTTTTTAGTGTATATTTAAAGACGGTATCATCAGCTAAAGCAGATTGCTCGTGACAACAGGCTTACTCTGTAAACACTGGATAGCGGCATAGCTGCAGTGTAATGATGCACAAACAGATCATATAAACTCTGTTTATTAACTTTTAATATCCTTATTTTTATACTTTGAATATCACATCAAAAGACATTGGCTTAGTTCACTGATACCTTATGAAAATCTAGACTTTTTGAAGTCAACTATTTTTTATTTTAATAAAAACTACCTTTGAAAATAATTTTCAACTCAGTTAACTGCTTCTAAATGGTTGAAGATAAATATTACATTAAAGAACATGCCATAATGTGACACAAGAAAGAAACCACTAGATAAAAAAAATCAAAATTTTCTACAAGGCTCCCTGTGTAAAAATGGAAGCAAAAAATACCAGAAATAAAATTCGTTGAAGGTCTGTTACAAAATCTTTAGCCAGATCCACCAGGCATGTACCATTACTTTTGTATTGAGGGGCCAAAACTCTATCGTCTTTCTGCACCTACTACTTCTACAACTATGTACGTCCAGCCTCTTTTCTCTGAACCTCATGAAAATTTGTTAACAACCTGACAGACTGTCAGAAATATCCCTTCCTCACAGCAACGTCTATAGTGTCTATCGCTGTACTGTGAGAGGAAGCGTTCCTTACCACCCAGGGATGATGCTGAGCGGTGAGGAACACCACCTCAGTACTTGTCTATGCACAAGTACTATCAGGAGGGGAGGAGGTGTTCTTCACCGTTCTCACAGAACAGCACTATAGACAAATGCTGTGAGGAAGGGCGTTCCTGATTGACTGTCGGAAAAGCCCTTCTGACGGTGAAGAGCTACGGTACCAGCACCGATAGCTCTTCACCAGGGGCACTGAATTCAGCTAACTGTCAGCTTTTTAGTGGTGTATTAAACCGCATGTGCCCCAGATGGTGAAAGGTCCTCTTTACTACAGCTACTTGTTCAGAAAAATGGGCCAAAATGGAGCACATCTCTTTTCTTTATCCATGGGCAATTGGTCCATGGAAAATGAATGTCTTCATGTGCCCATTACATTAGATTAACATGCAATCCATGATTTTCAAGGACATCACACACCCACAATATAGGGATGTTTTCAAAGAAGGATTTTGGCTTTCTCACATACATTTTGGCAAACAGTATTCTAGGTTTTTTATGTCTGTTTGTCAGCAGTGGGGTCCTCCTGGGTCACCCGCCACAGTGTTAATTTTATTTAAATGTTGCTGGATATTTTGCACTGGTACTGATGCACCCTGAGCCTGCAGGACAGCTTGAGTTTCTTGGGAACTTAATTAGGGCTGCTTACTCGCCATTCAGACTGTCCTTCTTTGCAAGCTTTGGGAGCCTTCACACAGAGTAAACCCTCTGCTCATTCTGAACGTAAACTTACATAGTTACATAGTAGATGAGGTTGGATAAAGACATGAGTCCATCAAGTACAACCTATAACCCTACAAACTTGTTCAGAGTGAGCGGCGTTAAAACAGATCCCAATGATTTCTATGGGTACCGGCATACGCGCACTACCCATTAAAATCAATGGGAGGCTTTTTTACCTATTGCTTTCAATGTGATACCTTAAAAGTAACATTTGGAGAGGTGTCAACAAGGCCTATGATGAAAGGAAGTATACTTCAAAATTGCAGATTCAGTTCACCAAAAACATATGTAAATGTTGTATATTATCGTGGTCCTAGGAAGCCCGGAAAACTGGTGGGACTTTAACCAGTGAACAATGAAGGTATTAAATGGTAAAAAATCCAGCTTCAAACCAGGTAGCACGACAGCAATTTTCTTAAAACATAGCTTTTATTCTTGGGTCCAAAATAAAAATGTTACAAAGTAACATGGAGTAGACAAAAAAGTCAAAGCATTGAAGAGGCCTCTTTGTAACATTTTTATTTTGGACCCAAGAATAAAAGCTATGTTTTAAGAAAATTGCTGTCGTGCTACCTGGTTTGAAGCTGGATTTTTTACCATTTAATACCTATGATGAAAGGAACACCATTCCTACTGTAAAGCACGGAGCTGGATCACTGATGATATGGGGATGTCTGAGCTTCAAAGGCACAGGAAACTTGGTCAGAGTTGAAGGAAAGATGAATGCAGCACATTATCAGCAAATACTGGAGGCAAAGTTACACTCATCAGCTAGGAAGCTGCGCATGGAACGTACTTGAACATTCCAACATGACAACGATCCAAAACACATCATTGTTGAACTGTCATTGGCTAAAGCAGAAGAAAATGAAGGTTCTGGAGTGGCCATCTCAGTCTCCTGACGTCAATATCATTGAGCCACTCTGGGAAGATCTGAAGCACACAGTATATGCAATTATGGGCATTAGCACCGGGTGTCTGCTGTATAAAACAGCAGACACCCGGTGGTTATCGAGACCACCTTGTTCCTGAGCAGCTGCCATCTTTAAACACCCAGCATCCGCTGTTCTAGTACGGCAGATGTTGGGAAAGAGTTAATGAAATAATTTTCTGTTCTGTATCAGAACAGGAATGCACAGCAGATTCAAGCTCAAACAGCAGCACAGCTAAGCCTATCAATTGATTTATATGGCTAATCTGCCTGTGTAAATGCGTGTATCTGTCTATATTCTCCTATTCTAAATACTGCTTGCAAGATTTTCAGAACTGTGCTCTGTATGATGCAGTGAGATGAATCATAGACTCTACACTATCTCCACCATTACTGCAACTAGCTTCTTTCAGTATGGTCTATTGCAGTCTACTCTATGTAGCCTTCAATAGAACTGTCAGATTTTTGCAAATGCAAATAAATGCAAAAAAAAAAAAAAATATATATATATATAGTATTAAACATTCAAATCACATCTCCCTAGAACACATATAAAAGTACTTAAAGGCTAAGGCCCCACGTTGCGGAAAAGTTGCTTTTTTGTTGCAGATTTTGCTGCGGTTTCTTGAGCCAAACCTAGTAGTGGCTACAAAAGGAATAGGAAATATAAAGGAAACATTTATAGTTCTTCTTTCTGCTAAACCCACTCCTGGCCTTGGATCAAAAAAAAGGCGCAAAAACTGTTATTAAAAAAAGCTCAGTTTCCGCAACGTGGGGCCTTAGCCTTATACTGTGAAACACATACACATTAACACATACACATTAGGTATCCCTGTGTCCCAAAAAATGCAGACTGTACAGATCTATAAAAATATTTTTTCTGTACAGTAAATGCCGTAGCGGGGAAAAAAAATGAAAAGCACCAAACCGCTGTTTTTTCACTGTTTTGCCTCTGACCACTTTTAATTTAAATTTTTTATCAAAGTAATAGCAATACCCCAAAATGGTATAACTAAAAATGACATTTGGTCCCGCAAAAAAAAAAGATGCCCTATGCATACATGGAAGTATAATTTTTTTTTTTATAGGTGTCAGAACATAGTGAAAAAAAAATTGCCACCATTTGGATATCTGTTAAGGGGTTAAAAAGTAAAAAAAAATAAAAATAAATATATATATATATATATATATATATATATATATATATATATATATATATTTGTTATCCTCAGAATCGCACCGAAACATAGAATACAGGTAACATGTCATTTTGGCTGCACAGTGAACACCGTAAAAACGAAGCCTGTAAGAAAGTCACACAAATGCACTTTTTCTTCAAATCCACCCCATTCTGAATTTTTTTCCAGCTTCCCAGTACATTGTACAGAATAACTAATGGTGGCATCATGAAGAAAAATTTGTCCGGTAAACATTAAGCCCTCATATGGCTCTGAAAGCGGAAAAATAATAAAGTTATGGTTTTAGAAAGAGGGGGGAGTCAAAAACGAAAATCGAAAAATGCCTGTGTCGAGAAGGGGTTAATGCACAGTGAATGCTGTAAAAACAAAAGCAGTAAGAAAGTGGCACAGATCCATTTTATTAAATGAAACTCTATTCTGAATTTTTTTTTTCCAGATTCCGAGTAGTGGAATTAATATAAAATTGTAAAATTACAAAGTACAATTTGTCCTATAAAAAGTAAGCATAATGCAAAAATGGCGATAAATATCCTCACTCAGGAACAATTTGGTTAATTTTTCCCCCCAAGTATATGGTTGTGAATAAAACTGCGTCTCAGCTGTTAGCTTCAAAGTAGCGACAACCCTAGGGAAGAAACTTTCCAAACTTTGTGATCCTAAAGCATCAAATCTTACTGCAACCCAGTCAGTTATACAGTGATAAAGAGCCAGATTCACAATATTTCCAAAATGACTCATTCCCACCCAAAATGGGTTCATTCAAGCCTGCTGACAGCTTTCCTATCAGCGATCTGTAGAGAGTATGCCTGTACAGCACACTAAGAAATTCCAAAATCTTCAAACCCTGAAACAGTTGCTAAATAAAGCCACATTATTCCCGGGGTTGCTCTCGAAAAATCTTTGTTACTGCAACTTGGTTTAACTTTTTTCTTTGCTTAATGCCTGAATAAGAAAAATAGTTTCTTGTCTGAAGCAACAGACTTTTCTCAATTCTTTTTTTGCCTGTGCTTTCTTATGATAATTGCTTGGCACCATGGCAACATTTCAAACAAGGAGGCCTTACAACAAAAGCTGCATCGGGAGAGGATCAGTGCACTTTCTCAGTATCTATAGGCATGGCAGCCAGCGTCAGCTTTTTGAGAAAGTTATTTGATGGATGTGTCTCAGAAAGCATTGTGTTGGCTCAAGCAGCCGGCATGTAATTAATGCAAGGATTTCCATTAAGGATCTACCTGATTCTTCTTGCCGTGTTATGGAAATGACTAGGGGAATGTGTTAAGGGAGGCCAGTGAGCAATCAGCTTTTACTACAGAGAACAGTACTTAATATAGAATAAGCATGTAGCTTGCTTTATCTTTATATTGTAGCCCTTCACTATTGTCCACCATACACATTAGCAGCAAAATAAGAGGATGGTCCTGGAATTGTGTAACCAATAATACAGTACACACAGTAGTTCTATGATGTGCAAGGTAAAAGTTCACGGGGTGCAGAATGCAATGAGTTCTGGGTCCATTTCCAGGAAGGAAACCCAAGACGTTATGTATGCAGATAGTGTAGCTGTGTCCAGTAAAGAGGACCTTTCATGTCTTCAAACCCTACAATATTATTTACTATTGGAGAACCACTGCTCCACAAAATCCATCACTGTGTTTACTTTTTGGGTAGCTGCTCCCATAGCAGAAATATCAACGCCTTTAGTTTGGCTACTGATATCATTGTAAAGTCAAGTGGCAGTGGAGAACACCTCCTTGATAGTAAACTAGGAAAACCGGTGTAGGAAGAAAAAACTAATAAAATATAACTTTTATTGATAATCTCTAAAAGAGATAATAGTGTGCCGTCATGCTGGCTAAAATCAAGTAATACTAGGTGCACCTATCCGAATGGTGTCCTTAATTCAGTAATAGCCTCCCACAGTAGGTAGGGACATGTGCAACACCGAATAATATATATGAAATGTAACCTATCAAAGGGAGGGTAATGCACATATCCAACTAATACACATATCCAACTATATGCACACAAGTTACATTGGTGTGGAGTTATGTCAAAAAATACCCACTTTATTAAAGGTGAATGACACAGGACATCCCTAAAAGATCGAGTTAGTGTTAAAGGGGTTGTCCAGAATAAAATGATAATTGAACATGTGAAAATGCATCCCATCCGCAGATTGCAGAAAATGCAACAGAAATGCTGCCATTTCATATATGTGAGCGTTTTTGCAAATTGCAGCATATCAATTATACCTATGAAACACTGGCATTTTCCATATAGGCAAAATAGAAGCAGAAAGTTTAAAAGAGAAAAACCATCATGATAAATATGGACTTTTTTAAGGCTGAGGCCCCATATTGCGGAAGCACAGATTTTTTTTTGTTGCAGATTTTGATGTGGTGTTTTGAGCCAGAGCCAAGAATGTCTACAAAAGGAATGGGAGATATATACGAAGTTCTTATATCTCTACCTTTTGCTCAATTCACTCCTGGCTTTGGCTAAAAAAAATGCAGCAAAAAAGCCTGCATTTTTTGCAATGTTGGGCCCCAGCCTAAGAATGTTTAGTCTTATGAACTTTTATAATTTAAAGGGCCAGTAATATTTAATTCAATGTTGCCTATTCAATAAAAAAAACATTTAACTATATCTGTATTGTATTTGTAGTTTTTGTCTTGTGTCTGAATTACTCCTTAGATAGTGACCATGATGATAGTAATGGCTGCCGCTCAATATTCCAGTATATTCCAACATCTGTATATACGGTAATAAAGTGTATGTGTGTGTGTGTGTATATATATATATATATATATACTGTATATTTGCCAGCAGTTCCTGCAGGACAGGGGACAATATACAGTGAGCAGGTCACTTATCACTCTAGTCATTGTGATACCATAATGTCATCTCCTTTCCCAGGTTACATTACAAGTGGTATGAACCACAGGGACCCATAACAAAACTTGGAAGGAGTTCCTACTCAGCAAAGACCACTTTATCAGACACATTTACTAAGACTGGTATCTGATCAGGATTGTAACTACTGGGGTAGCAGCGGTAGCGAATGCCACATGGCCCAGAACATTAGGCCTGATGTTTTTTTTTTAATAGGCCATTATCTGCTGGAGTAACCCCAGCATGTAACGGGCCCTATTTACTTGCCGATCCTTGCTCCTGCTCACGGCCGCTGGTGCTTCTCCTTCTGCGGAAGCTGTGAGCAGGAGTGGGGATCAGTAAGTGAGGGCACAGGCCCTGAACTCCACAAACACTGCTATCATTAAACACTGTCTACCAATAAGTATTTGGACACCTGTGGTATAATAGAAAAACAACATTTCTTCATATCCAATAGTTGGTAGAACCCAGCAGATGCTTTCTTACGGATGGTATTGATTGACACAATACTCCCGGATGCCTGGTGAAACTCCTAGTGTATGTGAGCCATCGGTTGGTTGCGGTTTCTCTAGCCAGCAGTTGTCGGTCTCTATCTCCCAGTTTCGGGGGTCTGCCGACTGGGGGCACATTCCGACAATCACTGTTCACCTTCCACTTTGTAATCACATAGACCACTGTCGATTTTGGGTAATTCAGTTCGCTTGCTATGTCCCTTAATGATCGAGCATTTCTGTGGAACCCAATTACCCCTTTCTCGGAATCAGACAACTCTGCACTTCGTGGCATCTTTCATATGACTAATTCCAATGCTGTTTCCTATTTAATGGCGGAAGGTGTGACGTACATCACAACCGCAGAGCTATTCATTTGCATGGGTGTCCAAATACTTATTGGTAGACAGTGTAGCAGCAGAGCTCTGAACCATAAACCTTCATGTACATGATCACATTACAGATATGTAACAGTGACCGCACCATATAGAACTATATCACAGCATAACATGTAATTGCCATGATATACCATGATACATAGTATGACACACATTTAGATTGGCTGTGGCTTCAACACCATGGGAAAAAGCACAGCATTTTATAGTCCATACATTGCAGAAAAATATGTCCAGCAGAAATGCTGCGTTTTCAAAAACCAGCTTGGAAATCGCAGCATGTGAATTGTACCTATGGAAACGTCAGTGGTTTTCCTGTAGGTGTAATTGAAGCAGAAAGTCTGTAGAGGAAACCTCTGTGGACTTCCTGTGAAAAGCGATGCAGGAAAAACCATGATACGTTTCTGCTGCGGCCCGCTACGTGGGGTCTTAGCCTTAAAGGGACCCTTTGGCATTAATACATATCACCAACTGCTCTATGTACTAAAGGAGACACAAGATTCCAGACTGGTCACCCCCTGATCCAACATGACCACAGGGTGCTGATAACAGAGAACTATAGCATTTAGTAAACAGATTTACCTTATAGAATGCTTTATATTACACATATTATATGGAAAAGTACCACAAAAAGAACCAAATATAAAGGGATTATCCTAACTGGACCATCTGTATGTCACAATGCCATGTTAGGCTATATGGACATAGCTTTGTGTATTTTGGAAGGGTAAAAACCCATTCCCCAGGTCTGCACATGTTCATAGATTTAGGTTGAAGAACATTTCTAAGAATTGTCTTTTCTGACAATCTCAAGTAAGAATCACATTGTACAAGAGTTCTGGCTGAGATTTTGGCAATGTTGATGGTACAATCCTGAACTTCACACCCCTCCCCTAACAACTACACAATGCATGTCTGTCCTCTTCAAGCTGTCAAATTCAAGTGACACGAGATGGCTCAGGTTGAGAACTGTACACATTCTATACCAATTGTGACATCATGGAATGTTGGTGATGTCATGTGCTCAGTGATGTCATGTGATGTCTATAATGCAGCAGAGCTCTGAACCATAAACCTTCATGTACATGATCACATTATAGATATGCAACAATGACCTCACAAATATAGCCCTATATCACAGCATAACATGTAACTGCCATGAAATATTGTGATACATATCATCACACACATTCAGATTGGCTATGGCTTCAACACCGTGGCAAACAACGCAAAATTTTACAGTCCATACATTGCATACTCCCGCTGACTGGGTTCACGGGACGGGACCCACAATCCAGGACTGTCCTGCCGAATCTGGGATGGTTGGGAGGTATGTAATTACAATATATACAAAATACATATGACCACTAATGTTCATTTATACTTCCCAACTCTCCTCAGATGCTCCAGGACATGCCTTTCTCAGACACCACATCCACAATGTTGACAAGTATGAGTTAATACTATGACTGCCTGCAGTGGTCACATAAATCTGTATTAACGTCATTGCCGCAGTGCCCATTTACTGTATGCACAAAAGTATATTCATAAGATCCCATTCACCTGATGGAGGCCAAAAGACTGTCCATTGTGGCCTCTGTCAGGCAATTATATATCGGCAAATCTTGTTATCTGCTGTAGGGAATATCACGGTCAGTTAAACATGTCATGCGGCTAACTTAAACCTATGGGTGATGTATACATCTGTATGTATATGTCAGTTTCTACTTATGCCTAGCATTTTGGGACATACATGGCAGATTTCTTCAATGTTGGACCAGGTCATCTAATCCAGGCAAACGTCGCAACGCATAATGACGCTGGGCAGGCCAGAAGCCTGCTGGAGCCCAAGAAAGATAAATAACAGTGGTTTTTTTTATGTTCCTTCACCTCCCCTGGCCCAGTGATCATTATATTCTGGGGTCTGAAAAGACCTTAGAGTATAATGATAGAGTTTGTGGGGTTCGGGGCCCATGCCCTCACTTACCAATCCCCACTCCTGATCACAGTCGCCTCCACAGAAGAAGAAGCACATGCGGCCATGAGCAGGAGCGAGGATCAGTAAGTAAATAGGACCCGTTACATGCTGTGGTTACTCCATACATATCCATTAAGGGGTTTTTTACCATTACGATTCACTGTTTTAAAGTGATATCTTTTCAAAACATAGTATACTCTGGGTATGGTGGGGCTTTTTATCAGTTTTTCCATAGGTTTGATGGGACTTTTGATGCAAATATATTTATTAAAAGGTAAAAAAAACTCATCAAAATTTCCCATATGTTTTCATAATCTGCTGTATATGTACATGGCAGGGCTCGAAATGGAAAGAGCGCTATTTGTCTTTTGGAGGGCAGATTGTGCTGGAATAGTTTTCAGTCGCCATGTCTTATTTGCAGAGCTACTAGAGTACCAATACAATGGAAACCCTTAAAAGTAACCTTGTTTTGGAAACTACATTCTTCACTGAACGTATATACTCGAGTATAAGCTGAATTTTTCAGCACAGTTTTTGTGCTGAAAAAGCCCCCCTCAGCTTATACTCGAGTCAAGCCAAAAAAACATTTTTTTTTTTTTTTTTTTTTGGGAGGGGGAGTCTATGGCCAGCCGCAATAGTAATGTATAGAATCTCCCATAAAATAGTGGAAAAAAAGAAGCTTTAAAAAAATATATAATAAAAAAATAAAGTAAATAAAAGTTCTAATCCAATCCTTTCCCTAGAATACATATAAAAGTAGAAAATGACTGTGAAACACATACACATTAGGTATCCCTGTGTCTGATAGTGCCCTGTCTTCTGAATATAGGGGATCTGCAGTGCTCCTGTTCCATTGGGAAGGAGCACTGCAGATACCCTATATTCAGCCAGGCTGAATTCCAAGTGGGGGGGGGGAAACAGTCCTCAAGCTCAGGGAAGGGGCAGATAGACAACCAAAACACCCCCTCCCCTTCCCCAGCACCCAGCAACTACTGCACCCAAAAACTCTGATCATTTTAATTTTTGAAATTTTCCAGTAGCTGCTGCATTTCCCCCCCATGGCTTATACTCGAGTCAATAAGTTTTCCCAGTTTTTTGTGGTAAAATTAGGGGACTCAGCTTATATTCGGGTCGGCTTATACTCGAGTATATACGGTAGGTGTATCAAGGGGTATAGTGGGCATTTTTAGCCCACAGCTGTTTCACAGATGCTATTGACATTGCGACATATAAATGAAATATTACTAAAATGACACCTTATCTCTAAGGTTTTCATTTTCAAAGGGGCTAAAGGAGAAAAAGCCCCCTACAGTTTGTTAAACAATTGCTACGGATTACACCAATCCCCTCTACGTGGTCCTAATCTTCTGTATAAGCACATGGTGGGGCTCAGAATGGAAAGAGTGCTATTTGGCTTTTGACCCTGTTTTTGGAAACTACACCTCTCACAAAACATATCAAGGGTTATAGTGAGCATTTTGATCCAACAACTGTTTCACAAATTTTACTATCTTTGGGATGTAAAAATGAAAAATTACTTTATTTTCTAATAAACTGTCCATTTAGCACCAAATATTTCATTTTTACAAGCGGTCACAGAAGAAAAAACACACCACACTTTGTTACATAATTTCTCCTGAACACGGGAATACCCCATATGTGGTTATAAACTGCTGTATGGGTACATGGTGAGGCTTAGAATGGAAAAAGCGTTATTTGGCTTTTGAATGGCAGATTTTTCTGGAACACCCAAAAAGTGACCCCATTTTAGGAATTTCTTAAGTCGTATTATCATTATGAGCCCAAGAGCGCTTTCCAAAATTAATGTACGAAGTTAAAATTGAAATTTTCACAGTTACAGTTAGAGTTAACTCTAACTCAGATAGGCAGCGGATGGCCAGGGACATAATAGTATGTCCGTGGTAGTTAAGACAGTGGCAGCCATGACATACTGTTACAGCAGTGGTTGTTAAGGGGTTAAGAGTTGTTCCTGCCTCACACTAAATGTTATTATGTACAGGAGTATGAGGATAATAAAGTCCTTGCTATTGATAGAACATGCAATGTGGAAGGGAAATCCCCAATAATAACGTAGTTGAGCTTTTTTCAGACCAAGAGTGACAACACATGGCTCTGCATCTGTCCAGGGTAGCTGGAGCCAAGTTGAGTAGATGGCACCTTGCCTGGTAACAGTTGGAGGATTCAAGCTTTAGATAGGATTTGAACACGAAGTTCTGTGTAGTGTAATTTGAAGATAATATCCCAGGTTACAATTGGGTTTTAGGGCAACCCCAAACTCTATGAATTCATAATCTATACGAAACATGGCAGGATTCAGTTGAAGTAATAATTCCATATATAGAGCCGTAGCCATTTTCCTCAGGTGAAGTTTCTGGTACACCTCTGATACATATGTTGGCCCTCCAGGATCTATTTTCTCATTTGAGATTGATGGCCTCTAATTTTTGAGCATGTTGATGAAGACGGTTTTATCCTCCTCTAGGGCATCAGCCACCTCCTCCATTCTGTCTTCAACCTCAGAGAGTCTAGATCTCAGGACCTGTATTTCTTTGGTAAAGTCAGCTATAGTTTTGCAAAGTTCATTGGAGAACAATTGTTTGATTTTCACAAAGAGAGTTGGGGGGTTTCAGTCAATCGACCTGTTGTCAGCCAAGGGCTCCTGATCAGAAGCGACTAGGAAAGACCCTTCGCCCGTTGAACCACTCGAGCATGGTGATCATGGTGGGTCACCTGAATCTTCCCTGACTGCAGGATGGTTGGCCGCAGTCAAAATCCCAAATAAGAGACCGAAGTCAAGATGAAATGCAGCCGTTGTAGCATCAGGCCACGCCTTCCAATGATGATTTATACAAGTCAGCCAGTGCCTCTGTTATTCTCAACTGAAGATTTTTTTTTCTATATTTTACAAGGAAATGAAAATACTATTGCAATTTAATAAGGGGAAAATCCTCCCATTGAGAGTAACTGAGGCAGTGGCCCATGCAGCAGTGTAATTGTTTCCTATACATCATCAATAGTTATGTGTTCTAAACCAAATAAAAAAATAATACAATATAATCTTTATAAACACATTGGGGATCTTCCTGCAACCTCCTGTATACACTAATCTAAAGTGACATCACAGTGCACTGAATACTAATGATCTGTCAATTTGGTGAAAGTGAACATTGATCGAGTGAGGGGTTCTGAAAGTCCAGCCAGTGTATTGACAAGGCTTGCAATGCAAAAACTAAAAGCTGGGGAAACTTGCAGAGATTCCTGTGGGTGTGTTACAGTAGAAAACACGTGGGTCTTGCAAAACAGATTTAAGGGAAACATGCTACTGAATTTCCCTAAATTCAAGGCGCGTCTGTCCTGTGAGTCCCCAACCTAAAAATGTATTTGTTTTTGCATAACATTCAAAAAATGCTGACTCTTTAAGTTTTTTAACAACTGATATGAATGATATAGAAAAGTGACTATATACAATACATATGTGTGTGTAAAATAAATCATTGTTACTCTAGGTTTACACTAGCGCCCGGAGTCCGTTCTGAGCTGTCCGTCTTCTGTATGCAGAAGATGGGAAGCTGTCAGCCCGGGTCCGGGCATGTGCGCCGGTGAGCGTTTTATGCTCTCCGCCGCGAAACCATTTTTTTTTAACCCGGACACAGAGTACTGCATGTCCGACTCTGTGTCCAATTTTAAAAAATCGGTTTTGCGGTGGAGAGCATAAAACGCTCACCGCAGCTCACGGCTGGACATCTTTCAAACCCATTCAAATGAATGGGTATGAAAGAGTCCTGCAGGTTTCTGTCTCCTGCTCAGTTTTGTGCAGGAAACGGAAACCTGCATGAACGGAGACCGGGCGCAGATGTGAATGAGCCCTTATTTTTTTAAGTATATTTTACTATTTTATTTGACTGTTAAACTTACATGTGGCAAAATATTTTCTTCTCTTTTTTTTTCTTTTTTTTTTCTGGAGTTTGAAGAACAAATTTCTTAGTTTGCTTAGCTCGGCATAAGTGGAAAAGTTATCATTTTTTATTTAGATGTATGTGTTATACTCTAGTCACAGTTCTTCACTGATTTTATGCTTCTGATGAAAAATTGCAATATACTGTACATCTCTACTGTACATTGTTTGAGGTGATCCCACTTATGAGTTGTGCCTAAGCCTATCATTATTCAAATAAAGCACTTTGCCTTGGTCACAAAATGTGTCTTTATTAACAACTTCTCAATATACTTTGCATACAATTTCATTCTAGTGTATTGTGGTACACTCACAAATGAAGAAAACCTAAAAAAAAAAAAAGGTATTAATGAAAACCGCACTTCTACATCAGTGGTCTAAAGCCAATGATTTAAAGGGAAACTTTCAGGTGGTTTTTCCATCATAAACTCTCTTTCCAAAGTGAAGTAAAATATTTTTGAAAGCATAACTATAGATATTCAAATTAAAGGGGTTGTTCAGGATAACCATTTTTTTTTTACATTAGGCTGAGAAAGGTGAAAAAAAATAAAGCTCATCTGTCCCTGGTGCTCCAGTGTCTTTCCCTGCCTGGTCAGGTCCTGCTGCTTTGGTGTTTTCTTAAAGCAGGAGTCCCCAATGCACGTGAGCACTGAGGCCAATAAGCAGTCTCAGTAAAGGACACGGGATGTCACTACTTGTGGCATCTCATGTCCTTACCTTAGGCTGCTGCGGCTGCTAATTGGCCTCAACGGTCATGTGACTGCTGAGGCTAATCAGTGGCCTATGGAAAGGGACACGGAACGTCACAGTGTGGCATAAACTTTCACCGCAAGAAAACACTAGAACAGTGGAGCACGCTAAGAGACAGTGGAGCACTTTTTTTTTTCTTTTGGGGGGGAGGGGCAGTCAGTTTATAGTGGAAAAAACTATGATTTAAAGTTACCCTTTAAATCATTTTCTTTGGACCATAAGATTTAAAATGGCATTTTTCATTCAAACCTTCTTATTTCAATGTAACTGTTAAGGTTTTTTTTTTTTAAATATACGAGCCCATTCGTATATAATATAATATATGGCCCACTCGTATATAATATAATATATGACCCACTCGTATATATTTTTTTCACCTTCCTTGGCCTAACTTGAAACTAAAATTTAACCTGAACAATCTCTTTAAGTAGTCGTAGTAGAACATTTTCAGCCTAGTCACACCTCCTGAGCATAGAAAAATGGTTTTATGGAAAAATTAGCCTGGTTTAAAGCCTCATATGTGCTACAGGCGTGTTATTTGGATACATTTCTTTGACTGGTGTCTAGTTGAAAAGTGATGAAGCGGCTATTCAAAAAAAAAAAAAAAAAAACTACCAAAAATTATACCATGGGAGCAGGATGCCACACCAAAAAAAAAAGCTATGTTGGAATCGTTTATTTGAAGAAAAATGTGGCACAATATCAATATACCTGCCACTTAAAAGTAAAGTAATAAAGAACTGACTTTATAAAAAAAACCAGCAAAAAATTTTAACACACTATCAGTGTGCCTAACCTGCCGGGTAAAAATACTAGAATACACTCTTAACTAGAAAGGAATCTATGAACATGAGAGTAGCACAAGTGGGACCAATTCGTGACAATTTACTGAATTTCAAGAAAAATTTGTGGCCGACTATCAGTGTGCCTACTAGTTATAAAGTAATGAAGAATTGAGTGTAGACAAAATCCATTAAATATTGCCCACTGGTCGCACTGACAGAATTTCAAGAAAAATTTTGGGCATACCACCTAGCCTTAAAACTGAAAAAGATCATGGAGTAGAGTTGATCTTGAGGTAGAAATTCTTCTTCCTCTCACACTTATCTTTTCCATTGTTTCTGTGGTTTTCATAAAGTAGTAATTAGAGATGAGCGAACAGTGTTCTATCGAACACATGTTCGATCGGATATCAGGGTGTTCGCCATGTTCGAATCGAATCGAACACCACGTGGTAAAGTGCGCCAAAATTCGATTCCCCTCCCACCTTCCCTGGCGCCTTTTTTGCACCAATAACAGCGCAGGGGAGGTGGGACAGGAACTACGACACCGGGGGCATTGAAAAAAATTGGAAAAAGTCATTGGCTGCCGAAATCAGGTGACCTCCATTTTAGACGAATAGTGGATTTCAAATCCGGGTCATATGAGAATGTGAACTTTGTGACTATGAGACAGGGATAGCTGTACAGGCAGGGATAGCTAGGGATAACCTTTATTTAGGGGGGAATGTTATTAAAAATAACTTTTTGGGGCTCTATCGGGTGTGTAATTGTGATTTTTGTGAGATAAACTTTTTCCCATAGGGATGCATTGGCCAGCGCTGATTGGCCGAATTCCGTACTCTGGCCAATCAGTGCTGGCCAATGCATTCTATTAGCTTGATGAAGCAGAGTGTGCACAAGGGTTCAAGCGCACCCTCGGCTCTGATGTAGCAGAGCCGAGGCTGCACAAGGGTTCAAGCGCACCCTCGGCTCTGATGTAGGAGAGCCGAGGGTGCACTTGAACCCTTGTGCACCCTCAGCTCTGCTACATCAGAGCCGAGGGTGCGCTTGAACCCTTGTGCACACTCTGCTTCATCAAGCTAATAGAATGCATTGGCCAGCGCTGATTGGCCAATGTATTCTATTAGCCTGATGAAGTAGAGCTGAATGTGTGTGCTAAGCACACACATTCAGCTCTACTTCATCGGGCTAATAGAATGCATTGGCCAGCGCTGATTGGCCAGAGTACGGAACTCGACCAATCAGCGCTGGCTCTGCTGGAGGAGGCGGAGTCTAAGATCGCTCCACACCAGTCTCCATTCAGGTCCGACCTTAGACTCCGCCTCCTCCAGCAGAGCCAGCGCTGATTGGCCGAATTCCGTACTCTGGCCAATCAGCACTGGCTAATGCATTGTATTGGCGTGATGAAGCAGTGCTGAATGTGTGTGCTTAGCACACACATTCAGCTCTACTTCATCGGGCTAATAGAATGCATTGGCCAATCAGCGCTGGCCAATGCATTCTATTAGCGTGAACTGAGTTTGCACAGGGGTTCTAGTGCACCCTCGGCTCTGCTACATCAGATTGCTACATCTGATGTAGCAGTGCCGAGTGTGCATCAGATGTGTAGTTGAGCAAAACTGACTCAGCACTGCTAAGTCTGCATTCGCATAGGAATGCATTGGCCAGCCTTCGGCCAATCAGCGCTGGCTCTGCCGGAGGAGGCGGAGTCTAAGGTCGGACCTGAATGGAGACTGGTGTGGAGCTATCTTAGACTCCGCCTCCTCCAGCAGAGCCAGCGCTGATTGGTCGAGTTCCGTACTCTGGCCAATCAGCACTGGCCAATGCATTTCTATGGGGAAAAGTTAGCTTGCGAAAATCGCAAACTGACAGGGATTTCCATGAAATAAAGTGACTTTTATGCCCCCAGACATGCTTCCCCTGCTGTCCCAGTGTCATTCCAGGGTGTTGGTATCATTTCCTGGGGTGTCATAGTGGAATCGGTGACCCTCCAGACACGAATTTGGGTTTCCCCCCTAACGAGTTTATGTTCCCCATAGACTATAATGGGGTTCGAAACCCATTCGAACACTCGAACAGTGAGCGGCTGTTCGAATCGAATTTCGAACCTCGAACATTTTAGTGTTCGCTCATCTCTAGTAGTAATCATTCATCATATACTGCTGGTGCTCCAGGATGTTCAACAGTGTCTCTTATTGTGGGCTTCACCTTACAGGCATGAAATGAGGGAGGGGGGTTGGAAGCAATGACTTGGTGAAATTGGGGGCAGAAAATTAATGTGGAGGAAATTGAAGAGGATGATGGATCCCGCCTGGTGTTAAAACTGGGCCTGCAGCCACAAGGTGATGTGAGTACTAGAAAGCACTTGGCCTTTCTACATTACTTTACTGGGGCCTCTGATGATTAAACCAATGGACTATATACTGAAAAGCTGTCAGATGATGTCAGGACGTCATAGACATACGTGTCTCTTCCATATTTTCTATGTGCATTGCAAGTCATGGTGATCATTTTAGTTAATCCAAGAAGAAATCCGAAAGTATTTGTTAAAACCAAACCATTTGGAATATTCGGGTCGTATCAAGCTCATGACTAATTGCTTGTCTCATCTCTACTTCTTATGATTTCAGACATTAATAACTTGGCTATTGCACCCTGATTCACATCAACACTGGCAGGATTATTGTTTGGAAAGGCTGAATGGATTTGGAAACAAATGACCAAAGTGCTCAGGGCGAGAGCACCTATCAGAAGAAGAATATCATTGGGCTTTTCAGACATGGTGACATTTTCTTTTTAACGAAAGAAATGACCTGGGACACGAAACCTTCCACTTAGCATTCAGCATAATTCCTGCTTTTTGTTTTCCTCATAAAATATTGTGAATATTACTGTAACAACTACATGGCAGACTATTAAGAAGAAGATTAAGAAGGGCCACACGGTGGCTCAGTGGTTAGCACTGCAGCCTTGCAGTGCTGGGTCCTGGTGTTCAAAATCCCGCCAAGGGCAAAAAACTATCTGCAAGGAGTTTGTATGTTCTCCCCGTGTTTGCATGGATTTCCATCCCATATTCCAAAAAAAACATACTGATAGGGAAAAGAAATGTACATTGTGAGCTCTATGTGGGGCTCACAATCTACATTTAAAAAAAAAAAAAAAGAACAAGATTAAGATCATCCTTAGTTATCACTAATTTCACCCTAGATCTCTCAAAAAGTGGACTCCCTTAGTTGTTGTGTCTCATGGCGACTGCTATGTCTGCTACCTTGGTAGTAAAGCCCATACCCAGGATCAACTGGGCATGAGTGATCGATCATGAGCTGGGGAAACAATATCAATGGTTGCCTTGCAAGAGATGGGACATGCTTGTGAGATAAAAGAACTGTACTTTATTTCTTGAGTATAATACTATATCCAAGTCAATTGCTTTTTATATACAGACACATAAGAAAGTAGGTGCTTGGAATGAAGATAGTGGCTCTGAGACAGGAGACTCTGTGAATACCTATTAGTTATAGTCTATTCTTGGCTGCCTTTCAATTTGGGGTATGTCCTGGAAAAATCAATAATTCCTTGTGTATATCATGCAAATAAAACAAATTAGGGAACCTACTGTACAAATACTTTCTGCTGCACCATAAATTATAGTAATACAATTCTGATAGTTTGTAATTGTTCTTGGCTAGAATTCAAAATGCTCATGGTTTTTTTTTTTTTCAATGTCACGAAAGCTGTTTGTTTCGTTACCTAAACCAGTTTTTTCCTTAATGACAAGTACACCAACCATGAAATGGCTAAATAATCAAAATAATGTATGAATTTAGTATTGACTAGTGAAAATGTGCCTCCCCAAATTGGAGGTGAAAGTTGGCTAGATGAACTGTGGACCACAGCAGCCAGGGTAATGGGGGCACCTGAGGCAAAATTTTCTTTTCTTTCCCCTTTCATTATGTCTTTGGACTGCAGAAGGAAACCCACACCAGCATGGGGAGAACATACAAACTCCTTGCAGATGTTGTCCTTGGTTGGATTTGAACCCAGGACTTCAGTGCTGCAATGCTAACCACTGAGACACTATTTCCTCTTCTTTATGGATTAAGTCTTCTAATTTTCACACCACACATTATTGCATTTATGTTTGTTTTCTGACTGTTTAGCATGATACATTTTTAGATTTTTCTTGTGTTTGTGTGTGTCTTGTATTTTAATAAAAATATAGGAGAATAATTGTGTACAGCAGTGGCATAACAATCGTGATTGCAGGAGGTGCGACCAGCCTGGAGGGGTATGAGGCCCATAGCCAGTTACAGATGGCCAGAGCCCAAGACTACCATGCTAGCAGACGAGGAAAGCCACATACATAATGTTAATTGAAAGGGGTCCAGCATGTCGCCCAGGGGAGATAACTGAAAATAAGGAATACTTATCCTAATCTCTCCTGGGCTTCTCACAGTCCGCAGCCCTCTCTCCAGGGCTTTTCTGGCCTGTGACTGACATGACACGCCCCAGACATCACTGCTGAGGCCTGTGATTGGGCCCTAGAAGTCACTTGGGGCACAACAGCGTAATTACTATGTAGTATATTATACTGTGTGGGGGCCACTGTGGAAGATATTATTCTGTGTGAGGACCACTGTGGAGCATATTATACAGTGTGGGGTACGTCCACTCTTCACATCATCCTCCATCTGTTTTATAGCAGCCGTTCATTATTAATACAGTCTGTAATAACATTGCATGGTGAATATAAAACAGATATTGCGCAATGTAAATAATGTAAGCAGCCACGGCACTAGCGAAAGTAGCACAGTATCTTCACAGTTGATTAGCAGGGTCTCTAGGTTTTGGACCCCCACTGATCTCTTACATATCTTAGACTGTTAGGACCCTGCAGATCAGCAGTTTCCCACAGCATGCAGCTCCCAGTATTGTTTACATGCTGAGTGCTGTGCTGCTCAGTCACTGTATTCTTGATAACTGCAGTTGAGGGTACTAAAACTGTATCCCGTTCAAGTATTATTATTATTATTGTTTATTTATATAGCACCATTAATTCCATGGTGCTTTACATTTGGGGGTTTATGTACAATACACAAAATATACAGGTAGATATAATACTAACAGTGACCGACTGGCACAGTGGGGTAGAGGGCCCTGCCCGCGAAGGCTTACAATCTATGGGGGAAGGGGGTAGAGACAGAAGGAGAGGGGGAGACAGTTCAGATGGTGGTGTGGTGATAGTGTTATTGGAGGTTGTAGGCTTTCCTGAATAGGTGAGTCTTCAGGGCCTTCTTGGTATCTGAGATACCGTTGTAACACCCGTAATCGATTGCTGTAGAGAGGGATAGTAGGCTCCGATAAAAGTTTGCATCGGGGCCCGCTAGACTTTAGTTATGCCACTGGTATACAATGTACTTGTATTTAGGGTACAATTGTATTATTGTTTTCTATTCAATATCACCTAAGTCCTTTTCTAGTTCAATTTGCTTATCTCACACTAGATAATATCATATGAAGCTTATTAAATGGTTTGGGAAGTGTGAATAGGAATAGAAGTATCTGAAAAGTATGCAAAGAAATCCTGTGTAAGGTACATTGATAATGTTATTGAGAACTCATAGCAGGAAGACAATGTCTCTCCTACCAATTCCCATATACATTTCTAGAAAGCCTGGCACTTGCAGCAATTTTTATTAGGACTAGAGATGAGCGAACACTAAAATGTTCGAGGTTCGAAATTCGATTCGAACAGCCGCTCACTGTTCGAGTGTTCGAATGGGTTTCGAACCCCATTATAGTCTATGGGGAACATAAACTCGTTAAGTGGGAAACCCAAATTCGTGTCTGGAGGGTCACCAATCCACTATGACACCCCAGGAAATGATACCAACACCCTGGAATGACACTGGGACAGCAGGGGAAGCATGTCTGGGGGCATAAAAGTCACTTTATTTCATGGAAATCCCTGTCAGTTTGCGATTTTCGCAAGCTAACTTTTCCCCATAGAAATGCATTGGCCAGTGCTGATTGGCCAGAGTACGGAACTCGACCAATCAGCGCTGGCTCTGCTGGAGGAGGCGGAGTCTAAGATCGCTCCACACCAGTCTCCATTCAGGTCCGACCTTAGACTCCGCCTCCTCCGGCAGAGCCAGCGCTGATTGGCCGAAGGCTGGCCAATGCATTCCTATGCGAATACAGAGACTTAGCAGTGCTGAGTCAGTTTTGCTCAACTACACATCTGATGCACACTCGGCACTGCTACATCAGATGTAGCAATCTGATGTAGCAGAGCCGAGGGTGCACTAGAACCCCTGTGCAAACTCAGTTCACGCTAATAGAATGCATTGGCCAGCGCTGATTGGCCAATGCATTCTATTAGCCCGATGAAGTAGAGCTGAATGTGTGTGTTAAGCACACACATTCAGCACTGCTTCTTCACGCCAATACAATGCATTAGCCAGTGCTGATTGGCCAGAGTACGGAATTCGGCCAATCAGCGCTGGCTCTGCTGGAGGAGGCAGAGTCTAAGGTCGGACCTGAATGGAGACTGGTGTGGAGCGATCTTAGACTCCGCCTCCTCCAGCAGAGCCAGCGCTGATTGGCCGAATTCCGTACTCTGGCCAATCAGCGCTGGCCAATGCATTCTATTAGCCCGATGAAGTAGAGCTGAATGTGTGTGCTAAGCATTCAGCTCTACTTCATCGGGCTAATAGAATGCATTGGCCAATCAGCGCTGGCCAATGCATTCTATTAGCTTGATGAAGCAGAGTGTGCACAAGGGTTCAAGCGCACCCTCGGCTCTGATGTAGCAGAGCCGAGGGTGCACAAGGGTTCAAGTGCACCCTCGGCTCTCCTACATCAGAGCCGAGGGTGCGCTTGAACCCTTGTGCAGCCTCAGCTCTGCTACATCAGAGCCGAGGGTGCGCTTGAACCCTTGTGCACACTCTGCTTCATCAAGCTAATAGAATGCATTGGCCAGCACTGATTGGCCAGAGTACGGAATTCGGCCAATCAGCGCTGGCCAATGCATCCCTATGGGAAAAAGTTTATCTCACAAAAATCACAATTACACACCCGATAGAGCCCCAAAAAGTTATTTTTAATAACATTCCCCCCTAAATAAAGGTTATCCCTAGCTATCCCTGCCTGTACAGCTATCCCTGTCTCATAGTCACAAAGTTCACATTCTCATATGACCCGGATTTGAAATCCACTATTCGTCTAAAATGGAGGTCACCTGATTTCGGCAGCCAATGACTTTTTCCAATTTTTTTCAATGCCCCCGGTGTCGTAGTTCCTGTCCCACCTCCCCTGCGCTGTTATTGGTGCAAAAAAGGCGCCAGGGAAGGTGGGAGGGGAATCGAATTTTGCCGCACTTTACCACGCGGTGTTCGATTCGATTTGAACATGGCGAACACCCTGATATCCGATCGAACATGTGTTCGATAGAACACTGTTCGCTCATCTCTAATTAGGACGTGTATAATTACAATGGAATACTCTAGGATTGTCTTCACAGAGATTTCCTTTTACGAGAACAAATAAAAATATTTTCTTATTTCAATACACTCAGTGCTTCTGCTAGTTTATACTTAGCTCTTGCCCTATGGTGCCCTAGCATCTTTACCACAGATAAATCCAGCTTACTGAGCACTTAAGACACAGCTTCCCCATAAATACTTCCTTATTTTAAGAACCGAAAAAGACCCAATTTTGAAAGAGTCAGCAGCCTTCCTTAGTTTCATAAATGGAATAACTGAAACATACATATATATATATATATATATATATATATATATATATATATATATATATATATAGTATGTGTGTGGTGTTTGTGGTATATGAGGGTGTGCATAACATGCACAGGCACATACCCTAGTCGCAAAACACAATTACAACATTAGGGTCCATTCACATGGAGTAAATGTGCGCTCATTTTGTTGTGTATTTTTACACATGTAAAAAAAAGGTGATGTGTTTTTAGATGCGTTTTCTGGCGCGTTTTTTTTCACGTGTGAAATAACAGAAAACTCGACAAAAAATGCGTCAAAAAACACTTCGCACCAAAAAATGCCTTACCTATTTTTACACGTGTAAAAATACACACCAATATGAGCGCACGTTTACTCCATGTGAATGGACCCTTAGGTTGGACTTGATGGACTGATGTCTTCATCTAACCTCATGTATGTAACTATGTAACTATGTTTCCAACATTAAAGAAAGTAGTGCAGAATGAGGATGGCACTTTTTCATTTTTATTATATTCACCTCATCAAGTGTGAATGAAAATATGAAAAGTAAAACACACAGACCTTTATGGCACTGTCATAGGGTGCCATCAGAACGGTAATTCTGTGTCAAAAAAAGATTTACATTAAAATTGCTTTCATAAAATGTTGCTGGATTTCCAACAGTCAGAGATCTATAAGATTCTATTGAGAGAAGACTAGAGCTGGGTTGGTACTGTGGGGGGAGGTATACATCCAGGGGGTTATTTATTTATTTATTTATTTTTAATTCCCTCCCCCCCTTTTTTTCTCATGCTCCTTTTTATTTTTAATTTTTTTTTTCTGTTGTTGGTAGATAGATAGATAGATAGATAGATAGATAGATAGATAGATAGATATTTGGATTTAAAAATATGTTTGATGTGCATATTTTTGGTGTGGGAATTTACATTATGCATTATTTAAATTATATTTAAATACAGTGGTAATAAAGGATTAAATTATTTTCATGCCCAAGATGCTGGACCTTAAAACAAGTGTTCCAACAAATGATGCATGTGCATGTCACAGTCTAAAAATGGGGTTGGATTCCAGTAAAATGCTTCTAATATGAGGTCAATACTTTGGCAGAGAAGGAATAAGGTAGTTAACATTACAGCATGCAACATCTTGCTGAATTTCCACTATTGTAATAGTAGTTTGAGGAAGTCCCTTTCTTGCTCAGCATGCTCGGCATAACCTATTACCTTCTATCACCTCCCAGTCTCATTAATGTAATTTTGGCATTGTGATTTTGAGAAGGATCCTCTCTTCCCTGTTCTAAAATTAAATGGTAAAGACTTAACAGTAAACTGGAAGTTGTTACAGCAACTTTAAGGGTTTTCCCAAAATACAACTTTCTTTTTTAAACTTGAATAACCACACAGTGGAATGGTTTAGATCAAAGAATATTTGTGTCTTAAAATGGCCCATTCAAAGTTCAGACCTAAATCCCATTGAGCGTCTGTCGCAAGACGTGTAACATCTCTGCCTGTTCGGGCCTCTGCGCCACCCTCCGCTCGCACGCTGCAGTGCAGGAGGTGTGTTTAGTTTGAATCTTTGCTTAGAGTTTTTTTGTTGCTTTGTCTGAATACTGCCCTATCACCTCTCCTCTGTAATTGAATTTCCACCTCACTCCTTTCCTGCACCTTGTTTCCTTTTGTTTATCAAATAGTTAGGGTCCATTCACATGGAGTAAACGCGCCAAAAACGAGTCACTTTTTTGGTGCATTTTTTACACATGTAAAAAATGTCACTGAAGTCAATGGAAGTCTTATTTTTAAATGTGCATTCTTTACACATGTATTTTTCCAAAAAGAGCACGTTTACTCTGTGTAAATGACCTACAATCCCCATGAGGTTCATGCCATAACAAATTTGAAAGTCTTATCAGATTGAATTTTGGGATGAATACATGGGGTAAATACGGGCTGGTTCATTAAGTTTTGATATTTCTGAAAGTACATAGGCAGATTTACTAATGTAAATTTTGCAGAATTCTAGCATATTTGCACAAAACACAGTTGTCTGTGCTTTAGTCCTCATCAATAGTTTTAGACCCTTTGCAATGGCTTCTGTGCATTGTCTGACAAGTAGGTGTGGATTATCAGGAAAGGGGTGGGGATTAAGGTATGTCAACATATACAACATATGCAAAAACTGTGCCAAAATTATGGCAAATTTTCGACTGTATTGATGTCTGCGTGTTGGCACTCATTGCGCTTCCCTGCAGCAGACATCACCAACCACTGGCTGAATAATGGGGCACGAAGCTGAAAGCTGGTAACGTCATGCTCCATACAGATAGAGATGAAATCACTGCCTGCTGCCTGAAACAGTGGGACAGTGCCCGAAATGTGGGACTGTCCCGCTTGATCCAGGGTAGCTGAGATGGCCCCCACAACCCTGCACCATAGATCCTATGGTAAAATTGGCCCTATATAGAGCACTTAGCATATAGATTGGTTGCTGTTAACAAATTGTTCCGTTTGATTTCACATTAGAATTTTTTTATTTTTTTTATAGTAACAGCATCTTTCTTACTTGACAGAACTGAAGCTGAATCTCTATGGTCACAAGCACAACAATGTGGAGACCAGCGGAGAAATTGATTTTACAAGAACAAATTCTGGGAATTTAAATATTAATTATTTCAATTAAAAGAGAAATAACAAAGCTGCAGTGAGCAGAACAATAGCCTTTCCCTCTTGGTGCTTGTACATCAGAACTTACTCACTGACCTGCATGAAAGTAAAGGGCAGAGCAATAGCGAGGACATTCACATGAAATGGCAAGAAATGTAGAAATGTTCGTAAAGGTTACATCTCACAGAAAACCTACAAGCGAACCTGGAAATATAATCATCTGCTAAATTTTAACAGATTTTTTTTCCTCAGGTATAAAAATTAATAAAGAAATATAATGACTACTGACAACATTAACAAAACATCCTCTAGGCAGGGTTCACACCCGGGTTCACACCCGTTCTGGGTTTCTGTCCCCAAATCCACTTGAAAAATGTGGAGAGAAAAGCCCTGCAAACAGGGCTTTTCTTTCCACATTTTTCATGCAGAAACTCGCTGGACCTCATTATAGTCTATGGGGTCTATGGGTTTTTGAGGGTAACCGCTTTTTATGCAGATTGGGTTTCCATTTTTTCAGGTTCACAAGTGGACCCGAACACACGTGTTAACCTACCATTACATATATAAGACAATTAGATGAAGCAATACAGCCATGACTATAAAGGCATGAATGATGGAGATGGACGAACCTCTCAAGATTAATTTATTTTGTGTCCAACTGGTTTGTGACCAAGATTTGTTTCAGGTGCAACAAGTTCAATTCGAACCACAACTTACCGTATTTTTCAGACTATAAGACGCACTGGACTATAAGATGCACCTAGGTTTTAGAGGAGGAAAATAGGGAAAAAAAATTTTGAAGCAAAAAATGGGAAAAAATATTTAATATATGGGAGTTGTAGTTTTGCAACAGCTGCAAGGCCACATTGTATTCTAGGGAAAGGAGGTGATTTAGAACTCTTATTTATTTCTTTTTTTTTAATTTTATTATATATATATTTAATGTTTTTTTTTTTTTTTTTAACTATTTATTAGTTCCTAGGGGGCTTGAACCTGCAGTCATTTGATATATATGTAATATGTAATATACATTATATACAATATACAATATGTAATATACATTCTGTATATTACTATTACGGCTGGTCATAGACTAGCCGCAATAGTAATATAGCCGTGACAGGCCTGGGAGCCTTCATTAGGCTCCCGGCTGTCACCCGAACAGGTCGGCTCCTGCGATAGGGGCCGCCAATACAGACCCGGCATCCACTGTAATAGGCGAATGCCCGGGAGGGTTAGACGCCAGCACATATGCCGAGGCCTGAGACATCGTTATGCTCGTGCCCTGCATGAAGCCAGCAGCGGCAGGAGTGATGCTGCTATTGCGGGAAGGGACGGAGGAGTGGAATGGCAGCATCACTTCTGCTGATGCTGGCTTCATGCAGGGCATGAGCATAGCGATGTCTCAGGCCTCGGCATATGTGCTGGCATCTAACCCTCCCCGGCATCCACCTTCCTATTACAGCGGATGCCAGGTCTGTATTGCGGCCACATTTGGACTATAAGACGCACCCTTCTTTTCCCCCCCAAATTTTGGGGAAAAAAAGCGCGTCTTATAGTCCGAAAAATACGTAAATCAGCTTAAAACGTAGCTCTCATGTAGCTCACTCTGAGGGTCCATTCACACAGAGTAAACGCGCGGTCATTTTGGCAAAATACACTTGTAAAGAATACACGTGAAAAATAAGACTCCCATTGATTTCAATTTCATTTTTTACACGTGTAAAAAATGCGCCAAAAATTCCACACGAAATTCCTCACCATTATCCTCCATGTGAATGAACCCTTAAGGCTCCTAGGAATATATATATATCAAATTTCTAGCTCTTTAAGGCAAATATGGTTGAAGTTATGTCAAAATGAAAGTGACATGTATGTCTATGAAAAAGTGTATGTTAAGCAGTGGTGGTAGCAATGGCAACATGTGTGGCAGTGCAGCAGGGCATAATGTGATGGACCAGGGCATAAGCCATGTCTGACTGAGTAGTGGCAGTGTTGGTGGTTTAGGTATAGCCAGTATCAGCAGCACAAAAAATGGAATATGATGATAAAGGGAAACATTGACACCACTGTTTGGAGGCATCAGCCAGAGCTGTTTGAAAATCCTCATGGATCCATGCCTGATTCATTATGATTAGAGATGAGCGAACACTAAAATGTTCGAGGTTCGAAATTCGATTCGAACAGCCGCTCACTGTTCGAGTGTTCGAATGGGTTTCGAACCCCATTATAGTCTATGGGGAACATAAACTCGTTAAGGGGGAAACCCAAATTCGTGTCTGGAGGGTCACCAAGTCCACTATGACACCCCAGGAAATGATACCAACACCCTGGAATGACACTGGGACAGCAGGGGAAGCATGTCTGGGGGCATAAAAGTCACTTTATTTCATGGAAATCCCTGTCAGTTTGCGATTTTCGCAAGCTAACTTTTCCCCATAGAAATGCATTGGCCAGTGCTGATTGGCCAGAGTACGGAACTCGACCAATCAGCGCTGGCTCTACTGGAGGAGGCGGAGTCTAAGATCGCTCCACACCAGTCTCCATTCAGGTCCGACCTTAGACTCCGCCTCGTCCGGCAGAGCCAGCGCTGATTGGCCGAAGGCTGGCCAATGCATTCCTATGCGAATGCAGAGACTTAGCAGTGCTGAGTCAGTTTTGCTCAACTACACATCTGATGCACACTCGGCACTGCTACATCAGATGTAGCAATCTGATGTAGCAGAGCCGAGGGTGCACTAGAACCCCTGTGCAATCTCAGTTCACGCTAATAGAATGCATTGGCCAGCGCTGATTGGCCAATGCATTCTATTAGCCCGATGAAGTAGAGCTGAATGTGTGTGCTAAGCACACACATTCAGCACTGCTTCATCACGCCAATACAATGCATTAGCCAGTGCTGATTGGCCAGAGTACGGAATTCGGCCAATCAGCGCTGGCTCTGCTGGAGGAGGCGGAGTCTAAGGTCGGACCTGAATGGAGACTGGTGTGGAGCGATCTTAGACTCCGCCTCCTCCTGCAGAGCCAGCGCTGATTGGCCGAATTCCGTACTCTGGCCAATCAGCGCTGGCCAATGCATTCTATTAGCCCGATGAAGTAGAGCTGAATGTGTGTGCTAAGCACACACATTCAGCACTGCTTCATCACGCCAATACAATGCATTAGCCAGTGCTGATTGGCCAGAGTACGGAATTCGGCCAATCAGCGCTGGCTCTGCTGGAGGAGGCGGAGTCTAAGGTCGGACCTGAATGGAGACTGGTGTGGAGCGATCTTAGACTCCGCCTCCTCCAGCAGAGCCAGCGCTGATTGGCCGAATTCCGTACTCTGGCCAATCAGCGCTGGCCAATGCATTCTATTAGCCCGATGAAGTAGAGCTGAATGTGTGTGCTTAGCACACACATTCAGCTCTACTTCATCGGGCTAATAGAATGCATTGGCCAATCAGCGCTGGCCAATGCATTCTATTAGCTTGATGAAGCAGAGTGTGCACAAGGGTTCAAGCGCACCCTCGGCTCTGATGTAGCAGAGCCGAGGGTGCACAAGGGTTCAAGTGCACCCTCGGCTCTCCTACATCAGAGCCGAGGGTGCGCTTGAACCCTTGTGCAGCCTCAGCTCTGCTACATCAGAGCCGAGGGTGCGCTTGAACCCTTGTGCACACTCTGCTTCATCAAGCTAATAGAATGCATTGGCCAGCACTGATTGGCCAGAGTACGGAATTCGGCCAATCAGCGCTGGCCAATGCATCCCTATGGGAAAAAGTTTATCTCACAAAAATCACAATTACACACCCGATAGAGCCCCAAAAAGTTATTTTTAATAACATTCCCCCCTAAATAAAGGTTATCCCTAGCTATCCCTGCCTGTACAGCTATCCCTGTCTCATAGTCACAAAGTTCACATTCTCATATGACCCGGATTTGAAATCCACTATTCGTCTAAAATGGAGGTCACCTGATTTCGGCAGCCAATGACTTTTTCCAATTTTTTTCAATGCCCCCAGTGTCGTAGTTCCTGTCCCACCTCCCCTGCGCTGTTATTGGTGCAAAAAAGGCGCCAGGGAAGGTGGGAGGGGAATCGAATTTTGGCGCACTTTACCACGCGGTGTTCGATTCGATTCGAACATGGCGAACACCCTGATATCCGATCGAACATGTGTTCGATAGAACACTGTTCGCTCATCTCTAGACTATCATTAAAACACAATTTTTTCTGGTTGACATGTAGCTTTAAGAAAGGCTATTCTCTTCCTACCTTTAGATGTCTTCTCCACGCCGCCGTTCCGTAGAAATCCCGGTTTTCGTTGGTATGCAAATGAGTTCTCTCGCAGCACTGGTGGCGGGCACTTTTTTTCTGCTTTTGTCTGTGTGTATTATTTTATATAATGCCTAATGATTGTGACCCAGAGTTGGACTGGGATGTCTGGAGCACATCAGTAGAATTGTTTATAGGGGCCCACCACTAAGACCCCTGCAGATCAACTGTACCAAGGCAGGGCGGTTGAAGTTAATAACATACAGTCCTATGAAAAAGTTTGGGCACCCCTATTAATCTTAATCATTTTTAGTTCTAAATATTTTCAGCCATTTCAGTTTGATATATCTAATAACTGATGGACACAGTAATATTTCAGGATTGAAATGAGGTTTATTGTACTAACAGAAAATGTGCAATACGCATTAAACCAAAATTTGACCGGTGCAAAAGTATGGGCACCTCAACAGAAAAGTGACATTAATATTTAGTAGATCCTCCTTTTGCAAAGATAACAGCCTCTAGTCGCTTCCTGTAGCTTTTAATCAGTTCCTGGATCCTGGATAAAGGTATTTTGGACAAACAATTCAAGTTCAGTTAAGTTAGATGGTCGCCGAGCATGGACAGCCCGCTTCAAATCATCCCACAGATGTTCAATGATATTCAGGTCTGGGGACTGGGATGGCCATTCCAGAACATTGTAATTGTTCCTCTGCATGAATGCCTGAGGATTTGGAGTGGTGTTTTGGATCATTGTCTTGCTGAAATATCCATCCCCGGCGTAACTTCAACTTCGTCACTGATTCTTGAACATTATTCTCAAGAATCTGCTGATACTGAGTGGAATCCATGCGACTCTCAACTTTACCAAGATTCCCGATGCCGGCATTGGCCACACAGCCCCAAAGCATGATGGAACCTCCACCAAATTTTACAGTGGGTAGCATGTGTTTTTCTTGGAATGCTGTTTCTTTTTGGACGCCATGCATAACGCCTTTTTTTATAACCAAACAACTCAATTTTTGTTTCCAAAATGAAGCTGCCTTGTCCAAATGTGCTTTTTCATACCTCAGGCAACTCTATTTGTGGCGTACGTGCAGAAACGGCTTCTTTCTCATCACTCTCCCATACAGCTTCTATTTGTGCAAAGTGCGCTGTATAGTTGACCGATGCACAGTGACACCATCTGCAGCAAGATGATGCTGCAGCTCTTTGGAGGTGGTCTGTGGATTGTCCTTGACTGTTCTCACCATTCTTCTTCTCTGCCTTTCTGATATTTTTCTTGGCCTGCCACTTCTGGGCTTAACAAGAACTGTCCCTGTGGTTTTCCATTTCCTTACTATGTTCCTCACAGTGGAAACTGACAGGTTAAATCTCTGAGACAACTTTTTGTATCCTTCCCCTGAACAACTATGTTGAACAATCTTTGTTTTCAGATCATTTGAGAGTTGTTTTGAGTAGCCCATGATGCCACTCTTCAGAGGAGATTCAAATAGGAGATCAACTTGCAATTGGCCACCTTAAATACCTTTTCTTATGATTGGATACATCTGGCTATGAAGTTCAAAGCTCACTGAGGTTACAAAACCAATTTTGTGCTTCAGTAAGTCAGTAAAAAGTAGTTAGGGGAATTCAAATCAATAAAATGATAAGGGTGCCCATACTTTTGCACCGGTCAAATTTTGGTTTAATGCATATTGCACATTTTCTGTTAGTACAATAAACCTCATTTCAATCCTGAAATATTACTGTGTCCATCAGTTATTAGATATATCAAACTGAAATGGCTGTTGCAAACACCAAAATATTTAGAACAAAAAATGATTAAGATTAATAGGGGTGCCCAAACTTTTTCATAGGACTGTATCAGGAGCCATGCTGCTCACCCGCCATATGCTGTGTACCACTGCAATACCTAATTCCACTGCTACATCCTGCATGGCAAGTGAACATCGTGGCTCCTAAAATTATTAACATTACCTGTAGCAGCACTGTCCTTCAAAAGCTAATCTGTAGAGGTCGTGGCTATCAGACTCCCGCAATCAGACCTCCGCAGATAAAATGTTAAAGGCCTATCCTAAGGACAGGTCATCAATATTAGAAAGATGGATAAATCCTTTAAATATGTTGTCCAGGAATTGGAGCAAAACATGCGGTGAGTGGGAGGTGTAAAATAAAATCAATCAATAAATAAAAAAGCATACTCATCTGTCCCCAGCACTTTGTTGTTCACCACCAGTGTCCATTTAGTCTCGTGCCGGCACCTTCTTGCTGGCAGTCCTGCTCCTCATGTGACCACTAAGACCAATTAGGTACAGGATTACCGGAAATTAGGCGCCACATGAGACCGGACCATAGGCCATAAATACCTGACACACGGCTCCATCAGTTGTATGGAGCCACTTCTTGCGCCTGTTCTGTACACAACACAGGGCCAGAAGCAGAATGCTCCATCCACTGTATAGTAGCCCAGCCCGGGGGGAATAGTGAAGGGGCCACAGTATGGGGGGAATAGTAAAGGAGATACTGTATGAGCCATACAGTAGCCCCTTCACTGGTTCCTCCATAGCAGTATTGGGTCTTTACTTACCTGTCTGCTCCATGGTCCCGCTCCTTCTTGCTCCAGGCACACAGATGTCACCTGTGGCCTACAAGTCTGTGAGTGGTACAGCAAGTAGTCTGTGGCTTTCTGCTCTATTAGTAGCAGAACCGGGTCGGTAGTGCCACTTCTCCCTGGTTTTGTGACCCGGTTATTAAAATCAGATAATACAACTGTTTTGTATTATACTGAAAATCTATTGACTTGAATGGACATTGTGTAAGGCAGTATGGTGGATCTCTGGGTAATTGGACAGATGGTGCTGATTGTTGGAAGTCTGAGCTGGGGGATACTTTGCGATCAGCTTATTGTCCAGTGATCTAGCAACTAGGAATTTTGTGAATTTCGAACTAAAAATGTGCAAATTGGTCTTTAATGAACCAGATTTGACTTGAATATTCCAAATTGCTTGGTTTTTAACAAAACCTAAGAAATTGGAGGTGACAAAAATAAAAAAAAGATTTATACTCAATTTCTGTTACCTCTTATGAGATGAGCCTTCTTAAAGCGTCTGACACTCTGTCAGGAGGTACTCCTTGCGGCGTCTAGTGCTCTCTTGTGACATCATGTGCTCCGATGTCTCCGCAGAGGGTTGTGATTGGGCCACAGTTGTGACATGGGCACACTGAGCATTATGGTGTCCAACTGGTTATTGGAAAATCAGTAATTTACAACAATTTTAAAGACTCCTGATATATATAAAAAATAATAAAACCTTTAATAAGCAGTAATGAACTCAAAAAGTAGAAGTGTGCTTGGCAACAAGTTATTTTGGATATGATTATATTAATAAACTGAACATTTTACTGATTTGACATTTTAAAGAAGCAATTTGTTCTAATTTCTAGCACTAAAACCTTGATGCTATCACAGCCATGAACTATTCACCTGTCAAGTTTTCTTCCCAAATGTCATGTTGGTCCGGAGGCAGCTCCGAATTGTATAGGTTATTTAAGTCAGTTTGTACTTTTGTCATTTCTGAAAGCTTTAGAAAAACTTCCTGGTTTTAAAACAATACAAAATAGACATTTGCTTTTAAGGAACTGCAAAAGAATTTGGAAATCTTGTAAATTTATTTCACTCTAGAAAGGAAGCCGAAAATCTTTTCACTTTTTTTTTATTTTTTTTATTTTTTACAGTTGCTCAGTTAATTGAAAGTGAGAAATAAATCAGCAGCAAAGCAAGGCAGCATAAAATGTAAGTGAGATCAGCCTTCTAAATCAGGCTCCATTTATGTCTCTTTTCTACCTTCATACAGTACTGTATGTGTCAGTAAATGATCCCAATTAGCTCAAATCTGTGTCATGTGGGAGGGACATACAAGCCAGATTGAAAGTAATGCTCTTAGCCACATGATATCTCAAAAATCAGATCAAGATATGTGGAATGACTGGGTAATGTTTCCTGTCCACCAGCATGCCCACTTGTCACAAACTGAGAGGGTCAGAATCCTTGAACTTAGAGGCCTTGGTTTATCACTCCAACAGGTTTCTATGTGCCTAATCTGAGATATCAGCACTCTTCATTGGTACGTGTCCCAGTGGTTTGGAGAACAAATATGAACTAGAATGATAACAATAGCAAACCTCTGCATGAACAGATCGTCGATTGGAAGAATGGTGTGTAGTGATCCATTCTATATTACAAGTGAAATGGAACATCACAACCAAAGCTTATGGTAACAAGCTAACCATCAGAATGGGTTTGCACAACACTGGGTTATGAGACAGATGTTCAGCTACAGGCATTCCATTGACTTCGTGGTGTACAGCAAGATGGAAATGGAGATCTGGGGACTATGTGGGCAACACTATGAAGAGGACTTCACGAAAAAATGCCACAACAGTCCGAGTCACGGTATTATGTTGTGGGGTAGTATAGTGTTTGATACCCTCACCCCTTTAGTGTTTATTTTAGGTACATTAACAGCTGAGCAATACATTGATGTAGTTGTGGAACCAATAGTAGAGCTTTTCAAAAGCTCCAACAGCTTTTCAAAAGGACAACCCCAGGGTTCATGTTGCTTGTGCTACCGTGAGCAGCCTGTGTGGCCTAAACATGATACCATGGCCTGCAGCGCCTCTGGACTTGTCTCTCATCTAGTACATATGGGATGTCATTGGTCAACAGTTGTAAATGGATTTCCAGCAGCCAATCTTGATGATTTGTGTGCCTAAATCCATTCACAGTGGCAAAATATTCCTCAGACAACCATTAATAACTTTATTAGCATACCAGGGCATGTAGATGCAGGTATTTCCACGAATGGCACTCATACTCCATATTGAATAAATTAAGATGAGTTATTGTGTTACCCTGTGATTTCCATAATTCTAAAGCTTTTTCCTTTATGGTGTTGCAATTTCAATGTTGAGGTGTGTAGATGTGTACCAATGTAGTATTAAAACATGGTGTAAACAGTACCTTAGCTATTGGGTGATGTGAAGACATGAATTTTGTTTCCCACAATTTTCTGCATGTTTTTATACACCATTGTATTTTTTCAAAGATTATATCATGCTTGTTGTGTTGCAGTTTGATAGCTTCAACTTAGCACTAAAAACAGAAATTTTTTTTGGAAAAGTTACCTCACTAAAAAAATCAAACAACCTTCAAGGACATTCCAATCATACTTCTTATTTCCACGTATGAAGCCAAATTTTAGGCAATTATTGTTATTGATTCTGGACTTCAAAAGGGGATCTTCGGAGCACTGTTAGTCTTAAGTATCCTGACTTTAGTCCCACCCAGCTCCGTTTTGCATTGTCCATCTTGCCCAGATTCAAACCTTTCTCCGTCCAATTAACAACATGTAGTGGCCAACCCTGTGTTCTACAGTTGGAATGGTGTTCTTTGTCTTACAACCTTCCCGCTTCTCTCCTTACATACCAATAGTCATTGAGGTCAAACAGTTCCATTTTTATCTCATTAGACAATAGAACATTTCTCCAAAAAGTAAGGTTTGTTTTGTTTTTTTTTCTCCATGGGCTTATTATGTTGGTTTTGAAGCAGTGGCTTCATTTTTGTTGAGTGGCTTTTCAGGTCAGGATACATAATACCTTCAGTTATTTAGAAATTGCTCTCAGGGATATACACAATCCTTGGAGGTCCACAATTTTTTTTCTGACGTCTTGGCTGATATCTTTTGACTTTTCCATGATGTCAAGCAAAGAGGCAAGTAGGTCTTGAAGGTAGGCCCTAACATACAGTCAAAGCAATGCCTTCAATTATCTGAAGTGATGTCAATTATTGGCATAATTTTCTTACATTTTCCAAGCTACAGTAATTGAAGGCACTGTTGGCTTGGTTTATGTAAACTTCTGATTCACTGGAATTTTGTTAAAGTGAATTAAAATGTAATTATTTGTTTGAATACATTTATTGGAAAAATGTTTGGGTCTTGTACAAAGTAAAGATTGGAAAGAACTTGTTAAAACTAAGGGACATTGTCATTTTCAACTGGTTCTTATTTTCTTATTACTTATTGTGTAAGTAATATGACTCTGGGAAAGGCATTATTATCTAGCATAGAGAATTCACTTTTCATTCCAAATTCCACCATTTATTTTCATATAATTAAACTAATTCTATCTCTTACTGAATGGGAGGAAGACACTGAAAAAGGATTCTGGAAATATAAGTGTCTTGCTCAATCTTGCTTGGGATTCTTCGGCTGATTCAGCTGCAGAGGTAGCGGTGTGAGACTCCATGCCAATTTCTTCGAAATCCCGCATTTTTTCACTTTTTCCCTTGTTTCTGTTTTGAGAGCTGTTTCTGACTCTCGAGGAATTTTAATGTATACACACTATGGGGCTGTCTAAGGTGTAGAGAGAATGAGGGAAGGGGAAGTTCACTTCCAGTAGTTATAAAACGTGACCCTCCTACTCTCATCTCCTCTACATGTTACACAGCCCCGTACACCAATACACAGTAAAATTCAATGAGAAGCAAAAGCAGCTCTCAATACAGAAACAAGGGGAAAAGTGAAAAAAATGCAGAATGTCAGATCCAACAGAAAGGATCCAAAACTTGCTAAGAAGGTATATTACAAAATGTATAAATGATACAAATACTGCCAGAAAATCAAAAGTTGTCTGAAAATTTAGTAATGTTTTAAGCCCATTCATCTGAGCCTAAAAGGCATTTAAAAGTGTAGCTGGAAGGCTGGAAAATTGGGAAGACTTGAGGCCATATGAAAGGACCCTAAGAATGTAGGAAAAACAACTTTTTTCTTGAAAAAATCCCATATTATTGGTGAAACCTCTTCAATATTAAAGACTTAACATGCTAAAATAATGATGTTTGATAAAATAATATAAACACTAAACAAAAATGCATAGGGATATTGAATATATATTTATGGTCACGCTAAGGATGCTGCCCTCTACAGGGCGGCATACAGAGTGCACTCTGTTCTCCTAATTACATCCTGGAGAATAGATTTGCATATTTTTTACCCAGAATCCCTAGCTGAGCAAGAACGACTTGTAAGTCTCCGTACTGCCTATGTAGGCACACACTCTCCCTGATGTGTATGATTGTCCCCTGACCCTGGTCTATAGTCTCTCACTCTGCCAAATCAGTAACCCTGCGCTATGCTGAGGGTGGCCCAATAGGCCGAAACAGCGCTGTCCATAGCTGGGAATCTGTTCCTTTTGAAATATAAATACTAATTTTTCAATTTAATCCGCATCATGATAGTAGACTTATTAACGGAGTCATGCATGATGTTAAGGAGGCTGCCCTCTAGAGGGCGGCATACAGAGTGCACTGATAGTGGAGCAGGAATGACTTGTAAGTCTCCGTACTGCCTATGTAGGGACACACTCTCCCTAATTATTCCCTGACCCTGGTCACACTAGTAATATATAGTTATAATAAACTATTCATTACAGTGATATCAACCCAATATTATTTCACAATGTCCATATAATATGTAATTATGGTATTGCTTCCATCTGCAATAATGGAAAAGAAGCACAGCCTGTAGCAGCACATGCTGCAGCTCTCTGCTCTTCCCCTGATGATCGGATTCATCTGATGATCAGGGAAATGCATCCGCGATGGGAACCTCTATTTATGGTTCCATGCAGTGGCGTAACTACCGTGGTAGCAGCAGTAGCAGCTGCCACGGGGCCCGGGACATTAAGGGCCCGGTGGCAGCCACTACCGCTGCGTTTTTTTTTGTTTTTTTTTATAGGCCGTTACCGGCTGCAGTTACTCCAGCCGCTAACGGGCCCTATATACTTACCGATCCTGGCAGGGGCCGGGATCGGTGACACTGCGGGCCCCACAAGCACTATTATACTCGGGGGTCTTTTCGGACCCCCGAGTATAATGATCGGAAGTGCAGGAGAGGTAAGGGAACATAAAAAACAGTGTTACTTACCTCTCCAGGCTCCGCGCAGGCTTGTGTGACGTCTCAGACGTCACATGATCGGGGCCTGCGTCCTTATGCGTCGCGACGCAGGCTCCCGGTCACATGACGTCCCTGACGTCATTGAAGATGGCCGCCAGCGGGAAGTCGGGAGACAGGTAAGTTACAGTGTTTTTTTTTTTTTTTTTATGTTGTTCTTCCCCCGGGTCTCCGATTATTATACTCTGGGGTCTGAAAAGACCCCAGAGTATAATAATTGTTAATGGGTGTCCACAACGGGGCATAATATTGTGTGTAGGGGCCACAATACTGTGTGCAGGGGCCACAATGGGGCATAATACTGTGTGCAGGGCCACTATGGTGCATAATAGTGTGTGCAGGGGCCACTATGGGGTATAATACTGTGTGCAGGGGCCACTATGGGGTATAATACTGTGTGCAGGGGCCACTATGGGGTATAATAATGTGTGCAGGGGCCACTATGGGGTATAATAATGTGAGCAGGGGCCACTATGGGGTATAATAATGTGTGCAGGGGCCACTATGGGGGATAATACTGTGTGCAGGGGCCACTATGGGGGATAATACTGTGTGCAGGGGCCACTATGGGGGATAATACTGTGTGCAGGGGCCACTATGGGGGATAATACTGTGTGCAGGGGCCACTATGGGGGATAATACTGTGTGCAGGGGCCACTATGGGGGATAATACTGTGTGCAGGGGCCACTATGGGGGATAATACTGTGTGCAGGGGCCACTATGGGGAATAATACTGTGTGCAGGGGCCACTATGGGGTATAATACTGTGTGCAGGGGCCACTATGGGGTATAATACTGTGTGCAGGGGCCACTATGGGGTATAATACTGTGTGCAGGGGCCACTATGGGGTATAATACTGTGTGCAGGGGCCACTATGGGGTATAATACTGTGTGCAGGGGCCACTATGGGGTATAATACTGTGTGCAGGGGCCACTATGGGGTATAATAATGTGTGCAGGGGCCACTATGGAGCGTAATAGTGTGAGTAGGAATGCGGGGGGTGGGGTCGTGCAGGGTTTTCGGCGTTGGTCGGGGTTTTCGATGTCAGCCGGGGGGGGGGGGGCCCATGTCAAAGGTTCGCCATGGGGCCCCGCCATTCCTAGTTACGCCACTGGTTCCATGGTCAACTTTCAAGTAGCTCTATTTAGATCTATTAGCCATCAGCTAATAAATAGGACTGTGGTATGCCCTTCTTAGGGCATGTCTCCAGTAAGACAACATCACACATCACTACATCACACCTCCTATATATAGAATACCTAAGAACCTTATGTATGTGGTTCTAGCCTCTAGACAAACTTCATGCATATCTTCTAGGGTCTTTTTAGACTAAAATACGGTGTTGTGTTCTTTTTAGGGCATGACCCCTTGGCTATGTTACTACACCACTGCTCTTATGCAACAAATAGTTGAGGAAAAGCGTATCTGTCTGATGCACCTGAGATCCCTTCCACATTTAATGGGATCTTTCTCAGCCAGCATTTTTAAATACATACCTAGGGGATATCCTTTTTGGTATCTGCAGATCACCCAGTATTTTTGCACTTGAACAGCTGGCATCCCTATAAAAGATTTGGCTGTGGTTCACTGCCTAAAGAATCTTATAGGCTATAGGTTTTTTCTCTAGCTGGTCATATTTAAGGGTCTATTATCTTACAAATAGTGTAAAGCCCAAGGTTTTTTTTCTACACAGTTGACATTGTTGAACCCTCTTTGCAGCGTCCAAATTAATTCTGAACATTGTAAAATAGTGATTTTCCTCTGGTGTTATCGAGGCATGACCCTCATACACACTTAATATAGTTGTCATGGAACCATGACAGACTAAACACAATAATATTATTTACGGTTGTTATCCGGTTACATCACACAATATCGTCTTTTCATGTTACCCACATAAAGGTTATGTTTGATTAATTTTGGTTCATTTTGAGAAGTCTGTCAATAGTCCCTATTCTCTACACACGATTAGATAATGCCCTATAGTGAGATATTCCCTGTCTCCTTCTGATATATACATCCTGGGATACTGAATATTTGATAGGATAGTACTGCTACATATAGAGATATTTTCAGTGGTCAATGAACAGATGGGTTATCACCTTGTGTCGTTGTGGTAAGTCACAGCAACAAAAAGCATAAAAGCTATTATCCGCAAGTTTAGTGCCAAAGCTGCAGAGGTCTTGGAGACAGAATCAGATCAGATCAGACAAGTATCTACAAAAGAATAGATGTTGGCTGCAATATGAACAAGAACAAAATCCCACACTGGGAAGATGCATTGCCTTTTTTCTGCAGTGTTTCTCATTGAATTTTTGCTATTTTTCTTTGATCTTTATATTCCTCTAATTAATATATAGGGAAACACACAATTTTGCAGCTAAAATTACCATGCTATGTCTTTTGAAAATAGATGCATTTTTGAAAGTGCAGCTTACCTGCAACACTTTTTTTGTGTGGATGACATAATCCAGAATCTTATTCCCTTTGCTATCACTGTAAAGCAATGCGTTTCACTCCAGTTACTTCTCCTTTCTGCTAATTCCACTCTTGGCTTTGGCTAAAAAAAACAAAAAAACAAAAAAACAAAACACAGCAAAATCTGTAAGGCCTTGTTCACATCTGCATTTGGTAATCCATTTGGGAAGTCCACATGGGGACCCCCTGAATGGACTACCGAACGCACTGGCAAGCAGTGTGCAGTAAAAGCACATGGACCCCATAGACTATAATGGGGTCCGTGTGCTCTCCGCACAAATTATGTGGACAGGAAAGTAGATCACAAAGTACTTTTCTGTCCACGGACACAGCGCAGAGAGCAAATGGACCCTATTATAGTCTATGGGGTCTGTGTGCTTTCACTGCACACTGCTTGCCCAATGCATTTGGTATTCAGTTCGGAGGGGTCCCCGAATGAATTACCAAACACAGATGTGAATGAGGTTTAGGTGGAGCACTGTGCAGTTAATGCGCACGGACCCCATTATAGTCTATGGGGTCCGTGTGCTTTAACGGCACAGCACTTGAAGTTGCGCTGATAAAAAGTCAGCTCCCTCGTAGCATCAAGCTGCCAGCTCTCCTGACAAGCAAGGACGAGCCTGCTGCAGAACCAGTGTTGATTTGCCGCAGGCTCGTCCTTGCTAGCCGGGAGAGCTGGCAGCTTGATGTTACGAGGGAGCTGACTTTTTCTCATAGGAATGAATTGACCAGTGTTGATTGGCCAGTGTACAGCATTCGGCCAATCAATGCTGCTCCTGCCAGAGGCTCGTCTGTGAGGAGGCGGAGTCTAAGATCAGACCATAATGGAGACTGCTGTGGTCCGATCTTAGGAATTTTTTGTCTGTTTGAAAAACGGACATGGTTGTAAATGGACACTAAGGGACACAAACGGACACTAAAGGAAACAAGATAAAATCCCATTGAAATGAATGGAGATTGGAAACGGACCAGCTAGTGTCCATTGCTAAAATCATGTACGGACAATAGCCACTGCTGAGCAGACACCAACGGTAGTGTGAACGCCCCCTAAGTCGCTCGGACAAGCAGATTTTTATTTTGTTTTTGCCTGAAGTTAAAGGCTGTATTTTGTTTTTATCATTTTCTGCCTGAAGTCAAGGTTTATTTAGTTTCCTGCTTTTTTCTAAATAAACCAGTTTGTTGCACATTTTGTGTCCCTGTCTTGACTGTTTGGGTCCACACCATTGCTTCGACCGAGCTAACTTCCCCACAATAGCAAAAGATAAAGTCTGCTGAATAATGTGACATATTTCTGATTTAAAGTCGGTAATACAGGTTCCCTGTCGTCCGTACCAGCGGCACAATGTGGGGTATTTCTGCCCCTCTGTGCTGGTAGGACAGGCGGATTTTTAATTAGCCAATCAAAAGCGTGGCTGGCCCTATAAGAGGGCACAAGAACCTCCCCTCTGCGTGTTTTTTTCTGTCCTGTGTGGTCAAGGACAGGTGGGGAGGACTTGTGTCCTCTTATTTTAGGCTCTATGGGTTACCTACCTTTGGAGCATAATTCTTCTTTCTTCAGTTTCTGACCTTCTTGATTGAAGGTTCCTTCCCCTGTCTGGGAAAAAAAGTTTTTTTTTTTTTTTTTTTTAGCCTGCGTGGCTCCTTTCCTTCCCTCCTACCTCCCTCCCTCCCCCCCTCCCCTCCTTCTCCCTCTGGCTCACCTGTCAGCACATCTCGTGCTGGTGAGTTGGCCCGGCACTCTGCCGCGGGGCTCTCTCGCTGTCGCTCGCGGACGTGCTCTGCCGGAACTAAAGTTCCCGGCGGAGAGTTTCCTGCGTCCGCATTTGCCGGGCGCACACTTCCGGTTGTGCCCGGAAGTATAGCGGCGCCATTGAAGGTCCTGGCGCCGGCGAAGGATGTTTTCTCCGGCTTTCTGCTTATTGCAGAATCTAGCCTGCACGCACGTCCGGGCCAGGAATTGAGGGGGTAGGCGCCCCTGCTGGGGCTGTATGAAGAGGGGGGGGGGGGTAACCTTTTTCTCTTCCTGGAGGGTTCATGTGACTATGGCCCCTCCCATTTCCGGCCGGCCGGGTTAAAGGTCAGGCCGGCCGGTTATTAGTTACCTTCTCCTTTCTAAGGCGGAAGGCTGTGCATCAGTGGTTGTTGCTTAGCTTCAAGTCTCCTTTTGCCTCCAAACCAAATCTTCAGTTTCTTGTCACCTTGCTGTCCGGTCTAGGACACGGTAAGATCTACCCCTTCTTTTGATATTTGGTAGAATATGTTGGTGACAATTTTGCATGGTCTATGGTCTCTCTGTAGGATATGTCTTCCTCTACTACCCCCCCTGGGGATTATAGGAGGAAATCTACTGCCAAAAGGAAGCACCTTTCCTGTTTTGACTGTGACACACCGCTCCCTGATGGTAGGTAGCGGCTTAAGAGGTTATCCCTCTGGGGTACTACCGGCCCTATAACCCGCCTATTATTTTTAGGCTATGAGTGGGCCCGTTGTCGTGGTTGCAGAGGCCCCCCACCTGAGGAGCCTTCTCCTAGAGATATGATGGCCTGGGTCAAGGAGATGGTGAGTTGGGCATCGCTTGGGTAAGGATAATTCCCTTGCTTGTACTCTCTCTTTATTTTTTGCAGGATGATTCCCTCAAAGGCATACAGTCTACCTTGTCTCAGCTCGCCAAGAGACCATGCACAGAGCATCGTTCCTCGTCCCTCCCTCCCCTGGAACATCTACGGGTGGCAGAGGATGTTTCCTCCGAGGACGACTCTGTAGTTTCCAGCAGACCTGTGTTCCACTATGAACAAACAGGCAGGCTGCTGAAGTCCATCCGGTCTACAGTGGGCCGAGATGTTGACGGGGAAGCCTCCACGTCTGCCTCTGGGGGACATATTGCCTTCCATGCGGACGCCACGCTGACCGACCTCATGGTGCAGCAGTGGAAGCAGCCAGAAAAAGGACATTCATTATCCAGGATCTTTAAGCACCTGTTCCCTATGGATTCAACTCAGTGGGATTCCTGGGGGCCTCCCCCAAAGGTGGATCTAGCCGTGGCGAAGTTGTCTCGTAGGACCCTGGTGCCCCTTGAAGATGGATCAAATCTTCAGGATCCTTTGGATCGCAGGGCTGACGCCACCCTAAAAAAGGTTTATTCTGCTTCCTCTGCCCAAGCCTCAGTAGCCATAGCCTCTACCACTGTGGGCGATTTTCTTCGTAACCGCCTAGCCACCTTGGAGCGGGATATTGATTCCGGTGTGGACAGGGATGACATCTTGGCTTCCATGAAGAATATTCATAGGGCCGCAGATTTTTTGGCAGAATCTTCTCGCCATCAGTTGAGAATTTCAGCCAAGTCGATGGCGTTGTCCACTGCGGCCCGCAGACCCCTGTGGCTAAAGCCTTGGCGTGCAGACTTTGCATCCAAGGCTGCTCTTTGCGCGCTCCCTTTTGAGCCAGGAAGGGTATTTGGGCAGGGCTTGGATACTATCATAGAGGGATTAGCTGAAGGTAAGGGGAAGTCCTTACCTCAAGCTGCCAGGGGCAGACGTGCCCCCTCTAGAGGCAGAGGTTCCGCCTCTAATTATAGACGCCCAACCCAGCAAAGGCGTCCCAGATATCGTCCTAGAGGTTCCGGACGTGGTGCTTCCAGGGAGGACACCAAGAGGAAGCCGGAATTTTGACGCGGGGCAGCTCCCTGTGGCCCCCCTTCCTGTGGGAGGACGTCTTTCGGTTTTTCAGAGCTTGGGTCACCCATATTCAAGATCCATGGGTGCTAAGAATTATACAGCACGGTTATCTTATCAAATTCCACCTTCCACCTCCAGATCGGTTTGTTGTCACCAGAACCCTTCCACCTTCCCAACAGGCCAGTTTAGAGGCCTTGGTCGCCGAGTATGTCATCAAAGGCGCCCTGGAGAAGGTCCCAGCCTCAGATCTCGGTCTGGGAGTTTACTCCCCCGTCTTTCTGGTCCCCAAAGTCACCGGGGGCTGGAGAATGATAATAGACCTGAGGTATCTCAATCGCTTTATCAAGAAGAGGTCATTCCGTATGGAAACCGTGGATTCCGTGTCTGCTTTTCTCCAGCCAGGAGACGTGATGGTTACCCTCGACCTGAAGGACGCCTACCTTCATGTCCCTATTGCTCACTCCCACAGGAAATTCCTCAGGATTGCCGTTTCTATGGCCGGCCACAGGGAGCACTTTCAATTCACAGCTCTGCCGTTCGGCATCACATCCGCCCCCCTGGTATTTACCAAGGTGATCGCTCCGGTTGCTGCGGCCCTCAGACTACAAGGCCTCTTCATCGTTCCTTACCTAGACGACTGGCTTCTGAAAGCTCAGTCTCCGGCTGCTCTCCTCCAGCAGCTCAACCTTGCCATCAGTTTCCTACAAGAGTTAGGATGGATCATCAATTGGGAGAAGTCCGAAATCGTTCCTTCCACACGGAGGAAGTTCCTCGGGTTCATAGTGGATTCAGAAACGATGCAGATCTTCCTCTCCAGCCCAAGGAAAGAAAGGATCCAGGCCGGTGCACGGTTTCTATTACACACCCGGCGGGTAACTATCCGCACCGCCATGAGGGTCCTCGGCCTAATGTCATCCTCGGCCAGAGCAGTCCCTTGGGCTTTATGGCATTTGCGTCCCCTGCAGATGGAAGTGTTGACAACCTGGAACAGGTCTCCACGGGGACTGCACAAGAAGATCTGCCTTTCTCCCGCTACCCGTCTTTCCCTCAGATGGTGGATACACCTGAAAGACGGAAGGTCCACGGTCCCAACATTGTGGACCCTGTTGACAACAGATGCATCCCAGTGGGGATGGGGAGCCCATTGCCAGGACAGGACTGTACAAGGACGATGGAGATGTCCGGAGCTGGGATCTTCCAATCTCAAGGAACTCAGAGCTGTGTACTTGGCCCTAGTGCACTTTGCCCCGGAGTTGAGAGGCAAGTCTGTCAAGATCAGGTCAGACAACATGACGGTGGTTGTTTACATAAACAAACAAGGGGGCACCAGGTCACCAACCTTACTGAGAGAGACGAATCTTATATTTGCCTGGGCAGAGAAGAACCTAGCCCAGTTATCCGCTGTTCACATAAAGGGCTCCCTGAACATAGTAGCGGATCATCTGAGTCGGGGTATTACCGTATCAGGAGAATGGTCTCTCAATCCAGACGTTTTTCAACAGATCGTCCAGAGATGGGGTCTCCCGGAGGTCGATCTAATGGCTACCCGACTCAATGCCAAGGTAGGGACCTTCTGCTCCCTATACCAGGAGGACGATCCCTTGGCAGTGGATGCCCTGTCCATCCCATGGAGGTTCAGGCTGTTTTACATATTCCCTCCAATTCCAATCATACCGAAGGTATTGATCAAAATAAGACAGGACCAAGCCTCGGGAATAGCCATAATCCCGTTCTGGCCAAAAAGGGCTTGGTTTGCTCAGCTCATACTAATGAGTCAGGGCATATATTGGAGGCTTCCCCCTCTCCCAGATCTGGTAACCCAAGGAGAGCTGAGATGCCAGGATCTGAGGAGACTCAACCTGACAGCCTGGAGGTTGACCAGTCCCTATTGAGGAACAGAGGACTGTCACAAGCCGTCTTGAAGACCCTATCCAGCGCCAGAGCGGATTCGACTAACAGGAATTACCGTCGAATTAGTAACATCTTTAATGCCTGGTGTCTGCAGCATCAAGTGGACTCCACGGGTCCCCCGACTGAGGCGATCCTGGACTTCCTTCAAGACGGACTAGACAGAGGTCTGGCTGCGGCCACACTCAAAGTACACGTAGCGGCCCTGTCCGCCTATCTGGGGAGGCGTTTGTCTCAGGATCCTTTAGTGAGCACCTTTATTAAAGGGGCAACTAGGCTGAGACCGGTGGTGAACACCCCTGTCCACCAATGGGACCTGATTCCGGTCCTGAACGCTCTTTGCGACCAACCATTCGAACCCCTGGAAGAAGTCTCACTTAAGTTACTAACTGGCAAAATGGCTCTACTATTGGCAGTTACAACTGCCAAAAGAGTTAGTGAGCTACAAGCCTTGTCTGCCGAGGAGCCATATACTATATTTTTTCCGGACCATGTGCAGCTTAGGTTCCTCCCAGGATTTCGTCCCAAGATTCCATCTGCTGCAAATAGGAACCAAACTATTTCTCTTCCAGCATTTTTTCCCTTCCCCTCTTCATCTGAAGAGGAAAGATGGCACAGGCTGGATGTTATCAGATGTCTGCAAATTTATCTGCAGCGTACTCGCCCTTTTAGGCAGGCCGAAAACCTGTTAATCAGTTATACGGGGAAGAATAAAGGCGCCAAGGCCGCCAAGGCCACGATATCCCGCTGGGTCTCCGATACCATAAAAGTCGCCTATATCGCCCAAGGGCGTCCGGTCCCATCTTTTCTTCATGCCCACTCGACCAGGGCAGTGTCCACCTCTCAGGCCGAGAGGAGTGCGTTGTCCTTGGATCAGATTTGTGCAGCTGCCTCCTGGGCATCTGAGTCCACGTTCATTCGGCATTACCGCCTGAGGGACCGGGTGTCCGATTCCTCTGCCTTTGCCCAAACTATTTTGAGCTCTGTCATGGAATAATCCCGCCCATCTTTGGGCCTACTTGCTATATCCCCACATTGTGCCGCTGGTACGGACGACAGGGAACAAGTGATTATGAAGATAATCTTGTTTCCCTTAGTCCTAACAGCGGCACAAGATTTCCCACCCTGGGAATCATATCTTATGTATAAAACTGTGTATAAATATGGAGGTACTTTTGTATTGACACGCAGAGGGGAGGTTCTTGTGCCCTCTTATAGGGCCAGCCACGCTTTTGATTGGCTAATTAAAAATCCGCCTGTCCTACCAGCACACAGGGGCAGAAATACCCCACATTGTGCCGCTGTTAGGACTAAGGGAAACAAGATTATCTTCATAATCACTTGTTCATTTTCAATGTGATTTTTTTTTTCTTCTGTAGTACGTGGATAGGATTTAGTAAAATCTTCATTTTGCTTGTACTCTTATATGCTGCAGGCTTTCCACACAATTCCATGGTGGAAAATCTGCAGCACATCCACAACATATTGGCAGAGATTGTCACAATAATAAGGCTCATATAAACATTGAACTCTTTACAATTTACGTTATTGTGATGCCTGCTAAACTCATGTATCACCATGATAAAACTGATGGCAATCTGGGGCCGGAACCTACACTTTATGGGTCCATAGCAGTGGTATAGACTGTGAATATGATTAAGTCTTGACTTTTATTACTATTAGTGTCACACAATTGTAATCAATAGAAGAATGGTGATTATGTCAGTGGAAACTATGGAAATATTGGTTTATTTCACTGTATAGCCAGTGCGTCAATCTGGCTAATGCTATTATGTACTATTATGTACAAGGCTTTTTTTTTTTTTTTTTTTTTTACCTCTTTTGTTTTATTTGGTTTAGTAAAGTTACTGTTGTTTATTTGGTTGTATGAACTTGTTTTATTTGTCTATGGGCCTTTATTTCATCCTTCTTCTATTTATTCCCAGGGGATGTGAAGTATTTTCATATTTGTATGTTCTCCTTATGTTTGTGTGGGTTAGTCTGTGTGAATAGTCTGCTAAAAAAATAAAATACTGTAATTTTATTTTGTTTCTTGTGAAATTGTTCCTATTGTATATTTGTGTACGATAGGCAAGAGTTTGAGCGCTACTGAAAAACATGAATTAATTTAAGTAATCACAGGTTTTGTACAGTGCTCCAGCATATGTTGATGCCATATATGCAATAATAAACTACACAACAATTAGTCATAACATTACAACTACCACCTACTAGAGATGAGCGAGTACTGTTCGGATCAGCCGATCCGAACAGCACGCTCCATAGAAATGAATGGATGCACCTGGTACTTCCGCTTTGACGGCGGCTGGCCGCTTAACCCCCCGCGTGTCGGCTACGTCCATTCATTTCTATGCGAGCGTGCTGTTCGGATCGGCTGATCCGAACAGTACTCGCTCATCTCTACCACCTGCCTAATATTGTGGAGGACCCATACTTGCTGCCATAACAGCTCTAATGAACTGAAGCCTGGACTCCACAACACCTTTCAGGTATCAAGAGTTACACAGTCCAGTCACATTAATGTGGCCACCTGTCAAAATCCAGGATAACCACCTTTCGCAGAGCAAACAAGCAATACGTGCAGGAAGAGAGGGGATGTTGTGATGATGTTCACTGGGATGTTGAGCCATGCCGACTCCAGTGCCATGGCCAGTTGCGCTAGGATGCTAGGTTGAGCATCCATGGTGCAAACAACCAGATCAAGGTGATCCCACAGGTTCTCAATTGGGTTCAAGTCCGGGGAATTTGCTGGCCAAGGGAGTACGGTAAACTCATCCTGGTGCTCCTCGAACCACGCACGTACACTGCAAGCTTAATGACACATCGCATTGTCCTGCTGGTAGATGCCATCGTCCTGACACGTTCCTTCTGTGATTGCAGTTATTTAACGTTGACGTCAAAAGTAGGCGGTGGTCACATTAATATGACAGCAGAAACTGTAGGTTGCAAGGTAGGGACTTAATGGATCAGAAACCCATCAATGAGCTTTAGGTGCCCTGACTATGTTTGCTGTTGGTTGGTTGTCCTTCCATGGGCCACTTTTGGTAGGTACTACTGTACATATATATTACCAGCTGTGCAGAAATACAGAAGAATAAAAATCTTACGCAAATTTTTTTCTATGGCAATGAGAATTAATATACGAAGTTCTGTCACTAAATCTGATATCCCTTAGTTCAAATTAGTATTGCCATACTGTACATAACTTTGTATATTGTAGATAGATACAGGTTATTCATTGTTTATACCAGAGTTAGCCCCAGCTTATGTGGCGCTTGGGCAATAGAGTTGCAATGGGCCCTCTTATGTCTCAAGTTCGTTTGCCAAATATAAGGCTGGGGCTACACAGAAAGTAACGAAAGTAAATGGGGCCGGTATGACCACGACTTTAAATCGCAAAAGAAATTGAGCCCTGATCGATATTTTTGTGACTGAGAGTTGTTGTGACGAACTGTGTCTATAGTATACTTTGTTATGAGTTATGTGTCTATTAAGAATTTTCTTTCAGTCTTTTTCTTTCACTGGTGTAGTTAGAAGATTGGTCCTTTGTGTAATTGTCTGTGATAAATCTTTGGGTTTCCTATGTACAGGAATTGTTATTTGCAATCCACAACTCAAGCTACAGTTGGGGAATTAAGTCCTAGGTGTTAAATTCAATTGTGGTCAATCTAATTAGCAAGCCTCTGTGTGGGACTTGTACACCAAACATTGTGGCTACCTTGTCAGTCTGGGTGCATGGCAGGCATTAACTATGTATTTCAAACTAATAAAAATAAAACCTCAAATACATGCATGTCAGATTCAAGTTTTATAACTATCCATGCATCAAAACATAGCCAGGGAATCCTAACCAGTTAGTGACATTGGGCATTTAGCATTAATAAGCACCCCAAATGATGTAGCTGGGGAATGGAGTATAGTTTCATCTTCAAGCATATCATACCCTCATACAGTGCCCACCCAGAGTTATGGCATATTCCCAAAATATGTAATATCTTTCTGGAGTTAACACGTCATCAGCTGGTCTCAGCCAGTGGGAGGTTGCAGGACCTAAAATACACCAATAATGGCGAAGAATAAATTTTTGTGACAGTTTTTTTCTTTTTGTTGCAAAAATTACAAATATATTCTTCTGTTGTTTCTAAAAATATATGTAAATATAATTTACTGTATTATGAGAACTTTGAAATATATTATTATATTTTAAAGTTTTTATAATACCGTAAATTATACACATACGTATATTTTTTTTCAAAGTGTTTACCAAATAAAACATCGATACCAAATGTGAAGTAACCAGTTAACGGAGTCAGACATTTCTTTTGCAATGAACTGTTATGTTGTGACACATAAAATACCCTTATGCCTTTCCTCTGCTGTTAAATTGAACATCTCCTGCTTTCCATGAAGGAAATACATAATCCATCCATAGTATGCTTTACCCACTTGATCACTTTCTTATCTTTACCTTGCTGCACCTAGGCATGCACAGATGCTAAACAGTAAGTGACTAAGTTGTCCATGAGCAGATGCTAGTTCTGGACACAGTGAGGCAGATTTAAGAAAACTGTCTTAACCACTTCCGGACCGCCCATAGACTATAAAAGTCCGGAAAGTGGTTACCATGCTCTGACATGACTTACCGGTACATCCTGTCAGGATACAGCAGCTGCATGAGATCGTGCAGCTGCTGATACCGGGAGCCGGCTGTAACTTCAGCTGGAGCTCCCAGAGGGAAGGTTTATTACCTTCCCTTCCTTCTCCACCGCTATGTATACAGTGCACAATGAACGCTGTATACACAGCTATGAATGCTGCCATGATGCGGCCGCCCTCTGACACAGCGTTCACGTGATCCGCCGGTGTCAGCATCTTACAAGAGCTGCTGGGTCCTACAGGACCTAGATCAGCTCTGTAAGTCTAAAGAACAGCGTGCAGGAGGCTGTAAATGTACCAGCCCCAGTTGCAGGGGAAATCAGCCTCCCTAACAAAGAAAAAAGTGATCAGATGTCCACAAAGGTCTCTTATGACCTTATATCGACACAATCTGAGAAAAAATAAAACAAATTAATAAAAACAGATTTGTCAGATTACATTAAGTTTCTTTTTAGAAACGTAAAGGCGTATATGGTGATACAGTATGTAGTGAGGTAAGAATAAGAGAAGGAAAAGAGTTTTTTTTATCTTATGTTTTTATGAGGCAAAGTATGGAAGTGGGGCGTCCCAAACAAAATCCTCAGTCAAAAGTGGGTCTCACCTTCATAAAGATTGGGAAACACTGATCTATGAAAAATAATAGAATATATTGTATATTGAATTGTTCCTGATTATGAAGAGTTAAATCCTACCGTTTCTTTCAGGTTGTTTATATTGTTATGATTATTTTTGCATTTATGATGAGAGGCGTATCCTAAAAGTCACGTCATTTGTAGACACTGAGACCCCTCAAGCACCAGTGCCTGGGTCCAGCTATGATCCTAGCACGACCTAAAATTTAATTTAATTTCTGTATTTGATCAAATGTATTACAAAAGTCTCAGAAATGTTCCTTTAAAACGTTCAGAAGTCACATATGTTGCATATTAGCACTTGATTCTAATCCTTCCTTTACAAATATACATGTACAGTATATGTGACCAGTTCACAAACAGTACAGCAAACAAAATGTGAAATGACTAAGGCAGAGAAACTTTTGCCCTTTTGATATCTGATATTGGAAATCCAAAGCATACAAAAGGAGGAAACTTGAATCTTTCTCTAAACACATCCTGGTGTGACTGTAATGTAAATACGGCTCTCTCATGTCCAAACAGGAAAGTTCATTCCACCTATTTAGAATGTAAAGAATCCAGATAATGGCAGACATGAATTTCTAACTTGAGTGATAACAGGGCTGAGGAATATCAAATATTCTTTATCTTATGAAGTATGAAATGTTAACTGTACTCAAAAACTATGTGCACACCGCTGCTGTAGTCTGTCAGTTTGTTTCACAAAGCAATACATTGTGTTGTGACATTCACATATAAAGTAACACATTATATTGCAATACACTTCATTCCTTTATACTGGACTCCTAGGAACTAGAGATGAGCGAACAGTGAAATATTCGAGATTCGATATTCGTTTCGAATGGTCCCTCAATAATCGACTATTCGAACGAATATCGAACCCCATTATAGTCTATGGAGAAAAATGCTTCATTTCAGGGGAAGCCACACTTCGACTCAGGAGAGTCACCAAGTCCACTATGACACCCCAGGAAATGATGCCAACACCCTGGAATGCAACTGGGACAGCAGGGGAAGCATGCCTGGGGGCATCTAACAAGCCCAAGTACCTTTATTACACCACTATCTGGTCGGGATCCCTGTCAGCTTACGATATATAGGGGAGCTGACTTTTTCCCATAGGAATGCATTGACCAGCATTGATTGGCCGAATGCCATATAGAGTACAGCATTAGGCCATACAGAGTACAGCATTCGGCCATACAGAGTACAGCATTTGGCCAATCAACGCTGGTTCTGCCGGAGGAGGCGGAGTCTAAGATCGGACCACAATGGAGACTGCTGTGGACCGATCTTAGACTCCGCCTCCTCACAGACGAGCCTCCGGCAGAACCAGCGTTGATTGGCCAAATGCTGTACTCTGTATGGCATTCGGCCTATCAACGCTGGTCAATGCATTCCTATCGGAAAAAGTCAGCTCCCGCATATCGCAAGCAGACAGGGATCCCCACGAGATAGAGCCCCAAAGAGCTGGGTGAGTGACATTCCCAACTAAATAAAGGTAATCCCTAGATAACCCTGCCAGTACATCAATCCCTGTCTCACAGTCACATAGTTCACAGTCTCATATTACCCGAATCTGACATCGACCATTTGTATAAATTGGAGGTCACCTGATTTAGCCAGCCAATTACTTTTTACAATTTTTTTTCGATGCCTCCGTTTTCGTAGTTCTTGTCCCACCTCCCCTGCACAGTTATTGGTGCAAAACAAGCGCCAGGGAAGGTAGGAGGGGATACGAATTTTTAGAGCATTTGCCTCGTGGTATTAGATTAGAATCAAATACCTCGAACGGCCGTTCGCTCATCTCTACTAGGAACCTATCTATCCCATTTCTAGTGCTCTAAGGCTAACGCAGCCATAGTTATGTACAAGTGAGGCCGGTTCACATCTGCATTCAGGTTTCCGTTCAGGAACTCCGCTTGGGGACCCCCAGAATGGAAACCTATACGCATTAAAAAGAGGTTACCTTCAGGAAACCCACGGACCCCATAGAATATAATGGTGTACGTGTGGTTTCTGCTTGGTTTCCACATGAAATATGCGGAGAGAAAAATGGCGCAGATGTGAATAGGGCCTGACAAGTATTTTTAGCCATACACTTCACTGACACTTGGATTTACACATTTTAGGCTCAGGCTCCACGTCGCGTCCTGAAGCAAAAAAACGCTGTGGGAAAAGCTATGGTGGCAACACATCACAGTTCTTCCAGCAGCGCTTTGCACAGAAAATTCGTAGAGGTTTCCTCTGCATTCTTTCTGCTTCAATTATACCTAAAGGGAAACCGCCGGTATTTACGTAGGTATAATTAACATGCTGAAACTGAAGAATTTTTTGATTTGCATTTACTATTAAGAAAACAAATCTTTTAAATGGATCAGCTGAATGGACAACAAAAATGTGATGTGAACGGCCCCTTGTTCTAATACAGAGCTTCAGAACCCCTGCTTTATACATACTGTATTTTGTAAAACAAATTGCAGCTCACCAGCAATTGCCACTAGAGGGAGGTAGTGATACTTAGTGAATACAGTCCTTTGTTGGAGTTCAATTAGTTCAATGTAGGCGTTCAGTATGCAATTAGTTCTCATGCCCCCTCTAGTGGCAGCTGCAGGTGACCAACATGTTATATTTTAAAATCTTTGCTTATAGAGCCGATTTGAAACTCTGTCTCAGAAACAGAAATTTTGAAAAGTTAAATGGTTTTCAGGATAGACATTACTTTTAAACATACATAAATAATATCTTCAGATTATTCAAATAATTATTATACAGTATAGATATAAAAATATGCCTAAATCCATATACATTTGACAAGCATTGAATATGGAGTGACTTAACTGAATATCTCCGTCTGCCAGGGTCTGCAGTCAGCACAGCAAGCAGACTGCCCATCATAGAGATGTTTCTGACAGGCAAGACATACAAGAAAATTAAGAAAAGATTAACCCAGTCTGACAATGCTGGAAATGTTCTACAGCCATCAAAATAGATTTTGGTTGCACAGCTGTAAGAGGATTTTTTTCAACTGAAATAAACTCAGCATTTAGAAATAACAGTATTTAATGTGGGTCCTTTGATATTTGGCGCTGTACAACATGCTGACGAAACATCTAAAGATGTGTGTCTAAAGAAACTCTTGGAATGTAATGAGGTGAAGACTACATTCTTGTTAGCTTTTCTTACTGTAAATTACTGGAGGAGTATAAAATAAGACCACTTTAAAGGTTGAATTATAGGAAAAGGTAAGCAAGTTACTGGCTTCTCTCTAGGCTTATTGCCATACTGACCCTGTGTCGTCAAGTGCTTTTTATGTATGCAACAAAAGGTGATGCTTAGTTCAAGAAGACCGATCCAGGCAAATAAACGTAATATGCAATGGACACAGGTATTGGACATGTACTTATGTTTTCAAAAGTGCGTATAACAGTAATGCGGTGCAGGTCACTAGTAGAGATGGGTGAACCTTGGATCCCCATGTTTATTTCAGAACAATCAAGTGTGGCTTAAACCATACTTTAATCCTTTCCAGCTGGGGGCATTTTTCGATTTTCGTTTTCCGTTCAAAGAAACATAGGGTTTAATGTTTGCACGACATATTGTGCTTCATAATGGTATCATTTATTATATACAATGTACTGGGAAGATGGAAAAAAATACAGAATGTGGTGAAATTGGAGAAAAAGTGCATTTGTGCGACTTTCTTACAGGATTCAGTTTTATGGCGTTCACTGTGCAGCCAAAATGACCTGTCATGTTTCAGTGCAATTCCGAGTATACCGAATTTATATAGTCTATTTGTAGAGTCTTATTTACATGTTTTAATCCCTTCAACAAAAATCCAAAACTTTGCAAAAAATTTTTTTTCTTAAAATTGGCACATTCTTACACCTGTAACTTTTTTTTTTTTTTATATATATATATATTTCTGTGTATGGAGACCCATAGGGCATATTTTTTTGTGGACCAGGTGTACTTTTTAGTTATACCATTTTTGGGAATGTCTATTGCTTTGATCAATTTTTGTTCAAATTTTTATCAGTGGTGAACCGGCTAAAAAAATGGCGGTTAGCACCTATGATTTTTTTCCCACTAAGGTGTTCATTGTGTTTTTTATTTATTCAAAGTATTTTATTAAAATAATCAGGTCAGGAGTCAAAGGAGACAGTAAAAGGCAGTATGTAATACACTTCTTCCTATTCAAGATGGAAAGAACAGGCCATCCACATGTCCCAGGCTCATTTGAAGAGGGGATTGTGGCCTCTCTGATAGGAAAAGTTTGGGTTTTTTTTGTACGCACAAGTGGAATTCATGAGACCTAAAACTTCAAGGATGTGTAGGTTGCTTCCAATATGTACAAATAACCAGTTTGGAGAACATCAGGAAATGGGCCACCACCCTTCTCTGCTGCTTAAGTCAATCTTGCAGATCATTTAACAGAAGGGCAGATTGTGGAGTAAGGGTAATTGGAAGCTGTATAAGGCATATAAGAATCAACTCTGACTAACCACAGGGGACGGATCAAGAGTCTGCCCCATAAGATATCTTTCAATGAACCTCTCTGACCACAGCCACACCAGCAAAGGGCATGCCCGACTCCAGGAAGCCCCTGTAGCAGAGAAGATGCCGATTCTACACTGCAGGCCTCCCACACCTATGCAATAGAGCCAGAGTCCCTTCTCAAGAAGAGGAGGAGCCCACCCCACAAGTGATCTCCCGTGCCTAGAAGATTGGGGCAAGCAACATGTGTGGCAGTGCAGCAGGGCATAATATGATTGACCAGGCCACAGGACATGTCTGATTGGTGCCAGTGGTGGTAGATATTTATGAGTAGCAGCAGCCAGTATCAGCATCAGTACAGAAAATGGAAGATGAAGATAAAGGGAAACAGTGATATCACTATTCAGAGGCATCAACTGGATCCATGACTGATTCATTTTGATAAAATGTCCATTTTGATGGACAGTTTAGTTATTTTAGTTGTTGCAATTCCACCCACAGCACTGAACAACCCCTCCAGCCATAACACTTGAGGACGTAGAATTCCATGGCAAACTTCACCAGCTCCTTCCACTGCTTTAACCTATTGGCCCAGAATGACATAGGGTCAGAGTTCTCTGCTGGTCAGTGGGTTTACTTCATTTACAACTGTATCTGATGGTTCAACCAGTGGGTGTTAGCAGCCCTTTGCACGCTGAAAAATTTTTGATTCATCAACTTCTAGATACTGTGCTGTACTAGGCCTGCCTGCTGCTGCTTTTACTCCTCCTGACACTTAAGTCAGTGGCAGAAGAAGTAGAGTGCTAGCTGAGTGAGATGGACTGAGAGCGGGCAGAGACCACTTGGATATGTGTGAAACTGGAAGTAGCAGTTCTCTCCCAAAACACTATGTTTAGCTGGGTATACAGCCTATCCTGATAATATTCAATTTTTTCTTCCCTTTCATGTGCTTCTTTTTGAGCCACTCCTTTGTTGCCTTGGCTGTATGTTTTGGGTCATTGTCCTGCTGGAAGAACTAGCCACGACCCATTTTTAATGTTCTGGAGGAGGAAAGGAGGTTGTCACTCAGGACAAGTAGTTCTCTGCCCAAGTAGTCCTGTTCCCTTAGCAGAGAAAACCCCCAAAACATATTGTTTCCACCTCCATGCTTGATGGTGTTTTTTGGGTCATAGGCAGCATTTCTCTTCTTCCAAACACGGCGAGTTGAGTTAAGGCTAAAGAGCTCAATTTTTGTCTGAACAATCTGGATGATTCTGAAAGTGATTGGGAGAAGATGCTGTGGTCAAATGAGACAAAAGTTGAGCTCTTTGGCTATAATGGGGTCTGTTTGCTGAATCCGCACGAGTCATGCAGACAGGAAAGTAGTTCATGAAGTAATTTTCTGTCTGAATGTTCCGTGTGGACACTGCACAGAAAACACACAGATCCCATTATAGTCTGTGAAGTTCATGTGCTTTCATAAGCTCACCGCTTGCCAATGCGTTCAGTATTCTGTTTGGTGGTCCCCATGTGGACTCCCCGAACAGAATACCAAAAGCAGATGTGAACCAGGCCTTGTGCACAGACTGTAGGATTACTTATAAATTATTTTACTTTTAATGCTACCGACTGTGTGTGTCTTATAATGGAAGTCTATGGAAAAAAACTTAATTTGCAAAGGATAATACTATCCATTTTATAATTTAATAGAATGTAGGTATACACTAGGAACGCAGAAACTGGATGCAAATTTGGTCCAGCTGGTTACACGGTTCACATAGTTACAGTGGAGGGCTTTTGGATTATATGATGTGTTGAAACCTGATTTTTAACTGCTGTGAAAAGGATGGATTTGGCTAGTTCTATTGTTCCTGCCAGCAAAAATCAAAGTTAGCACAAATGAGATGGAAAGTTGCTGTAGGGGCATTCAGGGGAAGGGCCTCCGTTTTGGAAGGGTTAATCTTATAACCTGATAGTCAACCATAGTCTCTAAGGACCCTCATAAAATTGAGAAAAGAGGTGTGAAGGTTAGTAAGTGTGATTTTTAAGGCTTTCTCTTCCAGACACACACAGGACAGTGTGTACCACAGGTTTCTCCTACAAGAGACAGCCACACCCCCTCCCTAGGGCAGCCTCAGCTCTTTTACAGGTGAACATTTGGGTCATCTATCAAATCAGGACTAGAGCATAGGCCTGGGTCTGCAACAACACCTAAATCCCATACTCCAACCAGTCACCTTGTAGACAACAGCCATCTCAGTGGAAGATACCTGCCATCTATCACTTTTCCTTCTGCCTGTCTACAGTGACTCTAAGAATTTTTTTTTCAAAGTTTTAGATTTTAAAGAGGGTGGTAATACGTAACAAAAACTATATAAATGGTATTGTCATAATCACAACTTCTTGCAGAATCCAGGTAAGATGTCATTTTGGCTGCACAGTGAACTGGGTGAAAAGGAAACCCATATGTTGCACATATGAATGTTGCACAAATGCAGTTTTTCTCTAATTCTATCCTATTCTCAATTTTTTACAGTTCCCAGTACATAATATGGGGATATTGTCACTCGTTAGGGAGAGACCACCATGTAAATGTGTAGAGTCTTATAAATTCATTTTCGCTCCACTGTGGGGGATTATGGGAAGAATATGCAAATATGTTTCCCAGGATGTAAATAGGGAAACACTGTCTGAATGCTGCCTTCTATTGGGAGCAGCTCCCTTGAACATCATGCCCGACTTTTCAACAAGCCTTTAATTGCAATGATGAGGGATTTTGCCAAGTCAGTATCATCCTAACTCCAGACGGCGCTGTTTCAATCTGATTGGATCTCAACTGCACAGTCTAGGGAGAAGCAGCGCCAACCGCAGTTGGGATGATACTGACTTGGCAAAATCCTGCCTCATTGCAATTAAAGGCTTGTTGAAAAATCGGGCATGATGTTCAAGGGAGCTGCTTCCAATAGAGGGCAGCATACAGAGACAGTAATTCCATATTTACATCCTGGGAAACAAATTTGCATATTCTTCCCACAGTACATAATGTGGAATATTAAATGGTGCCAATTATGAAGTACAATTTGTCCCACAAAAATTAAGCACTTATATGTCCCTGTGAACAGAAAAATAAAAAAGGTATGGCTTTTTGAAGGCAGGGAATAAACAACGAAAATAAAAAAAATAGCTCATGGGAAGGGGCTAAAATAGGTCAATAATATCAGATTGGGGCTGTTCATATCCTGGCACCTTCACCTAGTTACTGATAGATGGAGACTACATTTGAGCCGAACTTGAAATTTCAGGATCGTTTTTAAAATCCGATTTCCGATCATTTTCCATTTGAACCCGATCCCGATCCCAATTCCGATCCCAATGCAAGTTAATGAGATTTTTTAATAATTGAAGATCAGATTTTAAAAATGATCCTACTCACTACACAGCATGGAGTCTAAAAATTGAACGCTTTAATTGTTAGACTCCACACTGTGTAGGGATTAAAATAAATCCTCTGGCTACTTAGTCCCCCCTGGTGTCCACTTACCTGCACAGAAGCACTGCCACTGGTCTGGTCCCCGCTGTTCTCACTCCTCTTCTCGCCTCGCTGCCCCCGCCTCCCAGGTTAGTGTTACAGACCTAGGAAGAAGGCGGGGCTTGTGGCTTAGGAGAGTGTGGGCGGGTACAGGGTGGGGAGATGTGAGTGCATCACCGGCTGTTGTGCGACGTCCCCACACGCTGGAACTCGACGTACCACATGTTGAGCAGAGTGTGTGAGCAGCAGAGACCCTTGATGGAGTACCATCTCCAAAAGCCAAGGGTTCCTCAGAGTCAGCTCCCGCAGTTTCTTCACCATGAGTGGCAATGCATGGCAGACTTATGCGAGGTCTTGCATGTCTTTGAGGAGTCCACCAAGAGGGTCAGCTGTAACGACGCACTTGTGAGTGTAGCAATCCTGCTCCTGTGTGTGATGCGAGAATCCCTCATCGCCATCAGGGATAACGCATTGGATGCTGAGGAGTCGGGCATAGGAGCAGAACCATCCCAGCAGGATAGTCAGGGCACACTCCTGTCTGCTTCACAGCGTATATTGATGGAGGAAGTGGAGGAGGAGGAGGATGACGAAGTGGCAGATGATCTCATTGTCACACAGGAGGCTAGCGGGGAAGTTCATTGCGTCCCATTGCTGCAGCGCGGATGGGGCAAAATGGAGGAGGAGGAGGAAATCCGGTGGGGGCAGCGAAGTCATGCCAAGCAACACTCTGGCACACATGGCTTAATTCATGTTGGAGTGCTTTTCAACTGACAAATGCATTGTCAAAATCCTGGTGAGTATCGGGGCTACACAGTGGCTCAGTGGTTAGCACTGCAGCCTCACAGCGCTGGAGTCCTGGTGTTCAAATCCTGCCAAGGGCAGAAAACCACCTGCAAGGAGTTTGTATGTTCTCCCTGTGTTTGCATGGATTTCCATCCCATATTCCAAAGACATACTGATAGGGAAAAATGTACATTGTGAGCTATGTGGGGCAATCTACATTAGAAAAAATAAATAAATCCAGGAGAGCAACCACTACTGGATTTTTTTCAATCCTCGACCCCCGGTCTAAAAATATCTCTTTTATAACTTTTATTCCAGTAGATGGGAGGGCCAGTCGCATCAGTGATTGCCACAAGCAACTGGTGCAGAATATGATGGAGATGTTTCCATCAACTCTCATTGGCGGCAGAGAGGAGAGTTCCTCCAACAGGCTAACAACTGCCATCCTGTCCACACCCACCAGGGGCACACTCTCCAAGGTCTTGGACACGTTAATGGCAACCCCTCGCCAAACTACCACCACTTAGAGGCCTAGTGTCACCAGGAGAGAGGAGTATAGGCGCATGTTGCGGGAGTACCTGGCCTACACCAGCCCTGTCCTCTCCAATCCCTCTGCGCCCTATACTTATTGGGTCTCCAAGTTGCATTTATGGCTGGAACTTGCGCTGTATGCATTGGAGGTCTTTTCCTGCCCTGCCGCCAGCATGCTTTCAGAAAGGGTCTTCAGCGCAGTCGATGGCATAATTACAGATAAGCGCAGCCGGCTGTCAGCTGACAGTGCTGACCGGCTGAAGCTGATCAAAATGAACAGCCACTGGATAGACCCATCATTTTCATGTCCACCGGTGTCAAGCACCCCGACATGAAGTTTCATGTGTGTGCTCACCCTCTACAATTCTTCCTCCTCCTCCTCATACTCCTCCACCATCAGCGTTACACAATTCTGCTCCTACTAGGCTCAATCCACCCTGATTCCCCAAACTCTGCTGGTTAGAGTCTCAATCCACCCTGATTCCACCAAACTCTGCTGGTTAGAGTCTGAATCCACCCTGATTCCCTCAAACTCTGCTGATTAGAGTCTCAATCCACCCGGATTCCACCAAACTCTGCTGGTTAGAGTCTCAATCCACCCGGATTCCCCCAAACTCTGCTGGTAAGTCTCAATCCACCCGGATTCCCCCAAACTCTGCTGGTTAGAGTCTCAATCCACCCGGATTCCCCCAAACTCTGCTGGTTAAGGCCTCAACCTACTCCAAGGGCCAAAAACACTGCTTTTTAAAGGCTCAACTCACTCCAAGGGCCAAAAATACTGCCGGTGCAAGGCTCTATTTACTTCAAGGGTCAAAAACACTGCTGTTTAAAGGCTCTACTCACTCCAAGGGCCACAAACACTGCCGATGCAAGGCTCTACTCACTCCAAGGGCCAAAAACACTGCTGTTTAAAGGCTCTACTAACCTCAAGGGCCAAAAACACTGCTTGTGCAAGGCTGAACTAAGTTAAAGGACCTACAATTCTGCTGGTAAAAGGCTGAAGTCACCTAAAGGGCCTGAATCTCTGCTGGTAGCTCAACTTAAGGGCCTCTAAGTTAATTTGGAAGGGCTCACGTTAAGGGAAAGAAAAGTGAATTTTGGAAGGTCTTACCACATCACACACAAACATATCCACAATGACAGTTAAGGGTGGGTACTGTTGGATTTCCCATTGCCTATTCCATCTGTGCTTGTCATGGGCAACGTGATTTAAAGGGGTGCATGTTATTGTTTCTTTAGCTTAAAATTTAGGTTTCTGTCCATGCAATTGGGGAGGAAAGAAGGTTTCCAGGTATTTTTCCACTTTCATAGTGGTTTTTTGAGTGTGGAAAGTGTCTAGTTGATTGAGGCTGTGATAGTGGGGTAAAACTGTGACTTGGGCTTGTTAGATGCCCCCAGCCATGCTTCCCCTGCTGTCCCAGTTGCATTTCAGAGGTGTTGTCATCATTTCCTGATGTGTCATAATGGACTTGATGACCCTCCTGAGTCGAATTGTGGGTTCCCCTGAAACAAACGGTTTTTCCCCATAGACTATAATGGGGTTCGATATTCGTTCGAATAGTCGAATATTGAGGAGCTATTCGAAACGAATAACAAATAACAAATATTTCACTGTTTGCTCATCTCTAGTAGTAAGTAAAATTGTGACATTTCTAAAGAACGTGTTTCTTTTTAATTCTTCACTCTTATCCATGTCAATTAATGGCTGGATTCTGAAAGTTGACATATAGAATTTTTTTCTCAATTTTTCTGCATATTACACATTCCAGTCCATGTCCAAGATTTATTTGCAATAAGAGAGAACTTTGTTTGGCTAAAATACATTAACTAAGTGCATTTCCTAATGTATTAACCTATGTGAGCCAAAAGGGAAGCAGACTTTAACAAAGATCACTTTCATTATTTATATTTAGACATATTTATTGCATAGTGGATTCTTGGGTTTGCTGTATATTGTTTGCATTTCATTGTTCAATTACTTTGTACAATATTTATTATATAGGGTATGTGTATTACTGTCTTAGTTTTGTGTATACAGCTCCTTTAAAGATACAACGCATTTAAGTCTTAAGACCCTTTAAATTTTTCACATTTTGTTTTTGTTGACACCAATACTGTAGAGAGCTCATGGTAATTGAGAGTCCCTTTTCAGATTTTGCATCGGGACTCAAAATGACACCTGCACTTAGACCCACTGCCATCAGTATGTGATGGTCTCTGTCCCCCTTTATAACTAGTCCAATGTCAAATCGACAATTATTCTAAAAGCTTTGATTTCACCTGATTATAATTTAGGTACACTCTTCCACAAAAGAAAGCAATATTTACAGTCCTTGTAAGAACATATCCCTTTTTTATATTCCCCATGCCCTTTGAAGCTATTTGTAAGGGAATTGCAATAGGAACAATTCCCCAGTAGCTGCTGGTGAACCCTGGGGGAAGGGATACGACAAGACAGTGAACCCTAAGCTGAAACCACCATTGCCCCAATCTGCTAGCCTCAATGTCTTAAGTGGCAGAGGACAGCTGGTCGACAACCCCTTCCTATATGTAAGGGACAACACAGAATGCAGACAAGACAAACAAGAAAAAAGGGAGGACAGCTAGCCAAGGGTCTGGTAACAGTCAAGCAATGCAGTACAAAATCCAAAAAGTAATCACAAGGGAAGCCAAGGGTCAGAGGTCAGTAATATAATCGAAGCAGAAAGAGGAACTAGCTTGGACAAAGTCTAAGGACAGAGTCACAATAGCCAGCAAGCTTGTGTGTGCTGATGGCCTGTATATAGGAAGCTCAGGACCACCCTAGGCTTGATTGGTAGACAGGCTGTCAATCACACAGACAAGGCTAGAATTAACTATTTGATGAACAACGGAAAACAAGGTGCAGGAGATGGGTGTGGTGGAAATTCAATTACAGAGGAGAGATAATACAGCAGTATTCACATAGTGCAACAAATAAACTATAAGCAAAGAATCAAACTGAACTTTGCGAGTGGAGAGTGGCGCAGATACCTGAACTGGTAGAGACATTACATTGTTTTTGATTTTGGCATAAAAACACAGGAAGATTTGCAACAAAAAGCATAGCTTTTCTGCAATGTGTGGCTTCAGCCTGAGGCTAAGGCCCATGGTAGTGGAATGCTGCGAAATTGCATTGTATGTTTTTTTCCACAGCTATTTTCATTAAGGCACTTTTATCTGTACCTTTTCTTCCCCTGTTAAATATATAGGATAATGCTTGAGATTCTGCAGATAAAATAAACATGTTGCATTTTAGAAATGCAGATCTACAGCTCTTTTTTATGTAGATTGTGAGCCCCATATAGGGATCACAATGTACATATTCTTTCTCCTATCAGTAGGTCTTTATAGAATGGGAGGAAATCCACACAAACACGGGGAAAACATACAAACTGCTTGCAGATGTTGTTCCTGGCAGGATTCAGACCCAGGACTCCAGCGCTGCAAGGCTACAGTGCTAACCACTGAGCCACCATGTTGCCCCTACAGCTCTTTTTTTCTGTAGTGTGTGGATGAGATTAACCATACGCTCATTCAGTTGTTGGTACTGTAACATGCAGCACTTTTTCTGCTGCATTTACACAGCAGCCAAAAATGTTGGGGTCTAGCCTAAGGCTAAAGCCCCACGGGACATCCAGCTGCAAAACAGCAGCTGTGGTCTTCTAATTTGTTTTATATTGCACTGTTATAATTATTTTTTTGCTACAAAATTATGGAATATATGTTTTTTTTAAAAAATACACTGTAATTTCTACCGCCTTCCAGATTTTTCCATCCTACCACAATTCTGTATTTTGGAGTGGATTTTAAAATAGCCCATAATAAATCATTTAGAATAATTAGAGCCCATTAAAATGTAGCGAATACACTCCTTCACATTATTAATTTGCCAGGCTACAAGGCCACTGCAAACATTTTATAAAGCTCATTGACTTATTCATGTTCTAGGCTAAAATTTAAACTGTCTCGAAGAACAACAATAATGAAATAAGAAAGACACTTGCATTAATATAGAAATAAATCTATGAAACTGTCAAGTACACTTGGTACTTCCTTATTTCACAAGGCAGAATGTTATGTATGCCCTTGTCACCTTTATTGGTTTTTTTAGCATCTACCATTAAGTCTAGTTTTCTTGTGCCAACATATCGATGGAATTTTGAATAAGTTACTAATTTCTAACTGTTACAATAGGGTCATGATACTATATGATGAATCAATAAACACTTATAAAATGAGTATAGTTGCCACCCAAGGCAATTCCATCACATGGCAAGAAAGGCAAAGCGATGTCCACCTGTTTACTGCTTGTGATAACATTTGCTATCTTGGTCAAAGTAAGATCCTGTTACTATATATGTTCCTGCTTCAGTGTTCATTTTACTTTGTAAAAGGTTAAAACTCAATAAAAATATTTGAAAACAAGAAAGGCAAAGTGTGCAGACCTATTCTCGCTGTCAATGACTGGATAGCAAAACCCTGACAAGCCACATTATAAATAAGTATAATCAGGGGAGCACCTTCAATCAGGCGGCATGAAGAAGCAGCGTTACTCATGGAAAACTATTTTGTTAACCTAAACCAGCTCCAAACAAGCGATTTAAAAACACACTGAATGGAACCTATCCTGGGCTGGTTTAGAAGTGCAGGCAGGGGAGGAGACTGATATGAAAAGAACTTGGCAGTGTGTGGACAGATACTGCTACAGCACAGCGCTGCACACTCACTCATCATCATCAGTTCCTGCAGCTCACACTGACATCCATTATGGCTAACTCATCTTTGCTGTTACTGCTAGCACAGGCTTCGGGCTTGTATGGTAATGTCCCAGACCACATGATGTCTGGAACATTACCATACATGCCCAAAGCCTGTTAGGAGTTACATTGGATCCCCAAGAGGTGAGTAAAACTGTTTATTATGTTCCCTCACTTCCCCTGGATCTCTGATTATTATACTCTGGGGTCTGAAAAGACCCCAGAGTATAATAATAGTTCATGGGTGGGCCACTATGGGGCATAATAGAGTTGGGTGGGCAACTTTGGGGCATAATAGTTGGGTGGGCAACTGTGGGGCATAATAGAGGTTGCAGGGTCCACTGTGGCCCCTGCAACCTCTATTATGCCCCACTGTCTATTGTGCCTCTGTGGGGCATAATATAAGCTGCAGGGGCCACTGTGGGGAATAATAGAGATTGCATGGGCCACTATAGGACAGAAAATTGAAAACCTAGGATGGAAGATGTCGCGCAGAGAGGCGGGTTCCTGAAGAAGATAGAGGTGCTGGAGAGTTCTCTCACAGCATTGGGGACACCTCCAGTGCTGTTTGAGCACTGGGGCCCACCTCCAGTGCTGCGAGAGAACTCATTTGCATATCAAAGAAAACCCTTTTTTTCTACCAAACGGCGAGGCAGAGAAGACATCTAAAGGTAGAAGACGAATAGCCTTTCTTAAGGCTATTCCGACGTGTTATCGAGAAAAAAAGGTATCCAGTGATAGGATCCCTTAAGTTTCACCAGATATTCAAATGTATTGTAGGCCCTTGTTAATCACTCATCTTATGTTATTCTAGATATAGACCTAATGCCTTATAGATCTCTGTTAATTATTCACTTACATATGTCATTCTGGAATTTTAGTCTGGTACTATTACAGTGATAGTGGATTTCACTTTGGCTTTATAGGGATTCCTGTCCCTATCAGTGTTTGCAGTGCCGCACCTCCCATGAGGCGACCTTAAGCGACTGCTTCGGGCGGCACTGTGCCAGGGCCCCAGGGAGGGCGGCATTTTTGCTGACCTAAGCCAGTCCAGGACAAGCTGTCCCGGACTGGCTTAGGGTCACCATCACTGAGCGGTGGATTGGGGAGGCCACTGGAGCAGCGCTGCTCCAGCGGCCGCCCCTCACGCTCAGGCAGAGAGCAGGTCTTCTCCATGCCTGCTCTCTGCCTGTTAAGACGCTCGCTCCGCTAGGCTCCGCCCCCTCCACTCGGCCCACCCCGCCGCTCGGCCCACCCCGCCCCCTCCTCGGGGGAAGGGGGGGGGCAGCTTTCTGACGTCTGCTTCAGGCGTCAGAAACAAATGGTTCACCCCTGAGTGTTTGTATACATGAAATAAAGCAATTGCTTAAACTGAGTTCAACATCAATGCATTTACCAGCTATTGAACTGATTACCTGTGAGGTTTTTAATAACTGCAATGTAAATAGTCACCTAAGCACATCTGCATTGTGCTGAACATCATTACCTTTGATTCATCAAAAATGCTTATAAGATTAAGAATAAGATTAGTCTAGTGCCCACAAAGATAATCCCAGTGGGTAGAGTTCTTCCTTTCCATAGCAGCTAACAGCAGCTGGCATTCTGCTCTATACCATAATGCCGCCAGCCCATACAGCCACTGCACAAGGACAGAACAGAAATGAATATCTGATCTGTAGGGATAGAAAGGGAGGTTAGGAAGGGAGAAACTTTAATGCAGGGATGGGTGTTATTATATGGCCATATTACTAACATCAGGGAGTGTGTTGCTGGATTGCTCCTCTTTGTTAAAACTGCAATACAAATTATAGGCAGCAAATTGTGTTTAACCTCCTAGTAGTCAGAGGAGCGACCAATGATGTAACAATCATGGTCACAGAGGGTAAAACCTCTACCAGGCCCAGCAGGTCATGGGGCCTGCGGCAAACTGAAGATGGCCGAGGCTCTGGACCTCTATGATAGCATTCCAAGAAAACCTGGTTCCCCGACGGCTATACATACTGTTATTGGAAAGGGGCCCTGACTAGAGATGAGCGAACACTATTCGAAACGGCCGTATGAGTGTTTGTTATTTTTAATCATCTTCCCTGGGCCTCTGATTATGCTATGGGGTCTGAGAAGACCTCAGATTATAATAATAGCACCAAAGTAGAGGGGTGTTGTTTGTAGCATATAATACTATGTGGAGGCCACTGTGGAGCCTATAATACTGGGTGGGGGGGGGTAACTGTGGAGCATATCATAACCGTCACTTTCAAGAATTCGTTGTTGGTAGGGGGCCCCAGACAAAAGTTTGCATTGGGGCCCACAAGATTTTAGTTACGGCACTGGGAGTGACTGATACATAGTAATGCACAAATATGCAAGGAGGATATTTAGCAGGACTGGGACAGATCACCTCATCATTATTGGTGATATTTAGGGATATTTAGTGTTTACAGTGTTGCCGTACCCTCTCACTGGTGATGGGTTTAGACTACACTTGAAAAACTGCAGTCCGTCACTGATAATATATATGGAGTAAAGAAGAAAACTATTTACCGTATATACTCGAGTGTAAGCTGAATTTTTCAGCCCAGTTTTTGTGCTGAAAAAGGCCCCCTCGGCTTATGCTCAAGTCAGCAATAAAAAAAAAAAAAAAACTTCTTTTTTTTATTTAGGAGGGGGGGGGGGGGGGTCTATGACCAGTCACAATATCAATGTATAGAATCTCCCATAAAATAGTGCAAAAAAAAAAAAAAGATTTTAAAAAAAATAAAAATCACTCCTTTCCCTAGAATACATACAAAAGTAGAAAATGACTGTGAAACACAAGCACATTAGGTATCCCTGTGTCTGCAAGTGCCTGGTCTACTGAATATAGGGGATCTGCAGTGCTCCTGTTCCGTCGGGAAGGGGTTAATAGGAGCACTGCAGATACCCTATATTCAGCCAGACTGAATTCCAAGTGGGGGAAGAAAAAACAGTCCTCAAGCTCAGGGAAGGGGCAGACAGACAACCAAAACATCCCCTCCCCTTCCCTAGCGTCTACTGCACCCAAAAACTCCAACCATTTTAATTTTTTAAATTTTCCAGTATCTGCTGCATTTCTCCCCCTAGGCTTATACTTAAGTCAATAAGTTTTCCCAGTTTTTTGTGGCAAAATTGGGGGCCTCGGCTTATATTCGGGTCGGCTTATACTTGAGTATATACGTTATTTACTTTTGAGTGAGCAATTTAATGTAGATTGTGACAAAGTGCCAAAAAAAAAAAAACACAAAAAAATATTGGTAATGGCAATATTTCTTTCTGACAGTGAATACTTGAAACAAAAGGCAAAATTACTCTTATTACTGTTTTGTACATTATTAGTAACACTCATAGTAACATAAGACAGACGTTTGGTGAAGACTAACTCATTACTAACTGCCAACGAAACATCTAGCTGTAGTGAACATGAAAAGCTCTTTGTGTTCCAAATGTGCTGAGTAAGGAACCACGTAAGTCCTGCTACACGCAGTGATGTACTTGCTGCTAGGGCAGTATTGTCAGAAATGTCAAGTCATTCCTAATCACCAACAATGGCTAATTTGTACAGTACAACTGTTCATTACAGTAATGACAGACAGAGCTCACAACAATCTGCTATTCCTGAAAGAGTGTGATGGTTCACATTATTGCAAATGTCTATTTAGTCTAAATACAATGTAAAGTCATTAAAGATTGTATGTCCTTTAATTATCCAGAATACAGAGGTCAAACTACCGTCCTGCTGAAACCCTGTCTCTTGTATCTTCATTGCAAAAAACGTAGAGTATATGTTGTCTGTCAATGAGTTTGCTAACTTTTCTCACTTCTCCGATGTAGTAGAAGGGGGATGGCAAGAAACCACTTCATCCTTACAAGGTGTTTTCACTGAAAACAGACTAGAACAAACTCACCATAGCAGTTTAATGTACAAGAACCTGGTATTGTAGAAAATTCAAGCTTGCAGTATTAATAACCTTTCTTGCAAAAACTTGCATTATGTTTCAGGTTAATGATCTTGAGTATGTTGAGTATGACAAGAGAACTTGTCACCAGGAAAAGAATATGTTTTACTTCATTAGTTCTCCAAAAATATTTTTCCATATACTTGTTATACGCAAAATTCAGGTCTTTTACCTTTTATGCAACTTACCATTTTAGGTGAGTGCCAGAATATTCAGCAGCTTCCCACAATCTTCCACATCACCATGAACCGAGATCTAACTGGTTATCATGAGATGCTAAGCTTCTCACTAGAAGTTCGTAACAAGATGGGTTTGTCCCTATTATGTCAAATTGTTCAGTTTTTAACAAAACTGAACAAATGGTCTGTCACGAGAAAATGGGCGCTGCCACTTGTTTGGCTAGAAAATACAGAGGAGATACTTGTATATGACTCAAACACTAAAAATAAATGGATCTATACTCTGGTTTCAAGTGTTACAAGGTGCTGATAGAGGGGTGTTTTATTTTTTGCAAAATGGTAACAACTGGGTCCAGACAGCATAAGTAGCACAGAGATAATGAAATATATAGAATAAATATAATACGATAAGTGTGGTAGAAGATCCCAAATGTTTTGGTAACAACTTTCTTCAGTAGGAATAGGAGACCATTTAGTAGTAACAGACTGGAAAAAACAGATAACAGTAGTAAATATTATAGCATATTAAATAACATAAAAAGGGAGTAATGAATAACCGAAATCAAGGCAAAATCATTAATAAAAATACAATGTATCATATAACATAAACCCAGGGTACCCTAGAGAAAACAGCACAACAGAAAAATCTGTACTATTACCAAAAGATGATGATAATAATAATAATGTATGATATAGAACATAATATTAACCCCTTCCCGCCGATGGCATTTTTTGATTTTCGTCTTTGTTTCCCAAGTGACATGGACTTGTTTCTGCCTCTCGATATGCCTCTGCCTGTAGCCACCTTTTTTGGTGCTGCGCTTTCCTCCAGATCTACGCTGCTTTCCCCGCTAGACCTCACCCCTGCCCAGGTCAGGTCAGTGGCCTCGTCGTCCACCACTTCCTCTTCAAATTCAGGTCTGGACTCATTGCTGGCCACTTTAGAAGTCTCCAGTGCTTTCTCTCAAACCATTTTCTAGTGTTTTTTGAAGTGTGTTTTGGGTCATTGTCCTGCTGGAAGACCCATGACCTCTGAGGGAGACCCAGCTTTCTCACACTGGGCCCTACATTATGCTGCAAAATTTGCTGTTAGTCTTCAGACTTCATAATGCCATGCACACGGTCAAGCAGTCCAGTGCCAGAGGCAGCAAAACAACCCCAAAACATCAGGGAACCTCCGCCATGTTTGACTGTAGGGACCGTGTTCATTTCTTTGAAGGCCTCTTTTTTTTCCTGCAAACTTTATGTTGATGCCTTTTCCCAAAAAGCTCTACTTTTGTCTCATCTGACCAGAGAACATTTTTCCAAAACGTTTTTTGCTTTCTCAGGTAAGTTTTGGCAAACTCCAGCTTGGCTTTTTTATGTCTCTGGGTAAGAAGTGGGGTCTTCCTGGGTATCCTACCATACAGTCCCTTTTCATTCAGATGCCGACGGATAGTACGGGTTGACACTGTTGTACCCTTGGACTGCAGGGCAGCTTGAACTTGTTTGGATGTTAGTCGAGGTTCTTTACCCACCATCCGCACAATCTTGCATTGAAATCTCTCGTCAATTTTTCTTTTCTGTCCACATCTAGGGAGGTTAGCCACAGTGCCATGGGCTTTAAATTTCTTGATGACACTGCGCACGGTAGACACAGGAACATTCAGGTCTTTGGAGATGGACTTGTAGCCTTGAGATTGCTCATGCTTCCTCACAATTTTGCTTCTCAAGTCCTCAGACAGTTCTTTGGTCTTCTTTCTTTTCTCCATGCTCAATGTGGTACACACAAGGACACAGGACAGAGGATGAGTCAACTTTAATCAATTTTAACTGGCTGCAAGTGTCATTTAGTTATTGCCACCACCTGTTAGGTGCCTCAGGTAAGTAACAGGTGCTGTTAATTACACAAATTAGAGAAGCATCACATGATTTTTCAAACAGTGCCAATACTTTTGTCCACCCCCTTTTTTAGGTTTGCTGTGGAAATATATCCAATTTGGCTTTTTGACAATTCTTTTTGTGGTTTTCAATTGAAGACAAATTAAATGAAGATAATAATACCAAAGAATTTGTGATTGCAATCATTTTCTGGAAGAACATGAGTATTATCTGACAGAATTACAGGGGTGCCAATACTTTTGGCCAACACTGTAAATCCTCTCTCGCCCTCAGCACAACGTCTCTCCCTATCTAACTCCAAACCGCAAATGACACGAATATGGCTGATACTATTCTTATAAGTCGGAGGTCATCTGATTTTGTCAGCCATTGACTATTCATGCCTAGCATTTTGGGATATAGGGTCTGTACTTTGTGTGTGTTCGAGGTTTGTATTTATATTTATTTTGGGGCCTGGTCTGGGGCTGTTTTTATAAATTATGGCTTTAAACTGCAGATAGGTGGTCAGAGAAATATGTAAATAGATTCTTCAATTAAATGGAGGTTTTATCTACAAAATAACAGTAATGTCATGATAATGGCTACTGGTTCTTCAGATATTCACTAGAAAAATCCTGCGGCCATTAACAATGAATATAAATATTACATGTCCACAATATCTCCTGCTGCACGATAGCCTGCAATGTATGAACTCAGCCACATGATCCATAGCAGGTCAGTAATACAATCCAGCAGAGGGGATTTATTTACACCCTGTAAATAGCTCTGGAATTATTTTGTTACCAGCAGCTTTCTTGTGGATTTCTGATTTCATATTATAGAAACATTGCGCAGGCGCAGGAGGCGGCTCCTCCTCATCTTCTTGACATGTGCAGCCTCCCATGCCTGCACAATAGAGCCAGAGTGCGAGCTACAGTGCAATGTCAGCCCTCCGGCTCTATTGTGCAGACATCGGCAGACATCAAGAAGAGGAGAAGCCATCCCCACAGAAGAAAGTGATCTACCATGCCCAGAAGATGCAGACAGGAAGAGAGGGAATTATGATGGTGGTGGTAATGGGTTTAGTATTGGTGACTTTCCAGAAACAGGGAAATGGAACGTCACTGGAAAATCAGAAAATGTGCCTGAGGCGGTCACATGATCACCACGTCGAGCTAGGAAATATACATTTTTTGGAATGTAAGTAAGTTAGAAGTTAGGCAGGGGGGTTAGTTTAGTATAGAAAGATCATATTATGCCGGAAAACCTCTTTAAGGCCGGGGCCCCACGGGACGGAAATGCTGCGATTTGCGAGCGGTGTAAACGACTCAGTTTTGGAAATGGTAACATGTCATTTATACCTATTTAAATGCCAGCGGTTTCCCCATAGATATAATTATAACAAAAAGTCAGCAGATAAAGACTCCGCAAACTGTCTGTTTAAAGCTCTGCAGGAAGAACTGCGATGTGTTGAAGCAGCAGTTTTTCTCGCAGCATTTTTTTGCTGAGGGATGTCCCATGGGGCCTTAGCCTAAAAACAACAATTCTACTACAGGGGGAAATAACAATGCTCTTAATCGAGTAGTATCTCTCAATGCTATATGATTGGCACACTTCATTTATCCAAACTTTCCTTGACACCACCATTAGTCCATAAATCACTGAAGATGCTAGCCGGTCTAGGAAGATAGCTAGTCATCATCCTCTTTTTTTCGGAGATTCCCCCTTAGTGTTTCTATTGGGAAGTCATTGACATTGCGGATCTAAGTTGCAGGCAGCCATCTAGGGACCACCAGTTGGACTTATGTTAAATTGAAGCTGGTGGCGCTCTATGGCCGAGCCCTGGAATCTCTTATGGCATGTTCCATATAACACCAACGCCATGTTTTGTTGTGACTTTGTCATTATTGAACAGATATGGCAGTATGTGTGAGCCTTTATACCACTTTCAGTGGCACCATAAAAATCTGCACATATATTTGCTGTTATAGTGAGGCCAGAAAGTACTCATGGGTTTTTATGTTTTCAGTGAAAATATTAGGAGTGGATACGTTGTGACAACTCCAATAAAAATATATAGGAAGGTATGTTTTGATGAATTTTCACACTGAAACTGCAATCCAAATGAATGGATATTTTACAGTCATAACAATTTTCTGTTTTTCGCTCCTCCAGTACTTTGTCCACTTCCCTAGATCTCTACAGGCTACAGTATTTGCTTCAGGGTTTTGTTTTAGTTTACAGATGTAGCTGAAACCCATCCAAGATAAAGGGAGAGGCTCCACTCAACCCACATGCTGAATTAGTGTATTTCCCTAGTGCCGAAGAAAAATGTCAATGTGTCAACATTCTTTTTTATAGAACTTTTGGGACTGTTACATACTTTTCAAGTAGAAACACCCTGTAAGTATCGTTACTCACTGACAGAAAGTTATCAAATTAAATGTATATACAGTGGAAGATTTCTATTCCAATATGTTAAAGTCCTCATATTTTCACGTTCAATAATTATGTTATACACAGTACAATAAATAATAGTTACTTTTAGCATTTGCCTTGCATAATCTTTTACAAAATAGCAAAAATTCTAGGGAATGTAACAGTATCAGTACATCACTGTATTGATGGTAATAAACAATAATTGTATTTTATTAGTTAGCAGTGAATAAAAGAAAATTAGCTGTATAACAGTTAACCAAAGGTTGAGTAACATATTGAATGATAAGAACAATTTGATTAAATAGATTACTTTGCATTGAATCAACACAGTGAGCTTATGGGGGATCTCAGCAGGCCTCAGGAAGAGAACCCGTGATGTCACAGGTAATGACATCATAGGCCCTTTGCTGATTGGCTTTAGTGGTCACATGATGGCTTCAGAGGACCTGCAGAACAGACCTGGGAGAAGCCACTGGAGCAGAAGAACCGGGAAGTGCAGTAGGACACTGGAGCATTGGGGACAAGTGAGTATGAAGATTTTTTTTATTTTTTTCAATGCTCCCGGATGATTTAAAAGTTAAAAGGGTTGTCCATTTTTTCCTGGAAAACCCCTTTAAGTTTGTTTTCATTTTCAAAAGGAATGGAGAATTCTGTTCAATCAGATCACTCACCCACCACAGGGGACACAAGGCCAAGAATCCTCTGCAGGAGCAGCCTGGAAGAGTATGGGAGGGGGCGAATGCAAAGAGACACAGAAGAAGTCTGTAGACATAACTGCACCTCTTTAAGATTTCAGCTGCAGTTAAGGAGAGTGGAGAAGACAGCTGACATGGGAAAACTTGTCATGACTTATTGGTGAGATGTAGCACCGTAATAACTGCCCAGGCTGCATAAATAGGAAGAAAAAGTACCTGACCACCATTATTAGTTCCGGTACATTCAGATACTATGAACTGTATTGTAAAGGTTATAACCATGGGTTTTGCATTCCTGGAGAAGGCTAATTAGCATATGAATAAAAACAGACTTATTCAAACACTACTGAGGCAATTTCCATACAAAAGGTACATGTGTAATAGCATTTCTAATGGGTATGCAAGTATGCGCTTAGCTAAAAAATACTTTTCCCAATGATCTAGCCCCTTTAATGGATTTGTCTTAATGCTTGAATGATCAGTCATCCGCTGGCCCGTTACCTTTTAGTATTGTGACTCTTACTTCCAAAAAAATTGAATACTAACCTAAGAATTTAACCCCATCCACTTACATTAATTGTGCCATAACCCAGATGGAGGGAACCGGAGGATGTGAGTAGTAGTGGCGGATGACATGCCACCAACTAGGCTGAGAACACTCAACCACACTCCCCAGCACCACTCCTGAGCCGGACACTGCTGAGGGGGCTTGGTCCCCTGGGGTGCTTCTAGTTGGAGAGGGGACCTCTATACACTTTGAACCGGTGTGATGGTGTTTGGAAAGGCCAAAATGATAAAGCAGTAACGACTCAGGCAGACAGCTGTGCACTGAAACAGGATAATGCTTCATTCAGCTACTGTAGAAGTACAATAAGCAACTTCCAAAATTGGAGCAATACTCTCTCATTGTCCAATTCCCCAGCTTTGGTCCTATGAGGGCAGCCAGGGATGATAAAAGTTAAAAAGATAACTCTACTCCAACTACAACTCCTCCCATGTACCACTTCCAGCTGCAGGCACTGGGGTCTGTAATGCAGATTAGTCCTTAAAGGGATCTGGTTATCTTTAAATAAGGTGCAGAATCAACTCCTCCTGTAACATGGCTTCACTGCTCCTCCTGGCCCAGAGTCCAAATGCCTGACAGTCAAACTCCCTTTCTCAGGCCTTTCTCCAGATGAGCCTTGGCCAGTGTTCTCATTGAGGCTGCATGGATGACCAATGATGTCCATTCTCAGTGCTGGCTTTCACTCCTCTCCACAGGATCTAAAAAGTCTAAACTAGAACTACACAGGATCTCAACTGCAACTAGACTGAGACTTCGATGGTCATCCAGAAGACAAAAGTCTCCTCAAACCCCACCCAGTGGTCTTTGATAGGCCAGGTCTGTATCAAAGGGAACCATTTGAACACTGGGGGAAACACAGGAGAAAAACAACAAGGAATAAGCTGCATAACATTGTAAGTATCATACATAAAATATAGAGGACAGGACATACCAACATAACCCAGAAGCACAAAAGACAAACCATTAAAGTAGTAGCACTCTGGGATTCTACACTTGCAATGTTTCAGGGCATTATGGCGATGTTTGCTCATTTAATGCCTGGTGTCATCCTTACTTATGAGCCAATGTAGTTTTTTTTTTTTTTTAAAGTTGCGCTTCATAGCAACTCTAGGAAACTAGAAAGGTGGGCAAAAGCCAAAAATCATTAGTCTCTTCTTAACTACAAGAAATAGGTGTAATAAGAAGGCAAGCCACAAATCTCAGTGTTCTCATTTGGGTCATCCTCCGTTCTGTATGTTGCTGCATTATACATTTTATTACAGTGTATTAAATAGCTTCAAAATTCTTTTTTATTTTCCTTCCTGAGTATTGAAATATTGACAGTATTACAAGTTGTTAGATAATTGATATTGTTAGTCTGTTTAAAGTTTTTCCTTTTTAAAATAGTAGCTCCTGGGATTGATCTATGCTGATACAGGTGATTAATACTGAGATTTCAATGAATATTATATAAATGCATTTTTTATTCAAATATTAATCTTTATCTTAATACAGGTCCTGTGTAATGTGTATTGTTTAACAGCAAGCAATGTAACTGCTGAACACATGATAATGACTGCCAATTGAGGCTTAGCAGTCTTTCATGTTATACTCCCATAAGCAGAATGTTCAGTATAAATGTTTTAGCATCAGCGACCTCGTTCTTATGGTTCTCTACATGTTACTAGTACTTGTTCACCATTTGATATATATTTATATATTCTGGCAAAAGTCTACAGATAAGTCCTTTTATAGATTGAAGCTGAATGAAGGTTAATTGTAGATTAAAGTTTAGATGATTTATTTATAGGTATGCCTAATGAACATGACTCTATATTACATAGGTGGAGTTCATAAATTTTTCTTATTTTCTAGGTACTTTTTATAGTATTGAACCTTTTGTTCATTCGAGTGAATGTGGTTGAACTGTGGTTAGTTGTTACTTCAATTTTTGACTCAGCTGTACTCCTCGCACTCACCACAGCTCGACAAATTACACACTTACACACAATTGCACACTCATCTTGGAAAAATACAAAAAAACAAGCTTAGTCGAGCCTCAGAGTTTTGCTGGAAGAAAAGCTGCTCCAAGGAAGATTTCATCAGTTACAATTGACCAGTCCTCAACTTCAAGACTGCACTCCTCTCTACATAAAAGGACTTCACTACTCAGATCTACCTTATCCCACATCCTCAATTAACACCTAACTCCCTTCTCTATCGCTTGGTGCCCCCTCCAGCATCTCCCATTTCAGCTGAAGACTTTGCCTCATATTTAAAAACAAAGTATTAGAGAAGGTTTCAGCCTACATCCCCTCAACCACTATACTTAACTATTCAGTGCTCTTCCTCCATAAGCTACTTGCCGCCATTATCAATGAAACTCTCATCACGCTACCTCAAAATCACACCTCGCCACCTTATCCCCAACCTTTCCATTGTGCCAGATTCAACCTATCTCTAACCAGTGGTTCCTTTCCTTTTTTCTTTAAACACGCTGCTATCACACCTATCTTTAATAAGCCATCCCTTGACCCATCCTCTCTATCCAGTTATTGCCTTATCTCACTTTTTCCTGTTTAACTTAAACCTCCTCAAATAACATGTCTTCTTTAGCTTTGAACCCACACTGGCTTTCAAACGCAATCACTCCACTGAAACACTCTGTTCTGGTAGTCCCTGAAGCAAATATTAGAAAATTGAAGGATATTACTGGTAACAGAGAGCAGTAAAATAGTTATTAAAACCCTTTACAGTGCTGAGAAATGCAGCACCCAAACACCTTCACCAGGGCCAGCTGTAAGGTCAGATGGACTTTGCTGAATTTGGGGTCCAAGCCATTATCATATAAACGATACAAGAAATAAACACTCCACTTTCAGAGATCAAAACTAGAACCCACAATTTTAGGGTAAGTTCTCTGGAGGGTTTTTGGTCAGGATTTTGAGGCTGTATCCGCCTCAAAATCCTGACCAAAAAGACGACTCCCATTGAAATCAATGGGAGCCAGTCAGGTCTTTTTTCCGGGAGCCGTTTGTTCCGGCTCCCGGAAAAAGAAGCGAGATACTCATTCTTCAGGCCGATTGAGGACCCACCTCTTCAGGAAAGCTTACAACTTTCAATAACCCTGCTGCCATTATACCATCATCTAAACATCTTGTAGACTTGCCTGCTGTTCCTTTTGCTTTATACATTGCAAGCCCTCGCAGAAAGGTTTTCCCTCCACCTAATACCTGTAACTAACAATATAACTATCTTTATTCAAGGTAGAATGTAAATATATATAATATATAATAAGACACAAACACTTTAAAAGGAGGGGGAGACCAATAACATGCAGATAAATGAATAAGACTGTACAACCTGAGATCCCTGAGCTGGTTATAAATAGAAATGCAATGCACAAGGATCAGCATCTCTCATCATGACAGCTGATAAAAGTGGCATATAATATAGTATCAGATTAAGTAAAGTGATGCATTGCAAAGAAAATACATAATTCAAAATTTTACACCATATATATTAATGGGTCGAATATAATAATACAAAGGCAGGTCCATAAATATATAACTAATACTACTAACCCATGCTAGGCAAAAATACAGTGTTCAGGTAAGCATACAACATTACATGTGTTTGACTTCATTTGTGGATGACACTATATTTGCATATCTGGCTGTAAATGATCGAACATATAATGGGTGCCGTGACACCAAATTTCCATCTACTAATTCCATGGAAATGGTCTGAGCAGAAATAAGGGTGTGTAATGAATAGATAGGGGGAACCTTTGAACATACACTTTCAGAACTACACATTCAGTAGTTCAGTCTAAAAAATGTACTCCCTTAAATTATCTTAAAACATAGTGTATGACACTGTCAGGGCTGCAGGGCTCTCTTAACCTAGGTTCACTAACGTTCATCTCTCCGTTGTTTGGGTCTGCTTGGGAACCATAAAGACGGAGATCCCATCCACTAAAACAGATACCCCTAGAACCCATAGATTATAATGGGGTCTATTGGGTGTCCAATCGGGTTTCTGCTGGTTTTATACTGAGAATGAAGAAATAGTAAAGTGACAGTAACATGTACGTCTATGATGGGAAATATATGGTAAGCACTTGATACAAAATTATAGTTTAACCATACGCTGTTCTGTCACTTTTTTAAAATGCTTTTTAACACTGCCTGGATTTTTTTCATACACACGGCAGCTATATTGGAAAAGGCAATGGTTTTATACCAAAATTAACCAGTTTTAGGCACTTATCAGGGCAACAGGCTTATTATTTTGAAGAAAAAATTGTGTCAATGTGCCTGGTTGAAAGTGATAAAGAGACTTTCCAAAACTAAAAACCACCAAAAATTATTCTTTTATGAGAGCAGAATGCTGCACAAACATGGAGTTGGTATTGGAAGAAACAATGGCATAGGTTTTTTTGAGAGGCAGACCTTTTTTAATATCATATGCAATAACCATGCGTTTAGTACAATATGAAAAAGCATATGATGGTGAAGGCTGCTGGAGATGATGGCTGAGTAGAGGTAGCAGGAGAATTAGCAGGGAGACAGATGTAGTGGCAGATGTATTCATTGGCATCAACTGGAGGTGTGTGAAAATCTTCATAGATCCATGCTTGATTCATTTTGACAAAAGTATTTTTTTTCCATGATTGAGGTGGACAGTTTCGTCAGTCCAGGTGTTACAATGCCACCAACAGCTCTGAACACCTTCTCAGCCATTACGCTTGCAGCTGGACAAGATAAAACTCCCATGGCAAACTGCGCCAGATACTGTACTGGTTGCTTTTACTGAATTTCCTGCTGCTACTTGTAGTTGTGGCATTGGCAGAGGATGTGAAATGCTAAGTGAGTTAGGAAGATTGGGCGCCTTCTGAGCAGACATACGACTGGCACTGGCAGGGGCTAGCTATGGTTGATCATCTTGCCCAATGTGATTGTTGTCAACTTCATCTTAAAACAAATATATTCCTTCCCTGGCTGTGAAATATAAAGGCTTCTGTATACAAAGGAAATTCTTATTCCTTTTTCTCCTCCAGTCTTACAATTTATCCATCAACACAACCTAGACCCAGTTCTTCATCCTTCTTAGGTTCCTCATGCATCACTTCAGGGTGATGACAGTGACTAAGAGGTGGAAGCTGTTCCTCCATCCCTTGTTACATAACCATACAGTGCCTTGCAAAAGTATTCGGCCCCCTTGAACTTTTCAACCTTTTGCCACATTTAAGGCTTCAAACATAAAGATATAACATTATAAAAAAAATTTCAGTTTTTTATTTGTTAAAAAATAAATTTTGTTACACTTCACAATTGTGTCCCACTTGCTGTTGATTATTCCCTCAAAAAAATTAAAATTTGATACCTTTATGTTTGAAGCCTGAAATGTGGCAAAAGGTTGAAAAATTCAAGGGGGTCGAATACTTTTGCAAGGCACTGTAAGTGTCTCCCATGAGATATGTATTAAAGGTTTCACACCGCTGATGCAGTTGACCCTACTGACAAAATTGTTGGCCTTCTCAAAGGGCTTCAGAAGGTGACAAACATCTCTCATGAGTTTCCTATGGTGCTTTTCAAAATAATACATTGTCACTGAGGTCTGTGGTATTCAATGATCATTCATCACGTTCTGCTGCTTACTCAGACACTTCAGAATACGCAACATGAAATTCTAACAAACTGGGCAGCACGGTGGCTCAGTGGTTAGCACTGCAGCCTTGCAGCGCTGGAGTCCTAGGTTCAAATCCTGCCAAGGGCAACATCTGCACGGAGTTTGTATGTTCTCCCTGTGTTTGCGTGGGTTTCCTCCGGGTACTCCAGTTTCCTCCCACCCACCAAAGACATATTGATAGGGAATGTAGATTGTGAGCCCTGTATGGGACAGTGACTGACAATATCTGTGAAGTGCTGTGGAATATGATGGCGCTATATAAGTAAGCATTAGAGATGAGCGAACAGTGTTCTATCGAACTCATGTTCGATCGGATATTAGGCTGTTCGGCATGTTCGAATCGAATCGAACACCGCGTGGTAAAGTGTGCCATTACTCGATTCCCCTCCCACCTTCCCTGGCGCCTTTTTTGCTCCAATAACAGCGCAGGGTAGGTGGGACAGGAACTACGACACCGGTGACGTTGAAAAAAGTAGGCAAAACCCATTGGCTGCCGAAAACATGTGACCTCTAATTTAAAAGAACAGCGACGCCCAGCTTCGCGTCATTCTGAGCTTGCAATTCACCGAGGACGGAGGTTTCCGTCCAGCTAGCTAGGGCTTAGATTCTGGGTAGGCAGGGACAGGCTAGGATAGGAAGGAGAAGACAACCAAAAGCTCTTATAAGAGCTAAATTCCAGGCAGAAGCTTGTCAGTGTAACGTGGCACTGACGGGCTCAATCGCCGCAACCCAGCTTTCCCAGGATCCTGAATGGAATACACTGTCAGTGTATTCCCGTATACCCGATATATACCCCGATACCCGTTCCAACGGTGTGCCCCCCCACCTTCACCCCAGAAATACCCTGCAAGTCCCCTAGCAATAGAATTGGGGCTATATACACCCACAATTTTTACTACTGGTATACAGTGCCATTGTCTGACTGGGAATTCAAAGAATATATTGGGAATACAAATACCCTCATTTCTTGCTACTGCCATATAGTGCCAGTGTCTGACTGGGAATTCAAAGAATATATTGGGGTTACGTGCACCCACAATTTTTACTACTGGTATACAGTGCCATTGTCTGACTGGGAATTCAAAGAGTATATTGGGAATACAAATACCCTCATTTCTTGCTACTGCCATATAGTGCCAGTTTCTGACTGGGAATTCAAAGAATATATTGGGGTTACGTGCACCCACAATTTTTACTACTGGTATACAGTGCCATTGTCTGACTGGGAATTCAAAGAGTATATTGGGAATACAAATACCCTCATTTCTTGCTACTGCCATATAGTGCCAGTTTCTGACTGGGAATTCAAAGAATATATTGGGGTTACGTGCACCCACAATTTTTACTACTGGTATACAGTGCCATTGTCTGACTGGGAATTCAAAGAATATATTGGGGTTACGTGCACCCACAATTTTTACTACTGGTATACAGTGCCATTGTCTGACTGGGAATTCAAAGAGTATATTGGGAATACAAATACCCTCATTTCTTGCTACTGCCATATAGTGCCAGTGTCTGACTGGGAATTCAAAGAATATATTGGGGTTACGTGCACCCACAATTTTTACTACTGGTATACAGTGCCATTGTCTGACTGGGAATTCAAAGAATATATTGGGGTTATAAATACCCTCATTTCTTGCTACTGCCATATAGTGCCAGTTTCTGACTGGTAATTCAAAGAATATATTGGGGTTACGTGCACCCACAATTTTTACTACTGGTATACAGTGCCATTGTCTGACTGGGAATTCAAAGAATATATTGGGGTTATAAATACCCTCATTTCTTGCTACTGCCATATAGTGCCAGTTTCTGACTGGTAATTCAAAGAATATATTGGGGTTACGTGCACCCACAATTTTTACTACTGGTATACAGTGCCATTGTCTGACTGGGAATTCAAAGAGTATATTGGGAATACAAATACCCTCATTTCTTGCTACTGCCATATAGTGCCAGTTTCTGACTGGGAATTCAAAGAATATATTGGGGTTACGTGCACCCACAATTTTTACTACTGGTATACAGTGCCATTGTCTGACTGGGAATTCAAAGAGTATATTGGGAATACAAATACCCTCATTTCTTGCTACTGCCATATAGTGCCAGTTTCTGACTGGGAATTCAAAGAATATATTGGGGTTACGTGCACCCACAATTTTTACTACTGGTATACAGTGCCATTGTCTGACTGGGAATTCAAAGAGTATATTGGGAATACAAATACCCTCATTTCTTGCTACTGCCATATAGTGCCAGTTTCTGACTGGGAATTCAAAGAATATATTGGGGTTACGTGCACCCACAATTTTTACTACTGGTATACAGTGCCATTGTCTGACTGGGAATTCAAAGAATATATTGGGGTTACGTGCACCCACAATTTTTACTACTGGTATACAGTGCCATTGTCTGACTGGGAATTCAAAGAGTATATTGGGAATACAAATACCCTCATTTCTTGCTACTGCCATATAGTGCCAGTTTCTGACTGGGAATTCAAAGAATATATTGGGGTTACGTGCACCCACAATTTTTATTACTGGTATACAGTGCCATTGTCTGACTGGGAATTCAAAGAGTATATTGGGAATACAAATACCCTCATTTCTTGCTACTGCCATATAGTGCCAGTGTCTGACTGGTAATTCAAAGAATATATTGGGGTTACGTGCACCCACAATTTTTACTACTGGTATACAGTGCCATTGTCTGACTGGGAATTCAAAGAGTATATTGGGAATACAAATACCCTCATTTCTTGCTACTGCCATATAGTGCCAGTTTCTGACTGGTAATTCAAAGAATATATTGGGGTTACGTGCACCCACAATTTTTACTACTGGTATACAGTGCCATTGTCTGACTGGGAATTCAAAGAGTATATTGGGAATACAAATACCCTCATTTCTTGCTACTGCCATATAGTGCCAGTTTCTGACTGGGAATTCAAAGAATATATTGGGGTTACGTGCACCCACAATTTTTACTACTGGTATACAGTGCCATTGTCTGACTGGGAATTCAAAGAGTATATTGGGAATACAAATACCCTCATTTCTTGCTACTGCCATATAGTGCCAGTGTCTGACTGGTAATTCAAAGAATATATTGGGGTTACGTGCACCCACAATTTTTACTACTGGTATACAGTGCCATTGTCTGACTGGGAATTCAAAGAATATATTGGGGTTATAAATACCCTCATTTCTTGCTACTGCCATATAGTGCCAGTTTCTGACTGGTAATTCAAAGAATATATTGGGGTTACGTGCACCCACAATTTTTACTACTGGTATACAGTGCCATTGTCTGACTGGGAATTCAAAGAATATATTGGGGTTATAAATACCCTCATTTCTTGCTACTGCCATATAGTGCCAGTTTCTGACTGGTAATTCAAAGAATATATTGGGGTTACGTGCACCCACAATTTTTACTACTGGTATACAGTGCCATTGTCTGACTGGGAATTCAAAGAGTATATTGGGAATACAAATACCCTCATTTCTTGCTACTGCCATATAGTGCCAGTTTCTGACTGGGAATTCAAAGAATATATTGGGGTTACGTGCACCCACAATTTTTACTACTGGTATACAGTGCCATTGTCTGACTGGGAATTCAAAGAGTATATTGGGAATACAAATACCCTCATTTCTTGCTACTGCCATATAGTGCCAGTTTCTGACTGGGAATTCAAAGAATATATTGGGGTTACGTGCACCCACAATTTTTACTACTGGTATACAGTGCCATTGTCTGACTGGGAATTCAAAGAGTATATTGGGAATACAAATACCCTCATTTCTTGCTACTGCCATATAGTGCCAGTTTCTGACTGGGAATTCAAAGAATATATTGGGGTTACGTGCACCCACAATTTTTACTACTGGTATACAGTGCCATTGTCTGACTGGGAATTCAAAGAATATATTGGGGTTATAAATACCCTCATTTCTTGCTACTGCCATATAGTGCCAGTGTCTGACTGGTAATTCAAAGAATATATTGGGGTTACGTGCACCCACAATTTTTACTACTGGTATACAGTGCCATTGTCTGACTGGGAATTCAAAGAATATATTGGGGTTATAAATACCCTCATTTCTTGCTACTGCCATATAGTGCCAGTTTCTGACTGGTAATTCAAAGAATATATTGGGGTTACGTGCACCCACAATTTTTACTACTGGTATACAGTGCCATTGTCTGACTGGGAATTCAAAGAGTATATTGGGAACACAAATACCCTCATTTCTTGCTACTGCCATATAGTGCCAGTTTCTGACTGGGAATTCAAAGAATATATTGGGGTTACGTGCACCCACAATTTTTACTACTGGTATACAGTGCCATTGTCTGACTGGGAATTCAAAGAGTATATTGGGAATACAAATACCCTCATTTCTTGCTACTGCCATATAGTGCCAGTTTCTGACTGGGAATTCAAAGAATATATTGGGGTTACGTGCACCCACAATTTTTACTACTGGTATACAGTGCCATTGTCTGACTGGGAATTCAAAGAATATATTGGGGTTACGTGCACCCACAATTTTTACTACTGGTATACAGTGCCATTGTCTGACTGGGAATTCAAAGAGTATATTGGGAATACAAATACCCTCATTTCTTGCTACTACCATATAGTGCCAGTGTCTGACTGGTAATTCAAAGAATATATTGGGGTTACGTGCACCCACAATTTTTACTACTGGTATACAGTGCCATTGTCTGACTGGGAATTCAAAGAGTATATTGGGAATACAAATACCCTCATTTCTTGCTACTGCCATATAGTGCCAGTTTCTGACTGGTAATTCAAAGAATATATTGGGGTTACGTGCACCCACAATTTTTACTACTGGTATACAGTGCCATTGTCTGACTGGGAATTCAAAGAATATATTGGGGTTATAAATACCCTCATTTCTTGCTACTGCCATATAGTGCCAGTTTCTGACTGGTAATTCAAAGAATATATTGGGGTTACGTGCACCCACAATTTTTACTACTGGTATACAGTGCCATTGTCTGACTGGGAATTCAAAGAGTATATTGGGAATACAAATACCCTCATTTCTTGCTACTGCCATATAGTGCCAGTTTCTGACTGGGAATTCAAAGAATATATTGGGGTTACGTGCACCCACAATTTTTACTACTGGTATACAGTGCCATTGTCTGGCTGGGAATTCAAAGAGTATATTGGGAATACAAATACCCTCATTTCTTGCTACTGCCATATAGTGCCAGTTTCTGACTGGTAATTCAAAGAATATATTGGGGTTACGTGCACCCACAATTTTTACTACTGGTATACAGTGCCATTGTCTGACTGGGAATTCAAAGAGTATATTGGGAATACAAATACCCTCATTTCTTGCTACTGCCATATAGTGCCAGTGTCTGACTGGTAATTCAAAGAATATATTGGGGTTACGTGCACCCACAATTTTTACTACTGGTATACAGTGCCATTGTCTGACTGGGAATTCAAAGAGTATATTGGGAATACAAATACCCTCATTTCTTGCTACTGCCATATAGTGCCAGTTTCTGACTGGGAATTCAAAGAATATATTGGGGTTACGTGCACCCACAATTTTTACTACTGGTATACAGTGCCATTGTCTGACTGGGAATTCAAAGAATATATTGGGGTTACGTGCACCCACAATTTTTACTACTGGTATACAGTGCCATTGTCTGACTGGGAATTCAAAGAGTATATTGGGAATACAAATACCCTCATTTCTTGCTACTGCCATATAGTGCCAGTTTCTGACTGGGAATTCAAAGAATATATTGGGGTTACGTGCACCCACAATTTTTACTACTGGTATACAGTGCCATTGTCTGACTGGGAATTCAAAGAGTATATTGGGAATACAAATACCCTCATTTCTTGCTACTGCCATATAGTGCCAGTGTCTGACTGGTAATTCAAAGAATATATTGGGGTTACGTGCACCCACAATTTTTACTACTGGTATACAGTGCCATTGTCTGACTGGGAATTCAAAGAGTATATTGGGAATACAAATACCCTCATTTCTTGCTACTGCCATATAGTGCCAGTTTCTGACTGGTAATTCAAAGAATATATTGGGGTTACGTGCACCCACAATTTTTACTACTAATATACAGTGCCATTGTCTGACTGGGAATTCAAAGAGTATATTGGGAATACAAATACCCTCATTTCTTGCTACTGCCATATAGTGCCAGTTTCTGACTGGTAATTCAAAGAATATATTGGGGTTACGTGCACCCACAATTTTTACTACTGGTATACAGTGCCATTGTCTGACTGGGAATTCAAAGAATATATTGGGGTTATAAATACCCTCATTTCTTGCTACTGCCATATAGTGCCAGTTTCTGACTGGTAATTCAAAGAATATATTGGGGTTACGTGCACCCACAATTTTTACTACTGGTATACAGTGCCATTGTCTGACTGGGAATTCAAAGAATATATTGGGGTTACGTGCACCCACAATTTTTACTACTGGTATACAGTGCCATTGTCTGACTGGGAATTCAAAGAGTATATTGGGAATACAAATACCCTCATTTCTTGCTACTGCCATATAGTGCCAGTGTCTGACTGGGAATTCAAAGAATATATTGGGGTTACGTGCACCCACAATTTTTACTACTGGTATACAGTGCCAATTTCTAACTAGGAATTCAAAATGCGCAAGGCTCCCGGAAAGGGACGTGGACGAGGCCGTGGGCGAGGTCGGGGGAATGGTTCTGGGGAGCAAGGTAGCAGTGAAGCCACAGGGCGTCCCGTGCCTACTCCTGTGGGGCAGCAAGCATTGCGCCTCTCCACAGTGCCAGGGTTGCTTGCCACATTAACTAAACTGCAGGGTACAAACCTTAGTAGGCCCGAGAACCAGGAACAGGTCTTGCAATGGCTGTCAGAGAACGCTTACAGCACATTGTCCAGCAGCCAGTCAGACTCTGCCTCCTCTCCTCCTATTACCCAACAGTCTTGTCTTCCTTCCTCCCAAAATTCCGAAGCTTTACAGAACAATAACCCAAACTGTCCCTGCTCCCCAGAGCTGTTCTCCGCTCCTTTCATTGTCCCTCAACCTGCCTCTCCACGTCACGATTCCACGAACCTAACAGAGGAGCATCTGTGTCCAGATGCTCAAACACTAGAGTCTCCTCCATCTCCGTTCGATTTGGTGGTGGATGACCAGCAACCCACCCTCATCGACGATGATGTGACGCAGTTGCCGTCAGGGCATCCAGTTGACCGGCGCATTGTGCGGGAGGAGGAGATGAGACAGGAGTTGGAAGAGGAAGTGGTGGATGATGAGGACACTGACCCGACCTGGACAGGGGGGATGTCAAGCGGGGAAAGTAGTGTGGATGTTGAGGCAGGTGCAGCACCAAAAAGGGTAGCTAGAGGCAGAGGCAGAGGTCAGCAGCTTAGGCGAAGCCAGGCCACACCCGGAATCTCCCAAGATGTTCCAGTTCGTACCCAGCCCCGAAAAACTCCCACCTCGAGGGCACGTTTCTCGAAGGTGTGGAGTTTTTTCAAGGAATGCGCCGAGGACAGATATAGTGTTGTCTGCACAATTTGCCTCTCGAAATTGATTAGGGGCTCTGAGAAGAGCAACCTGTCCACCACTTCAATGCGCCGTCATTTGGAATCCAAGCACTGGAATCAGTGGCAGGCAGCAACGGCAGGACAAAGGCCGCCTGCCGTTCACGCCACTGCCACTGCCTCTGCCACTGCCTCTGCCACTGCCACTGCTGACTGTGCTGGCGATGCACTCCAGAGGACGAGCCAGGACACCACTTCATCTGCCTCCGCCACTTTGTTGACTTCTACCTCATCCTCCCCTGGTCCTGTCTTATCTCCTTCTCCTGCACCATCAAAGGCACCATCAGGCGTTTCTTTACAACAACCCACCATCTCTCAGACATTGGAGCGGCGGCAGAAATACACTGCTAACCACCCACACGCGCAAGCCTTGAACGCCAACATCGCTAAACTGCTGGCCCAGGAGATGTTGGCGTTCCGGCTTGTTGAAACTCCCGCCTTCCTGGACCTGATGGCAACTGCGGCACCTCGCTATGCCGTCCCTAGCCGTCACTACTTCTCCCGGTGTGCCGTCCCCGCCTTGCACCAGCACGTGTCACTCAACATCAGGCGGGCCCTTAGTTCCGCGCTTTGCACAAAGGTCCACTTGACCACCGACGCGTGGACAAGTGCATGCGGACAGGGACGCTACATTTCACTGACGGCACACTGGGTGAATGTAGTTGAGGCTGGGACTGCTTCCCAAACTGGCCCGGTGTACCTCGTCTCCCCGCCTAACATTCCTGGCAGGGACACGAGAAGAACACCCCCCTCCTCCTCCTCCTCTACCGCCTCCTCCTCCGCCACCGCCTCCTCCTCCGCCACCGCCTCCTCCTCCGCTGTTAGATTGACCCCAGCTACGAGTTGGAAACGTTGCAGCACTGGCGTTGGTAGACGTCAGCAGGCTGTGCTGAAGCTGATCAGCTTGGGGGACAGACAGCACACTGCCTCCGAGGTGAGGGATGCCCTCCTCGACGAGACGGCAATATGGTTTGAGCCGCTGCACCTGGGCCCAGGCATGGTCGTTTGTGATAACGGCCGGAACCTGGTAGCAGCTCTGGAGCTTGCCGGACTCCAACATGTTCCATGCCTGGCCCACGTCTTCAACCTAGTGGTGCAACGTTTCCTAAAGAGCTACCCCAATGTTCCAGAGCTACTGGTGAAAGTGCGGCGCATGTGCGCCCACTTTCGCAAGTCGACAGTAGCCGCTGCTAGCTTAAAATCTCTCCAGCAACGCCTGCATGTGCCACAACACCGGCTTTTGTGCGACGTCCCCACACGCTGGAACTCAACGTTTCAGATGTTGAATAGAGTGGTTGAGCAGCAGAGACCTTTGATGGAATACCAGCTACAAAACCCTAGGGTGCCACAAAGTCAGCTGCCTCAGTTTCACATCCATGAGTGGCCATGGATGAGAGACCTTTGTGACATCCTACGGGTCTTTGAGGAGTCCACAAGGAGGGTGAGCTCTGAGGATGCGATGGTGAGCCTTACAATCCCGCTCTTGTGTGTTCTGAGAGAATCCCTGATTGACATCAGGGATAACTCAGATCACACAGAGGAGTTAGGGATAGCATCCGATCCGTCACAGCTGGAGAGTAGGTCCACACATCTGTCCGCTTCACTGCGTTTAATGGAGGAGGAGGAGGAGGAGGAGGAGGAAGAAGAGTTGTCCGATGATGTGATGGTGATACAGGAGGCTTCCGGGCAACTTCGAATCGTCCCATTGTTGCAGCGCGGATGGGTAGACATGGAGGATGAGGAGGAAATGGAGATTGAACTTTCCGGTGGGGCCAGAGGAGTCATGCCAACTAACACTGTGGCAGACATGGCTGAGTTCATGTTGGGGTGCTTTACAACCGACAAGCGTATTGTCAAAATCATGGAGGACAACCAGTACTGGATCTTTGCTATCCTTGACCCCCGGTATAAAAACAACATCTCGTCTTTTATTCCGGTAGAGGGGAGGGCCAATCGCATCAATGCTTGCCACAGGCAATTGGTGCAGAATATGATGGAGATGTTTCCAGCATGTGACGTTGGCGGCAGGGAGGGCAGTTCCTCCAGTAGGCAACCAAGTTCTCACCGGTCCACACAAACGAGGGGCACACTGTCTAAGGTCTGGGACACCTTGATGGCACCCCCTCGCCAAAGTGCCGCCACGGAGGGTCCTAGTGTCACCAGGCGTGAGAAGTATAGGCGCATGTTGCGGGAATACCTTTCCGACCACAGCCCTGTCCTCTCCGACCCCTCTGCGCCCTACACGTATTGGGTGTCGAAGTTGGACCTGTGGCTTGAACTTGCCCTATATGCCTTGGAGGTGCTGTCCTGTCCTGCCGCCAGCGTCCTATCTGAGAGGGTGTTCAGTGCAGCCGGTGGCATCATCACTGACAAGCGCACCCGTCTGTCAGCTGAGAGTGCCGACCGGCTCACTTTGATAAAAATGAACCACCACTGGGTAGAGCCGTCATTTTTGTGCCCACCTGTGTAAAGCACCCCAACATGAAACTCCATGTCTGTACTCAACCTCTCCAATTCCTCCGCATCCTCATACTCATCCACCATAAGCGTTGCACAATTCTGCTAATACTAGGCTCCCTCCACCCTGATTTCCCCCAACTCTGCTGGTTAGAGGCTCCCTCCACCATGAATTTGCCCAAACTGGGCTGTTTAGAGGCTCCCTCCACCATGAATTGGTCCAAACTGGGTTTTTTAGAGGCTCCCTCCACCATGAATTGGTCCAAACTGGGCTGGTTAGAGGCTCCCTCCACCATGAATTTGCCCAAACTGGGCTGTTTAGAGGCTCCCTCCACCATGAATTGGTCCAAACTGGGCTGGTTAGAGGCTCCCTCCACCATTAATTGGTCCAAACTGGGCTGGTTAGAGGCTCCCTCCACCATTAATTGGTCCAAACTGGGCTGGTTAGAGGCTCCCTCCACCATGAATTGGTCCAAACTGGGTTTTTTAGAGGCTCCCTCCACCATGAATTGGTCCAAACTTGGCTGTTTAGAGGCTCCCTCCACCATGAATTGGTCCAAACTGGGCTGGTTAGAGGCTCCCTCCACCATTAATTGGTCCAAACTGGGCTGGTTAGAGGCACCCTCCACCATGAATTTGCCCAAACTGGGCTGTTTAGAGGCTCCCTCCACCATGAATTTGCCCAAACTGGGCTGTTTAGAGGCTCCCTCCACCATGAATTGGTCCAAACTTGGCTGTTTAGAGGCTCCCTCCACCATGAATTGGTCCAAACTGGGCTGGTTAGAGGCTCCCTCCACCATTAATTGGTCCAAACTGGGCTGGTTAGAGGCTCCCTCCACCATGAATTTGCCCAAACTGGGCTGTTTAGAGGCTCCCTCCACCATGAATTTGCCCAAACTGGGCTGTTTAGAGGCTCCCTCCACCATGAATTGGTCCAAACTGGGTTTTTTAGAGGCTCCCTCCACCATGAATTGGTCCAAACTGGGCTGGTTAGAGGCTCCCTCCACCATTAATTGGTCCAAACTGGGGTGGTTAGAGGCTCCCTCCACCATTAATTGGTCCAAACTGGGCTGGTTAGAGGCTCCCTCCACCATTAATTGGTCCAAACTGGGCTGGTTAGAGGCTCCCTCCACCATTAATTGGTCCAAACTGGGCTGTTTAGAGGCTCCCTCCACCATTAATTGGTCCAAACTGGGCTGGTTAGAGGCTCCCTCCACCATGAATTTGCCCAAACTGGGCTGTTTAGAGGCTCCCTCCACCATGAATTGGTCCAAACTGGGTTTTTTAGAGGCTCCCTCCACCATGAATTTGCCCAAACTGGGCTGGTTAGAGGCTCCCTCCACCATGAATTGGTCCAAGCTGGGTTTTTTAGAGGCTCCCTCCACCATGAATTTGCCCAAACTGGGCTGGTTAGAGGCTCCCTCCACCATGAATTGGTCCAAACTGGGCTGGTTAGAGGCTCCCTCCACCATGAATTTGCCCAAACTGGGCTGTTTAGAGGCTCCCTCCACCATTAATTGGTCCAAACTGGGCTGGTTAGAGGCTTCCTCCACCATGAATTTGCCCAAACTGGGCTGTTTAGAGGCTCCCTCCACCATGAATTGGTCCAAACTGGGTTTTTTAGAGGCTCCCTCCACCATGAATTGGTCCAAACTGGGTTTTTTAGAGGCTCCCTCCACCATGAATTGGTCCAAACTGGGCTGGTTAGAGGCTCCCTCCACCATGAATTTCCCAAAACTTGGCTGTTTAGAGGCTCCCTCCACCATGAATTGGTCCAAACTGGGCTGGTTAGAGGCTCCCTCCACCATGAATTTCCCAAAACTTGGCTGTTTAGAGGCTCCCTCCACCATGAATTGGTCCAAACTGGGCTGGTTAGAGGCTCCCTCCACCATGAATTTGCCCAAACTGGGCTGTTTAGAGGCTCCCTCCACCATTAATTGGTCCAAACTGGGCTGGTTAGAGGCTTCCTCCACCATGAATTTGCCCAAACTGGGCTGTTTAGAGGCTCCCTCCACCATGAATTGGTCCAAACTGGGTTTTTTAGAGGCTCCCTCCACCATGAATTGGTCCAAACTGGGTTTTTTAGAGGCTCCCTCCACCATGAATTGGTCCAAACTGGGCTGGTTAGAGAGGCTCCCTCCACCATGAATTTCCCAAAACTTGGCTGTTTAGAGGCTCCCTCCACCATGAATTGGTCCAAACTGGGCTGGTTAGAGGCTCCCTCCACCATTAATTGGTCCAAACTGGGCTGGTTAGAGGCTCCCTCCACCATGAATTGGTCCAAACTGGGTTTTTTAGAGGCTCCCTCCACCATGAATTTGCCCAAACTGGGCTGTTTAGAGGCTCCCTCCACCATGAATTGGTCCAAACTGGGCTGGTTAGAGGCTCCCTCCACCATTAATTGGTCCAAACTGGGCTGGTTAGAGGCACCCTCCACCATGAATTTGCCCAAACTGGGCTGTTTAGAGGCTCCCTCCACCATGAATTTGCCCAAACTGGGCTGTTTAGAGGCTCCCTCCACCATGAATTGGTCCAAACTTGGCTGTTTAGAGGCTCCCTCCACCATGAATTGGTCCAAACTGGGCTGGTTAGAGGCTCCCTCCACCATTAATTGGTCCAAACTGGGCTGGTTAGAGGCTCCCTCCACCATGAATTTGCCCAAACTGGGCTGTTTAGAGGCTCCCTCCACCATGAATTTGCCCAAACTGGGCTGTTTAGAGGCTCCCTCCACCATGAATTGGTCCAAACTGGGTTTTTTAGAGGCTCCCTCCACCATGAATTGGTCCAAACTGGGCTGGTTAGAGGCTCCCTCCACCATTAATTGGTCCAAACTGGGGTGGTTAGAGGCTCCCTCCACCATTAATTGGTCCAAACTGGGCTGGTTAGAGGCTCCCTCCACCATTAATTGGTCCAAACTGGGCTGGTTAGAGGCTCCCTCCACCATTAATTGGTCCAAACTGGGCTGTTTAGAGGCTCCCTCCACCATTAATTGGTCCAAACTGGGCTGGTTAGAGGCTCCCTCCACCATGAATTTGCCCAAACTGGGCTGTTTAGAGGCTCCCTCCACCATGAATTGGTCCAAACTGGGTTTTTTAGAGGCTCCCTCCACCATGAATTTGCCCAAACTGGGCTGGTTAGAGGCTCCCTCCACCATGAATTGGTCCAAGCTGGGTTTTTTAGAGGCTCCCTCCACCATGAATTTGCCCAAACTGGGCTGGTTAGAGGCTCCCTCCACCATGAATTGGTCCAAACTGGGCTGGTTAGAGGCTCCCTCCACCATGAATTTGCCCAAACTGGGCTGTTTAGAGGCTCCCTCCACCATTAATTGGTCCAAACTGGGCTGGTTAGAGGCTTCCTCCACCATGAATTTGCCCAAACTGGGCTGTTTAGAGGCTCCCTCCACCATGAATTGGTCCAAACTGGGTTTTTTAGAGGCTCCCTCCACCATGAATTGGTCCAAACTGGGTTTTTTAGAGGCTCCCTCCACCATGAATTGGTCCAAACTGGGCTGGTTAGAGGCTCCCTCCACCATGAATTTCCCAAAACTTGGCTGTTTAGAGGCTCCCTCCACCATGAATTGGTCCAAACTGGGCTGGTTAGAGGCTCCCTCCACCATGAATTTCCCAAAACTTGGCTGTTTAGAGGCTCCCTCCACCATGAATTGGTCCAAACTGGGCTGGTTAGAGGCTCCCTCCACCATGAATTTGCCCAAACTGGGCTGTTTAGAGGCTCCCTCCACCATTAATTGGTCCAAACTGGGCTGGTTAGAGGCTTCCTCCACCATGAATTTGCCCAAACTGGGCTGTTTAGAGGCTCCCTCCACCATGAATTGGTCCAAACTGGGTTTTTTAGAGGCTCCCTCCACCATGAATTGGTCCAAACTGGGTTTTTTAGAGGCTCCCTCCACCATGAATTGGTCCAAACTGGGCTGGTTAGAGAGGCTCCCTCCACCATGAATTTCCCAAAACTTGGCTGTTTAGAGGCTCCCTCCACCATGAATTGGTCCAAACTGGGCTGGTTAGAGGCTCCCTCCACCATTAATTGGTCCAAACTGGGCTGGTTAGAGGCTCCCTCCACCATGAATTGGTCCAAACTGGGTTTTTTAGAGGCTCCCTCCACCATGAATTTGCCCAAACTGGGCTGTTTAGAGGCTCCCTCCACCATGAATTGGTCCAAACTGGGCTGGTTAGAGGCTCCCTCCACCATGAATTGGTCCAAGCTGGGTTTTTTAGAGGCTCCCTCCACCATGAATTTGCCCAAACTGGGCTGGTTAGAGGCTCCCTCCACCATGAATTGGTCCAAACTGGGCTGGTTAGAGGCTCCCTCCACCATGAATTTGCCCAAACTGGGCTGTTTAGAGGCTCCCTCCACCATTAATTGGTCCAAACTGGGCTGGTTAGAGGCTTCCTCCACCATGAATTTGCCCAAACTGGGCTGTTTAGAGGCTCCCTCCACCATGAATTGGTCCAAACTGGGTTTTTTAGAGGCTCCCTCCACCATGAATTGGTCCAAACTGGGTTTTTTAGAGGCTCCCTCCACCATGAATTGGTCCAAACTGGGCTGGTTAGAGGCTCCCTCCACCATGAATTTCCCAAAACTTGGCTGTTTAGAGGCTCCCTCCACCATGAATTGGTCCAAACTGGGCTGGTTAGAGGCTCCCTCCACCATGAATTTCCCAAAACTTGGCTGTTTAGAGGCTCCCTCCACCATGAATTGGTCCAAACTGGGCTGGTTAGAGGCTCCCTCCACCATGAATTTGCCCAAACTGGGCTGTTTAGAGGCTCCCTCCACCATTAATTGGTCCAAACTGGGCTGGTTAGAGGCTTCCTCCACCATGAATTTGCCCAAACTGGGCTGTTTAGAGGCTCCCTCCACCATGAATTGGTCCAAACTGGGTTTTTTAGAGGCTCCCTCCACCATGAATTGGTCCAAACTGGGTTTTTTAGAGGCTCCCTCCACCATGAATTGGTCCAAACTGGGCTGGTTAGAGGCTCCCTCCACCATGAATTTCCCAAAACTTGGCTGTTTAGAGGCTCCCTCCACCATGAATTGGTCCAAACTGGGCTGGTTAGCGGCTCCCTCCACCATGAATTTCCCAAAACTTGGCTGTTTAGAGGCTCCCTCCACCATGAATTGGTCCAAACTGGGCTGGTTAGAGGCTCCCTCCACCATTAATTGGTCCAAACTGGGCTGGTTAGAGGCTCCCTCCACCATGAATTGGTCCAAACTGGGTTTTTTAGAGGCTCCCTCCACCATGAATTTGCCCAAACTGGGCTGTTTAGAGGCTCCCTCCACCATGAATTGGTCCAAACTGGGCTGGTTAGAGGCTCCCTCCACCATGAATTGGTCCAAACTGGGCTGGTTAGAGGCTCCCTCCACCATTAATTGGTCCAAACTGGGCTGGTTAGAGGCTCCCTCCACCATGAATTGGTCCAAACTGGGTTTTTTAGAGGCTCCCTCCACCATGAATTTGCCCAAACTGGGCTGTTTAGAGGCTCCCTCCACCATGAATTGGTCCAAACTGGGCTGGTTAGAGGCTCCCTCCACCATTAATTGGTCCAAACTGGGCTGGTTAGAGGCTCCCTCCACCATGAATTGGTCCAAACTGGGCTGGTTAGAGGCTCCCTCCACCATGAATTTGCCCAAACTGGGCTGTTTAGAGGCTCCCTCCACCATGAATTGGTCCAAACTGGGCTGGTTAGAGGCTCCCTCCACCATGAATTTGCCCAAACTGGGCTGTTTAGAGGCTCCCTCCACCATGAATTGGTCCAAACTGGGTTTTTTAGAGGCTCCCTCCACCATTAATTGGTCCAAACTGGGCTGGTTAGAGGCTCCCTCCACCATGAATTGGTCCAAACTGGGCTGGTTAGAGGCTCCCTCCACCTTGAATTTGCCCAAACTGGGCTGTTTAGAGGCTCCCTCCACCATGAATTGGTCCAAACTGGGCTGGTTAGAGGCTCCCTCCACCATGAATTTGCCCAAACTGGGCTGTTTAGAGGCCCCCTCCACCATGAATTGGTCCAAACTGGGTTTTTTAGAGGCTCCCTCCACCATGAATTGGTCCAAACTGGGCTGGTTAGAGGCTCCCTCCACCATGAATTTCCCAAAACTTGGCTGTTTAGAGGCTCCCTCCACCATGAATTGGTCCAAACTGGGCTGGTTAGAGGCTCCCTCCACCATGAATTTCCCAAAACTTGGCTGTTTAGAGGCTCCCTCCACCATGAATTGGTCCAAACTGGGCTGGTTAGAGGCTCCCTCCACCATTAATTGGTCCAAACTGGGCTGGTTAGAGGCTCCCTCCACCATGAATTGGTCCAAACTGGGTTTTTTAGAGGCTCCCTCCACCATGAATTTGCCCAAACTGGGCTGTTTAGAGGCTCCCTCCACCATGAATTGGTCCAAACTGGGCTGGTTAGAGGCTCCCTCCACCATTAATTGGTCCAAACTGGGCTGGTTAGAGGCTCCCTCCACCATTAATTGGTCCAAACTGGGCTGGTTAGAGGCTCCCTCCACCATGAATTTGCCCAAACTGGGCTGGTTAGAGGCTCCCTCCACCATGAATTGGTCCAAACTGGGTTTTTTAGAGGCTCCCTCCACCATGAATTTGCCCAAACTGGGCTGGTTAGAGGCTCCCTCCACCATGAATTGGTCCAAACTGGGGTTTTTAGAGGCTCCCTCCACCATGAATTTGCCCAAACTGGGGTGTTTAGAGGCTCCCTCCACCATGAATTTGCCCAAACTCTGCTGGTTAGAGGCTCAATCCACCCTGATTTTCAAAACAAATGTTGGTGCCAACCTCAACTTACTACAAGGGCCAAATTCACTGCTGGTGACAAGCTCTCCTCACTGCAAGTGCCAAATACACATGTTTCAAGGTGTTTTCCTACTGTCAGAGAGGTGGTATTGAGTGTGTAAAGTGTGTAGTTGTTAGGCTGTGATGTTGGGGTAATAGAGGGTCTTTGGTGTGTTAGATGCCCCCAGACATGCTTCCCCTGCTGTCCCAGTGTCATTCCAGAGGTGTTGGCATCATTTCCTGGGGTGTCATAGTGGACTTGGTGACCCTCCAGACACGGATTTGGGTTTCCCCCTTAACGAGTATCTGTTCCCCATAGACTATAATGGGGTTCGAAACCCGTTCGAACACACGAACATTGAGCGGCTGTTCGAATCGAATTTCGAACCTCGAACATTTTAGTGTTCGCTCATCTCTAGTAAGCATAATAAATAAATAATATCAGATGAGATTAGCATTTCACATTACAACTAGAGATGAGCGAACACTAAAATGTTCGAGGTTCGAAATTCGATTCGAACAGCCGCTCAATGTTCGTGTGTTCGAACGGGTTTCGAACCCCATTATAGTCTATGGGGAACAGATACTCGTTAAGGGGGAAACCCAAATCCGTGTCTGGAGGGTCACCAAGTCCACTATGACACCCCAGGAAATGATGCCAACACCTCTGGAATGACACTGGGACAGCAGGGGAAGCATGTCTGGGGGCATCTAACACACCAAAGACCCTCTATTACCCCAACATCACAGCCTAACAACTACACACTTTACACACTCAATACCACCTCTCTGACAGTAGGAAAACACCTTGAAACATGTGTATTTGGCACTTGCAGTGAGGAGAGCTTGTCACCAGCAGTGAATTTGGCCCTTGTAGTAAGTTGAGGTTGGCACCAACATTTGTTTTGAAAATCAGGGTGGATTGAGCCTCTAACCAGCAGAGTTTGGGCAACTTCATGGTGGAGGGAGCCTCTAAACACCCCAGTTTGGGCAAATTCATGGTGGAGGGAGCCTCTAAAAACCCCAGTTTGGACCAATTCATGGTGGAGGGAGCCTCTAACCAGCCCAGTGTGGGCAAATTCATGGTGGAGGGAGCCTCTAAAAAACCCAGTTTGGACCAATTCATGGTGGAGGGAGCCTCTAACCAGCCCAGTTTGGGCAAATTCATGGTGGAGGGAGCCTCTAAAAAACCCAGTTTGGACCAATTCATGGTGGAGGGAGCCTCTAACCAGCCCAGTTTGGGCAAATTCATGGTGGAGGGAGCCTCTAAAAAACCCAGTTTGGACCAATTCATGGTGGAGGGAGCCTCTAACCAGCCCAGTTTGGGCAAATTCATGGTGGAGGGAGCCTCTAAACAGCCCAGTTTGGGCAAATTCATGGTGGAGGGAGCCTCTAAACAGCCCAGTTTGGGCAAATTCATGGTGGAGGGAGCCTCTAACCAGCCCAGTTTGGACCAATTAATGGTGGAGGGAGCCTCTAACCAGCCCAGTTTGGGCAAATTCATGGTGGAGGGAGCCTCTAAACAGCCCAGTTTGGACCAATTCATGGTGGAGGGAGCCTCTAAAAAACCCAGTTTGGACCAATTCATGGTGGAGGGAGCCTCTAAACAGCCCAGTTTGGGCAAATTTATGGTGGAGGGAGCCTCTAACCAGCCCAGTTTGGACCAATTCATGGTGGAGGGAGCCTCTAACCAGCCCAGTTTGGGCAAATTCATGGTGGAGGGAGCCTCTAAACAGCCCAGTTTGGACCAATTCATGGTGGAGGGAACCTCTAAAAAACCCAGTTTGGACCAATTCATGGTGGAGGGAGCCTCTAAACAGCCCAGTTTGGGCAAATTCATGGTGGAGGGAGCCTCTAACCAGCCCAGTTTGGACCAATTCATGGTGGAGGGAGCCTCTAAACAGCCCAGTTTGGGCAAATTCATGGTGGAGGGAGCCTCTAAAAAACCCAGTTTGGACCAATTCATGGTGGAGGGAGCCTCTAACCAGCCCAGTTTGGACCAATTAATGGTGGAGGGAGCCTCTAAACAGCCAAGTTTGGACCAATTCATGGTGGAGGGAGCCTCTAAAAACCCCAGTTTGGACCAATTCATGGTGGAGGGAGCCTCTAAACAGCCCAGTTTGGGCAAATTCATGGTGGAGGGAGCCTCTAACCAGCCCAGTTTGGACCAATTAATGGTGGAGGGAGCCTCTAAACAGCCAAGTTTGGACAAATTCATGGTGGAGGGAGCCTCTAAAAACCCCAGTTTGGACCAATTCATGGTGGAGGGAGCCTCTAACCAGCCCAGTTTGGGCAAATTCATGGTGGAGGGAGCCTCTAAACAGCCCAGTTTGGACCAATTCATGGTGGAGGGAGCCTCTAACCAGCCCAGTTTGGGCAAATTCATGGTGGAGGGAGCCTCTAAAAAACCCAGTTTGGACCAATTCATGGTGGAGGGAGCCTCTAACCAGCCCAGTTTGGGCAAATTCATGGTGGAGGGAGCCTCTAAACAGCCCAGTTTGGGCAAATTCATGGTGGAGGGAGCCTCTAAACAGCCCAGTTTGGGCAAATTCATGGTGGAGGGAGCCTCTAACCAGCCCAGTTTGGACCAATTAATGGTGGAGGGAGCCTCTAACCAGCCCAGTTTGGGCAAATTCATGGTGGAGGGAGCCTCTAAACAGCCCAGTTTGGACCAATTCATGGTGGAGGGAGCCTCTAAAAAACCCAGTTTGGACCAATTCATGGTGGAGGGAGCCTCTAAACAGCCCAGTTTGGGCAAATTCATGGTGGAGGGAGCCTCTAACCAGCCCAGTTTGGACCAATTCATGGTGGAGGGAGCCTCTAAACAGCCCAGTTTGGGCAAATTCATGGTGGAGGGAGCCTCTAAAAAACCCAGTTTGGACCAATTCATGGTGGAGGGAGCCTCTAACCAGCCCAGTTTGGACCAATTAATGGTGGAGGGAGCCTCTAAACAGCCAAGTTTGGACCAATTCATGGTGGAGGGAGCCTCTAAAAACCCCAGTTTGGACCAATTCATGGTGGAGGGAGCCTCTAACCAGCCAAGTTTGGACCAATTCATGGTGGAGGGAGCCTCTAAAAACCCCAGTTTGGACCAATTCATGGTGGAGGGAGCCTCTAACCAGCCCAGTTTGGGAAAATTCATGGTGGAGGGAGCCTCTAAACAGCCCAGTTTGGGCACATTCATGGTGGAGGGAGCCGCTAACCAGCCCAGTTTGGACCAATTAATGGTGGAGGGAGCCGCTAAACAGCCCAGTTTGGACCAATTCATGGTGGAGGGAGCCTCTAAAAACCCCAGTTTGGACCAATTCATGGTGGAGGGAGCCTCTAAAAAACCCAGTTTGGACCGATTCATGGTGGAGGGAGCCTCTAACCAGCCCAGTTTGGACCAATTAATGGTGGAGGGAGCCTCTAAACAGCCAAGTTTGGACCAATTCATGGTGGAGGGAGCCTCTAAAAACCCCAGTTTGGACCAATTCATGGTGGAGGGAGCCTCTAACCAGCCCAGTTTGGGCAAATTCATGGTGGAGGGAGCCTCTAAACAGCCCAGTTTGGGCACATTCATGGTGGAGGGAGCCTCTAACCAGCCCAGTTTGGACCAATTAATGGTGGAGGGAGCCGCTAAACAGCCCAGTTTGGACCAATTCATGGTGGAGGGAGCCTCTAAAAACCCCAGTTTGGACCAATTCATGGTGGAGGGAGCCTCTAAAAAACCCAGTTTGGACCAATTCATGGTGGAGGGAGCCTCTAACCAGCCCAGTTTGGACCAATTAATGGTGGAGGGAGCCTCTAAACAGCCAAGTTTGGACCAATTCATGGTGGAGGGAGCCTCTAAAACCCCCAGTTTGGACCAATTCATGGTGGAGGGAGCCTCTAAACAGCCCAGTTTGGGCAAATTCATGGTGGAGGGAGCCTCTAACCAGCCCAGTTTGGACCAATTAATGGTGGAGGGAACCGCTAACCAGCCCAGTTTGTGCCAATTAATGGTGGAGGGAGCCTCTAAACAGCCAAGTTTGGACCAATTAATGGTGGAGGGAGCCGCTAAACAGCCCAGTTTGGACCAATTCATGGTGGAGGGAGCCTCTAAAAACCCCAGTTTGGACCAATTCATGGTGGAGGGAGCCTCTAAAAAACCCAGTTTGGACCAATTCATGGTGGAGTGAGCCTCTAACCAGCCCAGTTTGGACCAATTAATGGTGGAGGGAGCCTCTAAACAGCCAAGTTTGGACCAATTAATGGTGGAGGGAGCCTCTAACCAGCCCAGTTTGGACCAATTAATGGTGGAGGGAGCCTCTAAACAGCCAAGTTTGGACCAATTAATGGTGGAGGGAGCCGCTAAACAGCCCAGTTTGGACCAATTCATGGTGGAGGGAGCCTCTAAAAACCCCAGTTTGGACCAATTCATGGTGGAGGGAGCCTCTAAAAAACCCAGTTTGGACCAATTCATGGTGGAGGGAGCCTCTAACCAGCCCAGTTTGGACCAATTAATGGTGGAGGGAGCCTCTAAACAGCCAAGTTTGGACCAATTCATGGTGGAGGGAGCCTCTAAAACCCCCAGTTTGGACCAATTCATGGTGGAGGGAGCCTCTAAACAGCCCAGTTTGGGCAAATTCATGGTGGAGGGAGCCTCTAACCAGCCCAGTTTGGACCAATTAATGGTGGAGGGAACCGCTAACCAGCCCAGTTTGTGCCAATTAATGGTGGAGGGAGCCTCTAAACAGCCAAGTTTGGACCAATTAATGGTGGAGGGAGCCGCTAAACAGCCCAGTTTGGACCAATTCATGGTGGAGGGAGCCTCTAAAAACCCCAGTTTGGACCAATTCATGGTGGAGGGAGCCTCTAAAAAACCCAGTTTGGACCAATTCATGGTGGAGTGAGCCTCTAACCAGCCCAGTTTGGACCAATTAATGGTGGAGGGAGCCTCTAAACAGCCAAGTTTGGACCAATTAATGGTGGAGGGAGCCTCTAACCAGCCCAGTTTGGACCAATTAATGGTGGAGGGAGCCTCTAAACAGCCAAGTTTGGACCAATTAATGGTGGAGGGAGCCGCTAAACAGCCCAGTTTGGACCAATTCATGGTGGAGGGAGCCTCTAAAAACCCCAGTTTGGACCAATTCATGGTGGAGGGAGCCTCTAAACAGCCCAGTTTGGGCAAATTCATGGTGGAGGGAGCCTCTAACCAGCAGAGTTGGTGGAAATCAGGGTGGAGGGAGCCTCTAACCAGCAGAGTTGGGGGAAATCAGGGTGGAGGGAGCCTAGTATTAGCAGAATTGTGCAACGCTTATGGTGGATGAGTATGAGGATGCGGAGGAATTGGAGAGGTTGAGTACAGACATGGAGTTTCATGTTGGGGTGCTTTACACAGGTGGGCACAAAAATGACGGCTCTACCCAGTGGTGGTTCATTTTTATCAAAGTGAGCCGGTCGGCACTCTCAGCTGACAGACGGGTGCGCTTGTCAGTGATGATGCCACCGGCTGCACTGAACACCCTCTCAGATAGGACGCTGGCGGCAGGACAGGACAGCACCTCCAAGGCATATAGGGCAAGTTCAAGCCACAGGTCCAACTTCGACACCCAATACGTGTAGGGCGCAGAGGGGTCGGAGAGGACAGGGCTGTGGTCGGAAAGGTATTCCCGCAACATGCGCCTATACTTCTCACGCCTGGTGACACTAGGACCCTCCGTGGCGGCACTTTGGCGAGGGGGTGCCATCAAGGTGTCCCAGACCTTAGACAGTGTGCCCCTCGTTTGTGTGGACCGGTGAGAACTTGGTTGCCTACTGGAGGAACTGCCCTCCCTGCCGCCAACGTCACATGCTGGAAACATCTCCATCATATTCTGCACCAATTGCCTGTGGCAAGCATTGATGCGATTGGCCCTCCCCTCTACCGGAATAAAAGACGAGATGTTGTTTTTATACCGGGGGTCAAGGATAGCAAAGATCCAGTACTGGTTGTCCTCCATGATTTTGACAATACGCTTGTCGGTTGTAAAGCACCCCAACATGAACTCAGCCATGTCTGCCACAGTGTTAGTTGGCATGACTCCTCTGGCCCCACCGGAAAGTTCAATCTCCATTTCCTCCTCATCCTCCATGTCTACCCATCCGCGCTGCAACAATGGGACGATTCGAAGTTGCCCGGAAGCCTCCTGTATCACCATCACATCATCGGACAACTCTTCTTCCTCCTCCTCCTCCTCCTCCTCCTCCTCCTCCATTAAACGCAGTGAAGCGGACAGATGTGTGGACCTACTCTCCAGCTGTGACGGATCGGATGCTATCCCTAACTCCTCTGTGTGATCTGAGTTATCCCTGATGTCAATCAGGGATTCTCTCAGAACACACAAGAGCGGGATTGTAAGGCTCACCATCGCATCCTCAGAGCTCACCCTCCTTGTGGACTCCTCAAAGACCCGTAGGATGTCACAAAGGTCTCTCATCCATGGCCACTCATGGATGTGAAACTGAGGCAGCTGACTTTGTGGCACCCTAGGGTTTTGTAGCTGGTATTCCATCAAAGGTCTCTGCTGCTCAACCACTCTATTCAACATCTGAAACGTTGAGTTCCAGCGTGTGGGGACGTCGCACAAAAGCCGGTGTTGTGGCACATGCAGGCGTTGCTGGAGAGATTTTAAGCTAGCAGCGGCTACTGTCGACTTGCGAAAGTGGGCGCACATGCGCCGCACTTTCACCAGTAGCTCTGGAACATTGGGGTAGCTCTTTAGGAAACGTTGCACCACTAGGTTGAAGACGTGGGCCAGGCATGGAACATGTTGGAGTCCGGCAAGCTCCAGAGCTGCTACCAGGTTCCGGCCGTTATCACAAACGACCATGCCTGGGCCCAGGTGCAGCGGCTCAAACCATATTGCCGTCTCATCGAGGAGGGCATCCCTCACCTCGGAGGCAGTGTGCTGTCTGTCCCCCAAGCTGATCAGCTTCAGCACAGCCTGCTGACGTCTACCAACGCCAGTGCTGCAACGTTTCCAACTCGTAGCTGGGGTCAATCTAACAGCGGAGGAGGAGGCGGTGGCGGAGGAGGAGGCGGTAGAGGAGGAGGAGGAGGGGGGTGTTCTTCTCGTGTCCCTGCCAGGAATGTTAGGCGGGGAGACGAGGTACACCGGGCCAGTTTGGGAAGCAGTCCCAGCCTCAACTACATTCACCCAGTGTGCCGTCAGTGAAATGTAGCGTCCCTGTCCGCATGCACTTGTCCACGCGTCGGTGGTCAAGTGGACCTTTGTGCAAAGCGCGGAACTAAGGGCCCGCCTGATGTTGAGTGACACGTGCTGGTGCAAGGCGGGGACGGCACACCGGGAGAAGTAGTGACGGCTAGGGACGGCATAGCGAGGTGCCGCAGTTGCCATCAGGTCCAGGAAGGCGGGAGTTTCAACAAGCCGGAACGCCAACATCTCCTGGGCCAGCAGTTTAGCGATGTTGGCGTTCAAGGCTTGCGCGTGTGGGTGGTTAGCAGTGTATTTCTGCCGCCGCTCCAATGTCTGAGAGATGGTGGGTTGTTGTAAAGAAACGCCTGATGGTGCCTTTGATGGTGCAGGAGAAGGAGATAAGACAGGACCAGGGGAGGATGAGGTAGAAGTCAACAAAGTGGCGGAGGCAGATGAAGTGGTGTCCTGGCTCGTCCTCTGGAGTGCATCGCCAGCACAGTCAGCAGTGGCAGTGGCAGAGGCAGAGGCAGTGGCAGAGGCAGTGGCAGTGGCGTGAACGGCAGGCGGCCTTTGTCCTGCCGTTGCTGCCTGCCACTGCCTTTCGGGGCTTTCGGGGCTGGGTACGAACTGGAACATCTTGGGAGATTCCGGGTGTGGCCTGGCTTCGCCTAAGCTGCTGACCTCTGCCTCTGCCTCTAGCTACCCTTTTTGGTGCTGCACCTGCCTCAACATCCACACTACTTTCCCCGCTTGACATCCCCCCTGTCCAGGTCGGGTCAGTGTCCTCATCATCCACCACTTCCTCTTCCAACTCCTGTCTCATCTCCTCCTCCCGCACAATGCGCCGGTCAACTGGATGCCCTGACGGCAACTGCGTCACATCATCGTCGATGAGGGTGGGTTGCTGGTCATCCACCACCAAATCGAACGGAGATGGAGGAGACTCTAGTGTTTGAGCATCTGGACACAGATGCTCCTCTGTTAGGTTCGTGGAATCGTGACGTGGAGAGGCAGGTTGAGGGACAATGAAAGGAGCGGAGAACAGCTCTGGGGAGCAGGGACAGTTTGGGTTATTGTTCTGTAAAGCTTCGGAATTTTGGGAGGAAGGAAGACAAGACTGTTGGGTAATAGGAGGAGAGGAGGCAGAGTCTGACTGGCTGCTGGACAATGTGCTGTAAGCGTTCTCTGACAGCCATTGCAAGACCTGTTCCTGGTTCTCGGGCCTACTAAGGTTTGTACCCTGCAGTTTAGTTAATGTGGCAAGCAACCCTGGCACTGTGGAGTGGCGCAATGCTTGCTGCCCCACAGGAGTAGGCACGGGACGCCCTGTGGCTTCACTGCTACCTTGCTCCCCAGAACCATTCCCCCGACCTCGCCCACGGCCTCGTCCACGTCCCTTTCCGGGAGCCTTGCGCATTTTGAATTCCTAGTTAGAAATTGGCACTGTATACCAGTAGTAAAAATTGTGGGTGCACGTAACCCCAATATATTCTTTGAATTCCCAGTCAGACACTGGCACTATATGGCAGTAGCAAGAAATGAGGGTATTTGTATTCCCAATATATTCTTTGAATTCCCAGTCAGACAATGGCACTGTATACCAGTAGTAAAAATTGTGGGTGCACGTAACCCCAATATATTCTTTGAATTCCCAGTCAGAAACTGGCACTATATGGCAGTAGCAAGAAATGAGGGTATTTGTATTCCCAATATATTCTTTGAATTCCCAGTCAGACAATGGCACTGTATACCAGTAGTAAAAATTGTGGGTGCACGTAACCACAATATATTCTTTGAATTACCAGTCAGAAACTGGCACTATATGGCAGTAGCAAGAAATGAGGGTATTTGTATTCCCAATATATTCTTTGAATTCCCAGTCAGACAATGGCACTGTATACCAGTAGTAAAAATTGTGGGTGCACGTAACCACAATATATTCTTTGAATTACCAGTCAGAAACTGGCACTATATGGCAGTAGCAAGAAATGAGGGTATTTGTATTCCCAATATATTCTTTGAATTCCCAGTCAGACAATGGCACTGTATACCAGTAGTAAAAATTGTGGGTGCACGTAACCACAATATATTCTTTGAATTACCAGTCAGAAACTGGCACTATATGGCAGTAGCAAGAAATGAGGGTATTTGTATTCCCAATATATTCTTTGAATTCCCAGTCAGACAATGGCACTGTATACCAGTAGTAAAAATTGTGGGTGCACGTAATCCCAATATATTCTTTGAATTCCCAGTCAGACACTGGCACTATATGGCAGCAGCAAGAAATGAGGGTATTTGTATTCCCAATATATTCTTTGAATTCCCAGTCAGACAATGGCACTGTATACCAGTAGTAAAAATTGTGGGTGCACGTAACCCCAATATATTCTTTGAATTACCAGTCAGAAACTGGCACTATATGGCAGTAGCAAGAAATGAGGGTATTTGTATTCCCAATATATTCTTTGAATTCCCAGTCAGACAATGGCACTGTATACCAGTAGTAAAAATTGTGGGTGCACGTAACCCCAATATATTCTTTGAATTACCAGTCAGAAACTGGCACTATATGGCAGTAGCAAGAAATGAGGGTATTTATAACCCCAATATATTCTTTGAATTCGCAGTCAGACAATGGCACTGTATACCAGTAGTAAAAATTGTGGGTGCACGTAACCCCAATATATTCTTTGAATTACCAGTCAGAAACTGGCACTATATGGCAGTAGCAAGAAATGAGGGTATTTGTATTCCCAATATATTCTTTGAATTCCCAGTCAGACAATGGCACTGTATACCAGTAGTAAAAATTGTGGTTGCACGTAACCACAATATATTCTTTGAATTCCCAGTCAGACACTGGCACTATATGGCAGTAGCAAGAAATGAGGGTATTTGTATTCCCAATATATTCTTTGAATTCCCAGTCAGACAATGGCACTGTATACCAGTAGTAAAAATTGTGGGTGCACGTAACCCCAATATATTCTTTGAATTACCAGTCAGAAACTGGCACTATATGGCAGTAGCAAGAAATGAGGGTATTTGTATTCCCAATATATTCTTTGAATTCCCAGTCAGACAATGGCACTGTATACCAGTAGTAAAAATTGTGGGTGCACGTAACCCCAATATATTCTTTGAATTCCCAGTCAGACACTGGCACTATATGGCAGTAGCAAGAAATGAGGGTATTTGTATTCCCAATATATTCTTTGAATTCCCAGTCAGACAATGGCACTGTATACCAGTAGTAAAAATTGTGGGTGCACGTAACCCCAATATATTCTTTGAATTACCAGTCAGAAACTGGCACTATATGGCAGTAGCAAGAAATGAGGGTATTTATAACCCCAATATATTCTTTGAATTCCCAGTCAGACAATGGCACTGTATACCAGTAGTAAAAATTGTGGGTGTATATAGCCCCAATTCTATTGCTAGGGGACTTGCAGGGTATTTCTGGGGTGAAGGTGGGGGGGCACACCGTTGGAACGGGTATCGGGGTATATATCGGGTATACGGGAATACACTGACAGTGTATTCCATTCAGGATCCTGGGAAAGCTGGGTTGCGGCGATTGAGCCCGTCAGTGCCACGTTACACTGACAAGCTTCTCCCTGGAATTTAGCTCTTATAAGAGCTGTTGGTTGTCTTCTCCTTCCTATCCTAGCCTGTCCCTGCTTACCCAGAATCTAAGCCCTAGCTAGCTGGACGGAAACCTCCGTCCTCGGTGAATTGCAAGCTCAGATTGACGCGAACCTGGGCGGCGCTGTTCTTTTAAATTAGAGGTCACATGTTTTCGGCAGCCAATGGGTTTTGCCTACTTTTCTCAACGTCACCGGTGTCGTAGTTCCTGTCCCACCTACCCTGCGCTGTTATTGGAGCAAAAAAGGCGCCAGGGAAGGTGGGAGGGGAATCGAGTAATGGCGCACTTTACCACGCGGTGTTCGATTCGATTCGAACATGCCGAACAGCCTAATATCCGATCGAACATGAGTTCGATAGAACACTGTTCGCTCATCTCTAATTACAACCATGAAACAAGAGAGAGGGAGCGGAAGAAATGGCATTCCCAAGTGAAGTTGAGGAGAGTCATCTAGAGATATGGAATCAGTGTAGGTGGATGCACCAGACAGTTTATATAAGAGCTATTAGGGGGCATTACAAAGAGGGAATATCATTTATACTAGGGGCACATATTTATTTCAGGGGATATAGGATAATATAAGGGAGAAATTCATTTAATTAAAGTGGCACTTGTACTTTATTAAGGCTAAGGCCCCACATCTCTTCTGTGTTTTCACTGTGCAATGCATGTCACAATGACCATTTTACTTCATCCCAGATGGAATTCTAATTGTTTGGTTTAGTTAAAAACCAAACATTTGGAATATTCAGGTAAAACCTGTTTCAGACCTAACTGGTTCGCGCAACTCTATGTGCTAACATTGAATTTCCAGTGAGATTAAAGCTTTTAGTTATAAGAATATATACACACTAGCTTTCTTTTCTTTTTTTTTCACTGAGCACATTCTGTTTATTACTATGCAAATCGTCTCCCTACTGATTATGTAAAAAATACCAATTTTTATCATCAAAATGCCAGTTATATTGATCCTAAGAATTAACATTAGATCAACGAGCAACAATATAATTATTTAAACTGATACATTTTAAGGACATGGCATATATTTTACATCGTTCTGCCAATGGCAGTGTTTGTCAATGAAAAATCTGTTAAATCCTAGAGGATAACAGGATTACTGCATAAATTTTAATCTGCTGTATGTACAACATATGCAAATCATTTCAGTGAGTTTATCCAGCAGTACGTGCCAAGATTATATTTACAAAACATTAATAATATAAACCATTATTGCACATTCATATTTGTATCATACAAATTATCCTAGATAATGATTACACAAGTACATGAAATTCAACAGATATCCTTTATCACACAGGGCTTCTCACTTATCTTTTCTACAATCCTAAAAGAAGGAATATCTAGTTGCTGTGCATATGTATAAGCTATAGTACAGCTATACTCAACTGGCGGACTGCGGTCCCAAATTGTTAGATCCCTACCTCTTGGCACTTTCATTATGACAGCGGTCAGGAGAAGCCTTCATCTCTCACCCACTGATCCCGAGCACTGATCCCTTGCATTAGTGGCAGCAGGGATGGTAATCATATCTGCTGCCTTCATACGTTGGCCATTTTGACACCCAAAATAAAGTGTTTTGTGCATCTATTCTGAAGTCACTGTTTACTGTTGTTTGGGTTGTTTTAGGAAGGATGAGGGTCCATGCCATATCTAAAAGTAATGGATCCAAGGGAATATCAAATATAAAGGAAGCACTTGCACTTCTCCTTTCTGCTAAATCCCCACTCCTGACTTTGGCTCAAAAAGACACGATTTTGGCACAAAATTGCAACCGAAAATTCAGCTTTTCTGCAACAGATGGCTGGCTTCAGCCTAAAGGGTTTTCCAGGATGTGGGTGCTGATGACCTATCCTTAGGATAACTTATTGATATGAGATCAGTGAAAGTCCAACACCCATCCCCGTACTAATCCAGAGCAGAGCTACAACAATGTATGGAGCCAATTGGTTGATTGATGGAGGGGTCAGGTGTCTAATGCCCACCTAATTGATAATGATGACATACTCTAACAATAGATCATCAATGTCTAAATCCCAGAAATACACTTTTAGGCTAAGGCTCCACATATTTCAGTGAAAAAAGTTTACCACTTCAGACTTTCTGTTTCAATTATAATTATAGCATTTCCGTAGGTATAATTGACATGCTGCGATTTCCAAAAACCGCAACAGTTTTGGAATTGTAGCATTTCTGCTATGGTATTTTTCTGAAATGTGTCGATTTGGATTCACTAGAATTGCAAAAAAACGATGCGTTTACACCATGTGGGGACCAGGCCTTAAAGGTAAATTTCATCTCAGAAATTCTTTGAAGGCATTGAGAGATCCTCTCCTATCATCTTTCAATCATTTCCAGAGCACTTGATGACCTTTACCCTTAGCCACACAAACCAAACCAAGGGCACCAAAATTGAAATTTGAAGCCAAAAATTCTCTTATTTGCTGGACATGGGCCAGCACCATCTCAAAGTTGCTCATACTGTTAGGGGGCTATAGGATTGTATAGCTCCTGCATGCAGAACTTGGGGTTATCATGATAAGCAATGCTTGGATTCATTCTCGAGCTGGCTGCAATGGACACTCTACTGCTGCTATGATTGTATCACACTGTCAGCAACCTTAAGGGAAACATGATTTGGTCAATATATATGGTTTTATATCTTCACTGCAAAATTACAAGTAAACAGAAATGGTACTTGAAACTACAGATTTTCAAAAACAGGGTAGTAGTGTTATATCAAAAGCTACCAACACTGGCTTGGAGGCATTAAGACATTGGCCTGAAGAGTGGAAGCCCATTCGAGCAGTGTCCACTTTTCCACTTGTACTAGATCACTCAGCTATTTAAGCCATGTATGTATTAAAAGACTAATTTCTCTAAAAGAAATAATAATAACTTGGATAGCTCACTCTAAATATAGTATAAGTATTAATATTAAGTTATAACAGCTCCAGAATAATCTAAAGCCATGTAGGTAATAAGGAAAGACTTAAGCAGCTGTCAGTGTGTACAAATATATACAATCATTAGACACCACTGACGCTAGGTTCACACTAGTGTTTCGACGATTCTGCCTGATATTCTGCTTAAAACGGCAGAGACAAAAACCCTCTATAAAATTGTCAGAAACCTGGTAGATCCCATTATAGTTTATGGGGTCCGCAAGTTTATGTGGGTAATCGGTTTTTTTAGGCAGGGTACCCCAAGAATGGAAACCAAGCACTAATGTGAATCTAGCCTGAGAAATAACCCAACACATGGTATGTCGTAGTCAGGCATGGGAGCTGCTGGATTATTTGACATAAAATGTAACATGATGTATATTAGTAACATATAATAATAGTAATACATCTGCTTACCTGGATACAGACAGGAAATGCTACACAATCACTGGCTATACATGAAGAAGAAGAAATGCAATAATCCGGTCCGGTATTTGTCTGGTACAGTAAGCTGCATGTGGCAGAAACTCAGGACAACATGGCGATTAGTACATCACCATATGGATATAGACTGTAAAAAAATGTGTATCCTCATCCCAACCATGTGATGAGCCCTCACTGAACACCTTTCAAAGCTATAAATTTAATCTAGATATAATAGACTCTTTCAGACCTGTATACAGTAGGGTCAATATACATAGCATGCCCAGTACATGGAACTAAGATGGAGGGTTTATGCAAATCACTAAACTCTATATACAGGGAAAAGTAATTAATAACCTTTATACAGTATGGCCAAAGTGCAAAGTATGACCAGCATACGGCCCTGAGAAGCAGGTCACATAGAGTCACAAGACTCAACAATCTGCATTATACAGCAGTAATCTAGGATATATCAGCCATGTGTGCATTGTGTGAGGTAATTGGGGCCAAATACATGAGGGAACACTGTAACTGCATAAATCCTGTGCTATTACTGCAGCATATATGACATGGAATGGTGATACCAAGGCTGGGTTCACATCTGTGTTCAATCAACGTTTGAGGACAATGACAAATGACAATGACAAATGCGGAGAGAAAAGTCCTGCAAGTAGGTGTTTTCTCTGAATTTTTTGGCAGAAACCTGGAAGACTCCATTATGGTCTATGGGGTCCACAGACTTATGCGGGCAATTGCTTTTTAAGTGGGTGGAGTTTCCATTTTTCAGGTCCCCAAGCGGACCCAAAGAACGGAAATCCGAATGTAGGGCTGAACCTAGTGTAAACTAGTAGTCATGTCTATTGTGAATGTGGTCACACCAGTGTTGTGTGAGGTGATAAACCCCAGTATTATACTCTTTGATTCTGCATACAGGTTTCCTCCAGTACTTGTGGTGAGGAGGTATAAAACAGAAACTTACCATACCTCCCAGCTGTACCGGATTCAGTGGGACAGTCCTTGATTCTTGGTCTGGTCGGAAGGAGGTATGTGTCGGTATCAACTCATTTGCGTCCTGCAGATGAGTCAAGTACAATGGTGAAGCAGGAGCTGTCCGTGCACAACTCCTACATCACCACTCTGTTTGAAGCACATCCCTGCGTGCTCTGGCTCCTGGAGCTGTAGGCTGCAGCACCCTGAACAGTCTGGGAGAAGAGACTTCAAAGAGCAGCAGAGGAGTAAGGAGATGAAGAGGGGGACATTAAACTGGGGGCAGGTAAGAGGGGACATTAAACTGGGGCAGATGAAGAGGAACATTAAACTGAGGGGCAGATGAAGAGTAACATTAAACTGGGGGCAGATGGAGGGGGTCATTAAACTGGAGCAGATGAAAGAGGGACATTAAACTGGTTGGATATTGTCCCCCTCCAGCTACCCCCACAGTTAAATGATCCCCTCCAGCTTCCCCAGTTTAATGTCCCCCTCTAGTTGCCCCCAGTTTAATGATCGAGAATGAGCGGGGTCAGCATAGAAGTGGGTGGAGCTAAAGTTGGCATGGTATGCATTGAAATTTGGGAAGTATGAGTTACATCTATTTCTAGACTCCTCCCTCCCTACAGCAACAAACTAAGTACTATATATTCCTAAAGCTGAATATATACATATATGTTCCTAAAGCTGAACCAGCCTATATAAATCTACACAACTACTGCACAAACATGAAACTGCAGTAGCTATTGGTTCCCCCATCCCAATGTCATGTACCCTTTTGAAAATGGCACCGGGGGTGTCTTTCTTGACTTTCATAATACAAGGGCATGTGTATGGTGCCTTAGAAACAAATGCGTCTTAGTGCTAGCCTTGAAAAACATGGCTAGCACGCTGACACTAAACACAGTTATGTCATGGATCCCTCAATAGACTTATGTCTATGAGGGATCCATGACACAGCTTACCCTGAGGTGTGGACTTCTGCACTTGCACTCCCCAAACAACCTTCCTCTGTTCATCCTCACTTTTCTTCACAGTATCCCACTGAATTTGATGCCTTTATCGAAGTGTAACCGTGGATCTGTACATAAAAGGACACTTATCTGTGTAACCTTATCTCATAAAAATAGTTGGACTACTATGTAACCACTTCTACCTCTTGCATCATCACTTTCACAGATTCTTCTGTGTCGTGAAGCTATAACTCCTAATAGCCCATCCCACAATAAGCAGAACCAGATAGAGCTTACATATTTTTTCCCTATTCCCAACAACATGGACAGTTCACAGGATTGACCCTTGTATCTGTGTGCCCTTATGTGTTTCTTCCTTGTCCCATCTGTTTCTCATTACAAAATGGGATGTTATGAAGGAGTTTCCTGCCATCAAACACTCCAGCTTTGTATTTGTATTTCACAGTGGAATTGTTCTCATTAAAAACTGAGTAGTTCAGGATTTAGAAGACCACACAAGCAATTGTCAACATTATATTGTAAGGAACTTAACAAGACAAATAAATCAGCAATGGGTGTGGACCATGCCAAAAAGTTCCTGAACTTTTACTGTAAAACAAATTGTAAGTAAATAAACAGATAATCTCTTTCCTCATCTATTTTATATAAAAATAAAACCCCCTTTAGGCTAGCATTTTGGCCGTGGCAGAACCATTGCTCCAAAAAATGCTGCATTTTACAGTATGTGCAAAGTGGATGGGATTTTGGCTAATCCCATTCACACATTACATAAAAAATTTGGCAGCGGAAAAGCTGTGTTTTCAAAAACACTTGTGTTTCTGTAAATCACTGCATGGCAATTATATCTACGAGATGGCGTTTTCCATATAGGTACAGTATAATAGGGCTAGAAAGTCCACAGAGGAAAATTATACAGACTTTTCTGTGCTGTGGAAAAAAAATCACAATGCGCTTCCATCGTGGTCTTTTTGGCTGCATCTCGCTATGTGGGGCCTTAGGCTAAAAGTGATATCTGTATTATAAAGTGACAGTTCTTTGACTAGTGAAAAGTTGCATTTCAGTGGGACCCTGCTGGATATTGTACAGCCAGATCATAGAAAGTGATTTCCCTTGATGTTAAATAACCCTGTCCCCTTGCAGAGATAATTTGGTTAGTATGGCAAGACCTCTCCTTTGTGAAGTCACTCCGAAAATTGCTTATAATTATATTCTCTAAGAAGTATTTCAAGACCAAGTTCTTTGATCAGGATTCAAATAATATTCTACTGTCTATCTCAAGCATGCCCAATATAGTAAGGATTAATCTCAAGGTGCAAATTTAGAGTTAGAAACAAGAGCTTAAAATTGCAGATGCAGAAGATTTTATTACTACTTTTATATGCTGCAAATACATGTTCTATAAATGCATACCTACCTGCATGATCAAAGGAGCGCTCATGGTGGTTATAATACCACGGAAAGGATCAGCATATGCTAGCCTTCAATAAAATACAGCATGATAAAGCCCAGTGTAGCAAATAATCTTCTTAATTGGTAAAACATTACAGATGATGTGTTTCAGGGTTTGTACCCTTTCATTGGATCTTATGTATATAAAACAAAGCCAACAGTCAAAGTGTAAATAGGTCTGGATCTAGGTGCAGCCAGATAATTACATGTCATATGCAAAATAGGATGGGTCAATTAGCCTTATATCATCTGCTAATATCAATGTAATAAAAGAATAAACATGCAATATAAAAGGACATTGCAAATAAAGCTAAATCCAATATACATACGAAATATATTATAAATAAGAAAGATTACCTCATCATGGCAGCTCCCATAATTGTGTACAGGCAGGGATGGTAATAAACCATCCCTGCCTTCTGTCTAGGAGGTCCCCTTCTCTCTAAGAGGTCCAGCTGTAGTACCACAATTTTGTACATATATACGTCCTTGCAGTGTTAGATGAGTTTTCCGGGCAGAAAGGCTTTTTTTTTTTATAGAAAATGCTAGTGATGGGTTAATAAGTACAACCATGTACCTTTAGCAGTGTTTGGAGTGGTTTCTGGGTGTTTCTGGTTGCTGCTGTCATCCTCTGTTTGCATCTACAGGCGGAAGATGGAACTACAGATGGGGAAGGTAGAATCTCGAGGGTGTGGGACAGTCTGAAGGCTATATCTAGACACAAACAAAAGGTTGTCCTCAGATAGAAGTTGACAGGAAGTGGCTTAACGAGCTTAATCTATTCTTCAATAGATTTGACTCCAAACCAACTCTCCCTTCACCAGCATGTCAGCCAACCCCCCTTCCCTCACACACCAAGACCAAACCCCCACAGATCTGCAGTCAACTGCAATCTGACTATCTGATCCTCAAGGACTCTTAAGTGTTTAGGGAAATCAAGAGGTTTAAAGCAGACGAGGCCGGAGGACCCGATGGTTTAAGCGCAAGGGTTCTTAAAATGTGCGGAGACCAGCTGTGTGGTGTTATTACGCACATATACAACATGAG